>NC_071467.1:13345372-13655756 GCF_028500815.1 Rissa tridactyla | reverse complement strand
CAGTGAATAGTCTTACAAACACCACTTCAAACCAAAGTTCTCATCAGACTGGTCACTAAAAAGCCATGCTGATTTTGCAGAGAACTAGGCTATTCATTTGAGTGGCTTCACCGTGTTCTAGGTCAGGCAGAAATTTTGTCAGCCTGAAATAGTCACCTAGCAATTACTGTGGAAGATCACGCATACGTTTTTGTTTGTTTGTTTGTTTTATTAAAACTGTTGTGTAGTGCACGTTGCTAAAATAATTATCATGTCTTCCCTCCAAAGGTGGCTGCATTTCTTTAGTGGACAAGATTTTTCTACTGCTCAGTATTTTTCTTTGTGTACATTACGTGTAGGAACTTCTTATTGATAAACGGCTCTTGGAATTTGGTAGGATCAGGATGTTACAGTATGGAAACAACATTTAAATCCAAACAATAATGAGTATGGTTGAATGAATAAATCACTGTTTAGGAATCAAGAGCCTGCACTTTTGGTTTGATTCTACCATTTCTGACAGGACATTATGCAAATAATCCAATTTATCTGGATTTCATTTTCCTGTATTTAGAACAAAGATAATGATCCTTACTGCCATGCCACAATTTAAGACATACAGATAAGTGTTTTTATAAAGATCAGATTTATTATTAGACCATAGCCCTGACACTCGCTGTCCAAAGTTGGATTCTTACTTGCTGTCTGAGCCATCATAGTAGTGTCACACCAATCTCTGCTGTGTACTTTTTGGTGCCTCTTTACTTAAGCCCAGTTTGCAGTCCAACGTATGCCTTCTGTTAAGTTGGTACTGGGCAAAGCTAATTTAGAAAGACAGAAACTGAGCTGCACACTGTAAGAACAGTGGGTGAAAAAAATAAGAAAGAGCTAAGAGAAGACATCTGTAATAACCGTTTTCAAAGCCCCACTGCTTATTCAAGAGCTGCTTGTGACCTTTTTTTTCTAAGGCAAAGTAGAAAATGAGGAACTGTTCAGTACTCCGGTTTACCAAAATTTAAACTTCATCCATCTGCATGGTAAGCACCTGCTCTCAATTCATTGTCTAGAGTTCCTCAAGGTCGCTGAAGGAGGACAGGCAGCTCAGTCTGTTTGAGGATAAATGACTCTGGGAGGTGAGGTGACTCTTTCCTCACAGGTAACTTTTGCTCTCTGTCAAATGACTAATTTGGCCTGAACATCCAACCCTCAGTTACTAACATTCTGCAAGACGAATCCCATCCCATGTATCCAGATTCACAGATTTTCAAGGCCCCAAGAGACCATTCAGACAAAACTCTGAACTTTGTAGTACTGACTGTTAATCTCAGACAGCGAGTACTTCAGGTAGTCCCTCAATGTTCAGATACCATAAGACATTTTCAATTTAACCTTCAAAATTATAGGTACAGGAAATTTGCTGAAGCTGCATGTGCTGCTGCCAAAATAGGACCTCTGATCTAAACCAATCATTTGTCATGAAGCAAGAATGTATCTGATGACATCCAAAAATGTAAACAATCCCTTTTTTTTCTTACTGAAAGAGATCACAATGAACAATAAAAATGATCAGAATAATTGAAAAAATATATTTACAAGCTTTTTGGGTTTATCTTCATTCATCTTCACAGTAAAATCTGCATTTCACATTTGGAGAATATATTGCTAAACTTTCTACAATATTTTTTACTTTTAATAGTTGTACGTAAAACTAAGGAGGTTAAGTCTAAAAATGAATGCTTCATAGAGTGCATTTGCAGTTTCTTGGTACTATTTGAATGCTGAAGCTTGTTTGTAGAAGATGCAACAAGCGGTTGCTGAGTGAGCAGTTCTGAGTCATGTCTCACAGTCCCTCCTGCTCCTGGGTTCATGTTCCCACTGTTTATATCATGTCCTCTCTGGCACTCATCAGAAACCTCCACAGGGCAGTTTAATAATCATAAAAATAACACAGATAAAGATTTGTGTCATTTCAGTGAGTTAAATTGGCTTAGCAAAGGATACAAGTTGTGAACCAGTGCAAGGGAGAGCAGGCCTGGCTGGGCTGTGAGAGGGGAAGGGGCCCCGCTGCCTGTGAGATGTAAGCCTTGCATTGCAGCTGCGTTACGCACTTAGAGTAATAGCCATACTGCCGTGGTTTCGTGCTGTATTTTACTCTGCCGTGCCCCTTGGTCCAACTTAAAGGGTACTTTCTTGACAACATATTCCATTTCCTTTCTTTTCCATATTCTTCCAGGTTTTTTTTCTTCCATTGAGTAACACCATCCTCAGCTGTTTCAAAGACAATTCTGTTTTTGCATGGGAATTCGACACTCTTCACTGTAAATACCAGTTGCCAACGCCTGTAGAAGGTTCTGCGTTACTTTATAAGGTCTTTGCGGTTACCAGGTGAATTGCTATTTTAAATATTCTAAAGGTGGACTACAAAAATTGTGGTTTTAAAACAGGTTTTCTTACCTTATTTATAATGTTTTATGGAAGTATTGAGCTATATACTATGATAAGCTTTTGAACTCTGCTGTGACTGATACTTTGTCAGCAAGGATCAATAGCAGTTTTTATTACAGTCCCATAGCAGTTGAAATAAAGTAAGTTGATTTTTAGTGACTATTAAAATAAGGTTTAAACTGTCCTTTACAAAAGCAAATTTTATTATTCAGGAGCTATTTTGTTCTTTCAGGAGAGTTTGACAGGAATAATGACAGATTCACAAGTTATTTGAAGGCATAGAAGGAAATGTACGATCTCTTTCTTTTTAGCTAATACTAACTTAGATTATACTATTCTGATGGAAACTTTGCCTCACCTGTGATGCAGAGATGGACGGATTTTTGTAGCTGGTGGAAAATCAAATCAGCTTCACTTATGGTGTTTAGAATCAAGGAAGTTGATACGAATAATCCAGATGCCTTCAAAAGTACGAGCTGTCCGTCATCTGGAATTCCTCCCTGACAGTTTTGATGGGGGCTCCAATCAGGTCAGTTTTTTTACACAGCTTGAGACTGGAGTATTTGGTTAATTGATTCAACACGTACGCTTTGAGGGCTTTTGGGGGACACTGGGGATATGGGCCCATAACATACGAACGTAAAGTTACTGTGCTAAATATTTGCTCAGTTGCTCTTTTAGCTTAATGGAATGTCATTGCTGAATTGGGTGTTCCTCTTTGTTTTACACTGACAATATCAATTAATAAATCCTTTTAACTTATAGGTTCTTGGAGTGTTAAGTCAAGATAATATTATGAGATTTATCAATATAGAAACATGCAAACTTCTTTTTGACATTGGGAGTCATGAAGAGGGAATCAGCGCAGCAGCAATTAGCCCCAATGGACGGTATATTGCATCAGTAATGGAAAACGGTAGCCTTAATTTATACAGTGTCCAAGCTTTGACTCAAGAAGGAAGTCAGGTAGAGTGTTTTAAATTTCTTAAAACAGCAGTAAATCCCATTCAAGTTGGTACTTGTCTACATAACTTTTGTTTCAGCAGTAGTTTGCAGACATGTGTTGGAGTTCCATATTTAGCACTACATATATGGAAAAAGTGGTTTGTAGAGTTCCCTTCATAGTTACTCCAGCCTGTCAGGTAATACGATGTTTTTAAAGTATATATATCACTGTGTTTCTGGTGTTGGGAGGAGGGGGAGATGGTATTTCTTTCTACAGCAATTCATATGGACCAATTTCTCTTTGTAATGACCTTTTGGGGGAGATGGAAATAGCATAATTGCGCTGCTTCTGTTCCGTTTCCTATAGGAAATGTTTCGCAACTGATGCTGTCTTAAACTGCGGGCATGAATGGTGTTTTTGTTACTGTCATTTTGTTCTTCTTATTGTGTTATTGGATACCGCATCCATGATTATTGCACAATCACACTCCTAATCCTTCCTAAATAACAAACGTTCTAAATACCAGTGCTTATTTTATTAAAGTAATTTATTAAGGAGAGTCAGGTTTCTAAATCCAGAATTCCATGTATCTTTAATCACCACGTCTTTGAAGTAAACAGTAGCCAGCTTTGGATAATGACGGAGTTGAAGCTGAGGAGGGATGTGGAAAGATGTCACACGTGCATTCCATTTGCACTTTTGTTGCCGGTTTGACATGAACTGGGATATCCACTTTGTTACTTGCTTTCCCAATCTCCAACATTAAATTAGTACCTCCCTGACACTGAATACTAATTAAAGTTTGTAAAGGTCTTTTGTATTCTTTTTAACTGGTGCTATAGAAATGCAAAATATTTTAGTGACATTGAGAAACACACTAAAGTAAATAACCTGAATAGTACATGATACACATTTATACTATCCCAATTATATTTTAGTGTTTGCTAAACAAGGAAATAGCATGGTGTTTGAGTTGGTTTGGAAGCTACATAAACCTTCTCACAGTCTTTCTAGTTTATTACAGCAATTTATTCACTGGCATACTTATTCAGGAGTATACAGTCCATATATATTTATTTATGGCATAAACGGGTCACTGTTCTTCTTGATATAGCCATCAAGCTCAAAAATATGGCATATAAAATAGAGTAAACATCAAGTTATGGTGGTAGTCTGTTTTACAAGATGTTAACTGAGTTATTTTCACTTAATATTAGCCTCCACCACCCACGTTCAAAGTAGTAGAAGATTGGTCCAAGTGCACGTCAGCGGCAAACAAACTGACAATGAGAGTGACTTCAGGAAGGTCAGAGCGGCCTTGGAAATCCAAAGGAAGCAAAATTCAAAGCAGATTGCTAAAAATGCAAGTGAACACATCACTTGAAAATAAAGAGGTAGGAAGAAGTTGCCAATATCTTGTGCTCCAGTCTGCAGCATTTAAATTTCTTTGCAAAAAAATATTTAGCCACATACTTTAAGGAATAAGTTCAGGCACTGATTCACTTGGAGTTTTGAATGGAGAGGGGACTGAGAGAGTTTTAGTAACATGTGCCCTCTCTCTGTTTAGCCTGTACTCCTGTATTATGTGACACAGCCAGAGCTGCCTCCAGTCAGCTTGGGGTACCTCTGAAGTTCTTCAAGCAACTTGTGACACATTTGGATATTTGCTAGATCTGATCTGCTTCCCTGCTGGCACTTCTAAAATGTCTACCTAGAAGCCATTTCATTTTTTATTAATTATTTAGAGGATGCATTACTGTTACAACTATTTCCCTTCTGTCATCACTGTGCCATCTTCTCTCTGTCTTTTATCACATGTATGTACATTCTCTCATATATATACACATACATATCTCTCTATATATCTCCTCCTGTAACATTCATCACAGTATGATCTATTCCTTATGTCAATATTCTTCATGGGTTGGCTATATCCATCATTTAATTATATATAGTTCAGTCAGTTGGAGTCTGCTTTGCTTCTGACTGAAATCAATGGCAGCTGTTCTTTGAGTTCAGTAGAAGATGAATGATCTTTTGAATTATCTTTTTTGTTGTTGAAAAACCTAGGATTATGTAGAGATAGCAGTACACATTATTTATTTTTTTTTTTAAATTATGTTAGGAACTTCAGTATTTAGCTACTATCATTAATTAGAGTGCAAGGAAACAGATCATGAAAGACAAATCCTTACATTTATTGTTGATCCCCTATTTTGTAGAATGAATTACCAGGTGGATTAAACAAGAAACGTCTGCGGGCCTTATTGAAAGGATTTGGAGAATATCCAGCAAAGTACAGGTATGTTTGTGTGCATGTTCATGCTTGCACAAAATAAAATTGCTTGTGTTTACTGGCCTATGCAAGAGAAGTTGCCTGACTAAGTCTGCATTTTAATTGCAGGATGTTTGTTTGGCGTTCCTTATTACAACTTCCTGAAAACCACTTAGCATTCAGTAGCCTAATAGATAAGGGTACCCACAGTGCATTTGTGAATATTCAAAATGAGTATCCCATCAAAAGTCAGAAACTGCTGAGAGTTTTACAGAGGTAAAATATTTATTTAAGTATTATAGATTTTTATTTTCATATAGTGATCTGAAATGTATCCAATAGCTGGAATCAGCTGTAAGGAAAACTCTAAAATGAAACAGTAGTGCCCTCATGCAATTTTGTTTTTATAACTCGTATAATCCTGCATCTATCTTGAAGTTTCCAATTTTTCTATGTTGTGGTTCTACAATGCATATTATATTTTTGTTTGGTTTTGGATCGATGTTTTCTGTACCTTATTTTGCCTTTGCGTACAGGACCTTATCAGCTCTGGCTCACTGGTCTGCTATCTTTGCTGAGACGCCTTATATTCCTTTGCTAGCATTCCCGTTTGTAAAATTATTCCAGAACAACCAGCTGATCTGCTTTGAAGTTGTGGCTACAGTAGTAGGTAAGCAATGATTTTAAAAACTCAAATACGCTGCAACATGTTTAAGCTTTCCCATGCAAAAGAGCTTTTCCTGATGAAATGAATGAGGTATTTTCCTAAGAGGTCACCGGGCTCTCTTCTGAAGGTGTTGCCAGCAATTAATATGTAGCAACTGTATACTTAAAACAAAAACCTGCTTGTAAATAAAAAAAAGATACTAGACTTCCTTTTGCAGTGTTTCTAGCAAAAAAGTTAGCAGTTTATCAGTATTTGTAAAGTCAAACCAGTAAAAACAAATATATGTACCATAATTATACCATAATGACTAAAATCTCTGAGACATGGGAAAAGTAGTCATACGCACACCCACCCCACCCCCTCACGCACTCCCAGTCAAAAGGGAATGGTCTCTTTTAAAGTTTTACTGTGTTTAGTTGTCTTAAGCATGTGGTAACTCAAAATTAGACATTTGCCTGAAAGCTGGCTATGGCTGTTTTCTGAAGAAACATTCTAAATTGAAGTGCTTTGCACTTAAATTAGTTGTTGCAGCTGCTGCTAAGTCTCCAGAAGATACGCGCTGCCAAGCATACGTACCCACTTTGCAAACACATGCTGTTAGTGAGTAAGTATCCAAGTTTGCAGAAATTATTCTTAGTATGTTAAAAATTACTTGATCCAGGCTGTAGTTTCATGAGACAGAAATACCGGTTTAAGTATTCCCATCTGCCTTCAACCACTTAGTCCCACAGCACACAGACTTTTTTTCGTTTTACTTTTGAGCCAGATGAGTTCCCCAGTCTGGTTCACGGTGTACTGACACAAACACTCATGCCAGTGCAGCTGGAAGAGCAGCGTACGGTGGGAATGGTTTAGCAATAAGTGCTAGGAAAGAGGAGAGATGGGAATATCCTAAATAGGTTTTGCTGCCTAAAACTACCTCTTAAATTTATAGCCTTTATAACCAAACCTTAAGGTTGTGAGGAGTCTATCACTGTGGATTACAGTGGATTGTGTTGGGCTTTTTTTCTCTTTCAGTTAATCTTTGTCAGCACTGGTTTGAGTATTTTCCCAATCCTCCAGTTAATATCCTTAGTATGATGGAAAATGTTTTGGCACATCATGACAAGGAACTACTTCAGCATTTAATAAAATACAATGTAACTTCACAGGTAAAATTCTAGCTAACTTTTGTGTGTAAAATGTCACTGCAGTGAATGATAGTGCACTAGTCTTTCATCTTGACATAATTCTTTTTTTGAGGGAGTTTTTGTTAAATAACAGTGAGTGATATCAGATTGTAAAGAATATACGATTGCTTTCCTGCAGCTTTTCCGTTTCCATGATCATAAATCTCACATGCATGCTATTGTCGTTCTTAGAAGTCCTTTGCTTTCAAGTCCGCATTGCTTGACAATCTACTCATCAAATTACAAGTGTACTTTTTTTTGTTTTGTGGACATAGATGTGATGATTTAATTTTGTAATCCCTCTTTATCATTAGGGATGAATTTAGCTTTACAAATCTAAACAGAAGATTTAGACATCCAGTGAAATAAGAAATTTATTTATAATCACCCCATATTAATTCTGAATGTTTATGGTGGGTGATAAAATTCATCTCCAAATATTCTGGTTTATTTCTGGTTTCTTTCATAAATCAATAGATTCTTGGTATAAGGCAAGAATAATTCATATTATTTATTTAAAAGGAATGGTAAAATTGTACTAATGGATTATTTTGTCAATTTTCCCAAATAATGTAGGTTTATGCTTGGCCTCTTCTAGAAACACTGTTCTCTGAGGTTCTAACAAGAGAAGAATGGCTCAAAGTCTTTGACAATATCTTCTCCAACCATCCTTCGTACTTCCTAATGATTGTTATTGCCTATATTATATGTTCCAGAGCTCCCTTACTTCACTGTAATCAAATAGAAGATTTTGAGGTAAACATCTTCATATTTTAAGTCAGTCATATGCAAGTGTACCTACAGAGATGTATAAAACATATCTGTTGTTACTGAGGTTAGAAGGAGACATTTCATTTCTACCTTACTATATTATTACATGGTTCTGAACAACGTCATCTACTACCTGGCAAATATACAATAAATGAGTAAAATATTGAGCAATTTCCTGCAATTTCACGCAACAAGATCTTTAAAAGCCTTCATAAGCTTTCTAATGCCACTAGAAGGCATTATGTAAATGTCAGTCGTTCATCAACCACAAAATAATTTTGCCTCATTTTTGGGGATCTAATACGGACTTGTGCCAGTGGAGACAAGACACAGTCATTCTGTCATGTTGTTTCATTCTTTTGCTTTCAGATTTGCAAAATTAGGCAGTATTGTTTGACATTCTCTGAAGCGGAATGAAAATGTTTCCTTGTGTTTAACTTTCCATGGGAGGAGGAGGTTTTTTTCATATGAAAACATCTCTTTAGGCAAACAAAGAGTTCAACCTTGAAAATGTGTTTGTGAGCAGTTAGTTTGACAGACATCAAACAGACAACATTATTGCTACGTTTAATAATAAACAATTTAAAGATTTTCTTGGTGAATAAGATCTTTGACGGGAATAATAGTCCTTCAAGAAGAGGAACTCCTAAGCTTCACGTTGGAACACCAGAAGTCGAGGGAGGTTTACCCAGTGGTAGGAGTGTCTGTGCGGGCAGTTGGACACTAAATTCGCACCTGGCTTTCCAGGCCCCTTACGCAACTGCCGTTTGAAGAGGAAGAAAAGGACCAGAGCATACTTTTACAACTTGAAGAGGTTTGGGTCAAGTCATTTGAGACAGTGATATTTTAATAGTTGGTAGGGCTAACTTAATAATCCCTTTTTAAATCGACTTTTGGAATCTAGATCTTGCTAATTTACCTAATTATTCCCCAATAGGTATATTAAAAACTTGCTTAATCTTTTGTAGAATGTAAATGGAAACATGTCTCTTACAGTATTTCTTTCATCATCGTAACAACCTGGACATTAGCGTTGTGATTAAGGAAGCTTATCATCTTATGGAGACTACACCTCTAGATATCCATCCACAGCGTGTGCTTGATGACTTCATACCACTTACAAAAGGACAGTACCCTGTATTTAATAAATATCCCAAGTTCATTGTGGATTATCAAACTCAGGAACGGGAGAGGATCAGACAGGATGAAATTGAATACTTACGAGAGAGGTACTAATGGGAAAGTTGAAGACAATATCAGGCTGAGAGGGACGGGGGGGGACAACTGCCTTTTTCTGTTGTAACGTGTACGCTTGAGAAGAGAGACAATTAAGAAAATTCGGGAAGGTGACTTTAAATAGATGCTAAAGGTTATTGGTTATTTGGTTTGACACATTTTGAAGCTAAACTGGTATTCTTATCTTAAACAAAAAATATTTGTTGATTCACAGAAAATATTGGGCCGCAAGTCTTCAAACTTGAAAGCTTATGAGTTAGAGCCTGAATCCGTGTTGACCTTGTAGTGTCCAGCTTTATGAAGGACCAGGAGTTTGTAGCTTGCTATTGAAATCAGTGGGTGCCATGGTACCAAGGCACCTTTAGAAGCTGGTATTTGTTAAGAATGTGAGGAGGAAAATGTCTGCGCTCATCTGAAATGCCCTGTTGTCTGTAACAGTCACTATTGTAACTCTTCCTCCTGTACTTTATCAGCACATAAAGGGGATGCCACACTCTTTCGTGACATCTCATTTCAGCAGTTCTTTGCTAGTACAGTCATCAATTTCTTAGTAATCAAATAATTTTTTTATACTTGGCTTGAATTATTAACATGTGATCTCCCTCCATTTAGACAATTAGCGCATGAATTAGAAGCTAAAGCACAGGAACGGAAAGCAGAAGATGAAGCCTGGTATCGAAAGCAGGAATTACTTCGAGAAGCTGAAGAACAGAGGCGAAAAATGCTACTGGAAGAAGAAGAGAAGCTGGCAGAACAGAGGCAGAGGTATTATAATATAAGAAGCATTAGGGGCCTGGCTCCTGTAGCCTGCTATTACATTTTTAACCATGAGTAAAGGAGAAATAGCCACTAATTTGTATAAATTGCAATGTGGGAAAACAGTGTGGTCTGGTGGGTCAGATTTTGGTGTGCGAATGAAGTGATCTGGATTGTATTAGTGCTTTGCCTGAGGGAATACAGCAGATTAGAGGCCAAGTCACCTCATATTTTTGTCTCAGCTCCCAGCCTTTTGTCTGGTCTCTTCCGGTTTTGAATGCTCTTAAGCAGTCAATTGCTGTGTGTTTGCACACTGAGACTTCAGACTTGCACTGTGGGCAGACTCACTCTGCAAATTTAAGAGTCACTTATAGCATCAGTGACTGTACGTATTCTTGTATTCCTAGTGGGTTTAGAAAACAGACTGCTTTATTTATCAGTTGCTGAGCAAAGGGTTGTGATAGCACTGAAGCTGAACTGTTAATTTGTACACCTTGCAGTTGTGAAGGTTTAAGAGAATTTCAACATCTCCATAGTTTTTTAAATCAACTACAAGTAATCATAGAATCATCTAGGTTGTTAAAGACCCTTAGGACCATCAAATCCAACTGTTAACCTCACGCTACCAAGTCCACCACTAAACCATGTCCCAAAGCGCCACGTCTACAGGCACTTCTCTTCAACCTCTGTAACCTACAGGGTAAGGGGTTTTTTTTTTAAAATAAAGAGGGCAGTGAGCCTTTCTTTGCAACTAATTCTTGAGTTTGTGGTTTTGTTTCTTGAAAGAGTTTGATGTTTTCCAAATAAACTTAGGCCTAATTTTGTGCAGAAAGAGGTACCAGGACAGTGGCAATTATTCTAAGGAATACTTTCCAGTTCTGGATCATTGCAGTAGTAAACTAGTGCTTATTAAAGTAGAACAGAAACAGAGCACAGGACTTCAAAGCTTAATTGGGGGCATTGCCATTAGAGGATGTCTGGGAATTTAATTTTGTCTCGTAAATGAAAACTGGACAATTTACAAGAATGAAAGCAACTGCCCCAAGCTTTATAAGCTAGAGATTAGCTCATAGTAGCTAATGGATAACTGCAGTGCGAGTTTGTGCTCTTTGGTATTGACCTCTTATATATACACAAATTCCCTTGTTTCTGTTTGTTTTGACTTTGAAGACTAGCTGCTGTGAAAAGAGAACTGAAAGTAAAGGAGCTACAGTTTCTAGATGCTTCGAGAAGGCGCTTTCTGAAATACCAGCAAGATCAGCGTCAAATGGAACTGAAACGTCTTGATGACGAAATTGCACGAAAAGCTGAGTATTGCTCAAGCAATTCTTTTCTTGAAGGTTTATTAGTGAAAATAAACAAGGAAAAAATGCATAACTAAAATTTCAGTTGATATACTGTGATTTGTGAGCCCAGAGGTGTATTTAGCATGACATGGACTGCTTTAAGTGGTAAATGCATAATTTAACAGTTTTATTTGGCACTGACTATGTTCCACTGTCTTGCTTTAACTGGCAGAATTCCCGAGAAAAGCCAGATTCATCTGTATATTGGCAGTGTTGAAAAATGTAGAGCTCCTTAAAGGACTAGTGAGTTCTCAGCTGTCTGTGAGCTGTATGTCCAGATTGCTAATTAACTCTGCCATTGATTGAGAGGCTCCGCAGTGGCCTCTGGCCAGGCCTGGCTCTGCTCCCGTGTTACTAGTTTGAGCACTGTGGCATGCAGATGCTGAGAATGGAAGCTTGTGAACCTCGTGGGCACAAATTGAGTCTTTGCAGGGCCATTCCTCGTGTCTCAGCACCACACTTTGCAGAGCGCAGTGCAGCTGCCTGTTAATTTCCACAGTCAGGGCACTGTAAGGTCTGTTCGCTCCAGCTCAGCACAGGTTCTGCTGGGTGCAAAGTGGCCACTTCCCTGTCTGTGTACTGTCCTCTGCAACGTTCTGGGCTCAGAGACTCCTTGTTCAATTCGGAGCTGCATCTGGCAGGTTTATTAGCACTAGATCAAGCCTGACGTTTCCCTGACGTGCTTGGCTGGATGCAAAACTATTCCTGTGCCTCTTCTCCACCTTGCCCTGTACTTTTGATAAGCAATACTTTCCATCATTCATGGTATACAGAAAGTTAACCAGAATTTAGAAGTAGGGTGTGGCTTGGGGTTTTGGACGTTCTTCTTGATATCGTTGTTTCATGTGTTTCTCTTCTCAAGGCAACCATGAGAGAGCAGGAAACAGCTGCTGCTCTTCAAGATGTAGAAGTACAACGGATGGAACTTGAATCACAAAGGCAGGTTTTTGAACAGGTAATTATTAGGGAACTATACAGATGTTTATATTTAATGGTTCTTCCTTTGCAGTTCTCAGACCCAGTTGTGTTCATTAAACCAGACTTTGTGAGGAAAAAGGGGACCTTTTTTTTTTCCTTTTCTTGTCTGATACCTTTTTTAGAATAAACCCTCTGTTGATAAAAGCATTAGTAGAACTCACTATTATCTGCTTTTTCCTGGTAGAAAATACCCATATCCTCCCCATTTTATTCTTCTCCTGTGCAGAGGTATCATTTGGTTGCTGCAGGCTTTAGCTGTGTGCTCAGCTGGTTGAGAGAAGCGAGGAACATGTAAATAAGAAATAAGTCTATAACAATATGTTCCTCATCCCAGAAACTCCCACCTTTTCCTCTGTGGTATCCAGATATATCTACATTTTCTGGAGGGAACAGTATAGCAGATTGATGTAGTTGATGAAAAAATGTCTAATTGCCAACAACATCATTAAGCAAAAAGGAATGGATGGTTCGTGGGGAATGTGCCGTTCCTTTCTCAAACGACTGACTTACAATTCAGAAAGATCACTATTCAGTAATAAAGGGGTTTAATCAATAATACTATTTAAAGTTAAATATGAGTTAATTGTTATAAGTAATTAATTACTGAAAAGCAAGGCTGCCAATGGAAGGCTTTAGCAGTGTCCATTTCAGTTAGAAATCGTAAGTTAAGTGTTTAGAAATCACAGCTACATGCGCCGATCTTGTATACCTGCAGATCCATCCAATGGAATGTAAGTAGAAGTGGACATCCAGAGAGCTAACCCTTATTTTGAAGCATGTGTCTGCTTCTGTTTGGCTTTTTAAAGCTTTTGGCCATGGACTTTTTATAACCCATGCAGAGCATAACTGGGCTAAATTCTTTTAGCATTCATTTATTAAATACACAGCCAGCTGTATTGTGGCTACATAACGCAAACCAGGCTAAGCTCATTTGTGTTCCAGTACATGTAAAGTCAGCTGTTTCAAGGAACTAATTGTACAGTGATCATCCTCTTTAGGCTGGAAAGGTAGCAATTATTTAACTAACTGAGGACGTAGGTCTGCCCACAAGAGTCTGCGTAGACAGAATTTGCCAGCCCGTGCCCTGAACTGACTGCTTTCCTGCCATCAGTGGGGGGCTGTATTCAAGTCTAGAAGGCCATGAATGTTAACTTTGCTGCAGTACCCTGCTGACACAGCTCAATGGATTCCTGCAGGCCTGGGAGGGGGTTATGTCTTCTCCAGGAAACTCTGTGCCCTGATGAATGTGAAGAAAAGGTGGTGAGAGTTAAAATTCTATTTCTAGATCTGCTGCTGATTCGTACTACTTTGGCAAATCATCTCTGTATTCAAGCTGCAGATGTGTTTATTATAAGTCCCTGTACCATGCAACGTGATTTATATTTGTGAAACATTTTGAGGTTTTGGCTAAAATGTGCTGTAAAAGTGTAGAATATTTTCATGATGGATCTAATTCGTTTAAGTTGGAATTCTGCTTTTATGATCCACTGTAACCCAGGGAATGGAATTACATCAGTATCAACCTGCTGGACCACTGTGATGACTCAGGCTTAGTGTAATTCCAAGTGGATAAAACAGCAGGGGCTATATCACTTTCTTGGACAGTGATGATATGTAGTGGGATGAGATGTGTGGATATATTCAAATACTAGTTTAATGAAATTTTAATAAATGTTAAAGAGACAGAATTACAAATGTGGGTTAGTAGCTTAGCAACAATAATTTACATTTGTGTGTTTGGCAGCATCTAATCAAAGATCAAGAGGCAGTTACAAAGGAAATGAGAGAAGACGTGGATGCCCGTCGAAGAAAGGTGGATCTAGAAGATCATCTCGTTCAGAGATTGATGGAAATAGATAGAGAAGAAAAGCAGAAAGCTCAGACAGTAAGATGATTGGATCTTAACATGTATTTTGGGGAGTTATTATGCTAACTAGTACAAGTAGTACTACTAGTTAATAGTATTTTAATTGCATAAGCTACTTCAAGTTAATATGAAAATATGTTCTAAAGAAATTTAATTTCTAGATACCTATATTAACAGATTATGAAGGTATGTTTAAAGTTTTGAGGTTTTCAAAAATCTGACTGAAGTGTCCAAACAGCTCTGTAATACTGGTGTTCTCTGGGCCTGCCATGAATATTAATTTTTCTTTACTTCTCAGAAGTTAGAAGGCATATAAGACTCAAAAGTGCTTTTCAGAATAAGTCATCCTCCTGTTAAGGAACATGTTTTATTTGTAACCGTAATAAAACAAAAGTAAGCCTCAAAGGAACTTTCAGTTGGTAGTACTTGGCAGGAAATTCAGCTGTAGAAGCTGTCTTCTAGATCACAGTAATGAATGTCTGTAGCTTGACATTAGGAATTGTTCAGATTTTCAAGCTCAGAACTTGTAACTGCACAGTTGGAAAAATAGTTGCAGCTAACCCACTGCCCATATGCTTGGCATCTGCATTTATATTTTGTCTAGAAATAAACATATGGGGCTGAATTTTTGTAAACAGCCTTCGATTTTTGGAAGCAGATGGATGTGGGTGGAAGGATTGGCATCCAGGTATCAATCTTCTGTTAATGGCACCTGTAAATCGTATTAAATCCATGCTAGAAAAGCAAAATCCCCAAAATCATGGAGAGAGTTGATAACGTCATTCCAAAAGATTTTTAAAAAAAAAAACAAAAAAAAACCAAAAAAAAAAACCACCACAAAACAAAAAAAAAAGACCCTCAGTAAGGGAAAGAATAAGAAGGATGAAGAATCATAGAACTGCCTAGGTTGGAAGGGACCTTTCAGATCATTGAGACCAACCATCAACGTAACTCTGACAAAAACCACCACTAAACCATATCTCTCAGCACCACGTCTACCCGTCTTTAAATACCTCCAGGGATGGTGCCTCAACCACTTCCCCGGGCAGCCTGTTCTAATGCTTGACAACCCTTTCAGTGTAAAAATTTTTCCTAATATCCAGTCTAAACCTCCCCTGGTCCAACTTGAGGCCGTTTCCTTTTGTCCTATCGCCTGTTACTTGGGGAATTAGCAGAAGAAAGCCCTGATAAATGAGGCAACTTGCTGTAATGAATGGGGGAGTGGCACTGCAGGTGCAGTCTCCCAACAGGGACATCTAACAGTATCGGACATCTCCAGTATCGGAGGACACTTCAGTTCGTCTTACCTTATCTGTGTGTAAGTCTGTGTACTTGAAACAGAGTAAATGGATTCCTGGTAAGAAAGATGTTTTATTAGGTGGCTGAGGAAAATTTAGCCAAAGCAGAGCAGAAACGCATTGATGCCAACTGGAGGTTGCGAGCATTGCATAAACTACGGGGTGATGATTGGGACCGCAAGAAGCGTCACGAAGAGATAGCCAAGCTCCTGCACGACAACAGGGTGAAAGAGGCTGAACTGCTGAAGGCCATGAGGGAAGCAGAAGAAAAAACGGTATTTGCATTATTTCTTCTTCTAAGTGGGACTGGCACAAATGTAACCATCTTCTGCCTATAACATAGAATCATAGAATGGTTTGGGTTGGAAGGGACCTTAAAGATCACCTAGGTCCAACCCCCCTGCCATGGGCAGGGACACCTCCCACTAGACCAGGCTGCTCAAAGCCCCATCCAGCCTGGCCTTGAACACTTCCAGGGACGGGGCAGCCACAACTTCTCTGGGCAACATGGTACAGCATAAAACTGAAAGGTATTGAAAAAATATTTTGTTAAGAATCTCCTTTCCTGTTTTACTGGACGTTTCTGAAAGCAAATCAGCGAGGATGGTTTAGGCTTAGGAAAGCATATTCCTAATTCTGTAAGTTCCTCTCTTTTTCTTTTCTTTTTCTCTGACACAAGATTTTGACCTTTCTCCAGGTGTTTGAATGAGAAATTTTTCAAAAAGAAACATTCACTCAGTTTAGTAACATATATTTTGATTTAAGGGTGAAGTGTAATCTGTAATAATCCAGATGGTTTAAATTGTTGCTTTTTCCTTGCAACGCATCCTTTGAAGACACATTTAATATCTCTGTTGCACAGTGGGAAGAAGTTATACAGAAAAAAGCTCAACTGGAAGAAGAGCAGAAGGCGGCTGCTGCTGCAGATGAACACAGGAAGCAGTTTTTAGAGGACAAAATGAATGACGCATTAGAATTGGCTGAAAAGCTGCAAAGAGAAGATGGCTATTTTGGTGAGCATGTAGATGATGCAGTTCTCCTGTGGGGATGTTGGCATGAAGCATTCAGCAACTGAATACAAACTCCGTGTCCGATATTAGGGATAAACTTTAGCTTAACTCCTTTACATAAGTACTTTTTGGCAGTATTCTTTCATGAAACCAATATATCAGGCCAAACTTGGAATCTCAGTTTGATATCTATCAGATGCGGCAAAATAAATGGCATTTTTGGTAGGAGCACAGATTTAGATCAGCTTAAACCAATCGTAAAATCACATACCTTAGAAATCCTCTGACAAATAATGTAAAGAACAGCAAACTCACTGCTAGTGAGTGACTACGCCAAGTGTTTGTTCGCAGGAAAAACACATTTCTGCGCTTCCAGAATTGGCCAGTACATCCTTCTCAAATGCTGCATTTTTGTGTTTTTACAGATATTTCTCCTATTCCCCCATCTCTGCAAGGGTCACACAAGATTAGTGTTAAGATTAGGTGATTAGTATTGCTTTGGGCGAACTTTTTCAGACTTTGCCCTTATTTACCTAATGTTTTTAATATGGAGTAATTTGCAACTGCAAATTATTAAAATGGGTGTCTCCTAGAACAGCAAGTACGAGTAGCCATATTCCACATGTCTTAGTGGCCCATTTGTCAGAAGATTAATTACATAGGAAGAAACAGCACATATGGAGCTGTAATTTCTTAAAATGAAGTGCAGTGATGCATAGCTTTGACCCATAGAGTAGAAACATTGACTTCTAATTCTGAGCAAATTGTACTTGCCATTAGCTGGAGTGAGTGAGTGTTCCAGTTTTGCTTCCTGGAGAAAAACTGTTTCACCTCAAGCTAGAAAAATTCACTAGAAATTTAAGCACTTAATTTACAAAGACTCTTTCTCTCCATTTCCCCCAGAGAGACTGCGTGATTTAAAGGCGGGATGTACAGGGAGAGGGGTAGAACTCCAGCAGGTACCAAGGTCTGGAAACATCTGTCTGAATGATTTGCCGCCATCACAGTCATCATCACACAGTAAGTTTCTACGTTAGGGCTCTCCTTTCTTTGACGTTTAATTTCAGAAGCATTACTGGAACACCTCGTTGTGCGATTGAGTCATTATTAGTTGTGTAGGTGTTTATTGGATAGTAAACCAGTTTATTGTTGTATTCTATTCCACACCTGAAAAAAATGTCTTTGCTACCGGGGCGGCACAGGTAGGAAGTGCCTGAAGTGTGTCCTCTTAAACCTCAGCCTAGTTTAATCCTGTTCTGACCTGATCATTTTACCTAGGCTTTTTCTGTCTTCAGAGTTATCACAGAATCATAGAATGGTTTGGGTTGGAAGGGACCTTAAAGATCACCTAGTTCCAACCCCCTGCCATGGGCAGGGACACCTCCCACTAGACCAGGTTGCTCAAAGCCCCATCCAGCCTGGCCTTGAACACTTCCAGGGATGGGGCATCCACAGCTTCTCTGGGCAACCTGTGCCAGTGTCTCACCACCCTCACAGTAAAGAATTCCTTCCTAATATCTAATCTAAATCTCCCCTCTTTCAGTTTAAAACCATTACCCCTTGTTCTATCACTACACTTCCTGATAAAGAGTCCCTCCCCATCTCTTCTGTAGGCCCCCCTCAGATACTGGAAGGGGCTATAAGGTCTCCCTGGAGCCTTCTCTTCTCCAGGCTGAACAACCCCAACTCTCTCAGCCTGTCCTCACAGCAGAGGTGCTCCAGCCCTCGGATCATCTTTGTGGCCCTCCTCTGGACCCGCTCCAACAGGTCCATGTCCTTCCTGTGCTGAGGATGATTTGGGGATGTTGAGAAGGTGTGAAACTGTCTTCCGTCAAAATCTTACTGAGAGTTACAGTCAGGAATTAGTCTGGAATCATTTCCTCTGGGCTGTCCTAGCCACTGTGGCCAGTGAAAGACAATTTAAAAACATATGTATCTTATGTACAAAACTCTGCACACAATGGGAAACACATATCGATGGACCTGCCATAGCAGCCCAGCAGCATCTGACCTTTTTGTAACAAAACATAGGCAGCACTTTCAAAGAACGTGCTCCTACAGGTCTTAGGGCTGTCTCACATAATAACGTCAGAGGTATCTGTTTGCCAATAACCATCCATAATATTTACAGAAAACCATTAGTTGCGATATTCATAGAATCAGAATGTGTTGGGTTGGAAGGGACCTTTAAAGGTCATCTAGTCCAACCCCCCTGCAGTCAGCAGGGACGTCTTCAACTAGATCAGGTTGCTCAGAGCCTCATCCAGCCTGGCCTTGGATGTCTCCAGGGATGGGGCCTCCACCACCTCTCTGGGCAACCTGGGCCAGTGTCTCACCACCCTCATTGTAAAGAACTTCTTCCTAATGTCTAATCTAAACCTACTCTGCTTTAAGGTTATTAAGTCTGTGTTTCTTGTACTTAAGTGTCTTTAGACAGGAGAGGAGAAGATCTGGCGTTGCAGGAGCGGGAGCTGATGGCAGAAGTCAGACGGCTGAGACAAAAGCTGACCTCACAGGCTCAAACTAGGCATCCTCCAGCTCGGTTCACATCTACGAAGTGGACGCCTTGAGGTGGTTTGCTCTGGACCTCGGCCGTGCTTTCAAATTATTAATCAGTGAAACCCTAAATATGTATAGTAGGATTAAGGACAAATCATAGATTCTTTATTATAAAGGTCTTTGGAAATATTTTTATATAAAAATAAAATGCTAGCTAGAAAAATGTGTGTTGTTTGTAACCTCATTATTTTCTTGGTAACTATAGTGCTATTTTTACTTCTAAAATAAACTCATTTTTTACCATTAAGTTATTACACTTGCAGTATTTGTATGCTTTATTTGTTCTGGTGGCTGACGTGACTTGAAGAAACAAACAACTGTTAAAACGTTGGTTTTGTTGGTGATGTGTAAGGGAATTCTACAAGTTGCAGCAGGGAAGTTTGCAATTAGTGAAACAAATCCTTTCTATTGAGAGCCAAACACCGAAAACACGGCCCAGAGAGGCCGTGGAACCTCCGTTGCTGGAGATACGTATAATTGTTACACGGTTTCATGGGAAAGAAGGGGAGAGAGGATCTAAATAAACACACTGTGTTTCATGCTGCTAGGCTGATTTTCACTGGCTAATGTTTCTGACCCAAGAGTAGAACATTATGCAGTGTTATAGTAAAAAAGAATGAGGCAAAATAACGTGACTCATTCATAAGTGCCACACACGGTGCTGATACAGGGGTAGACCTGGCTCTGTAAAAATAAGAGGCCCCGGAAGGTGTCAGAGTGGGACAGCTGGTGGTCCCCGTGGGTGCACTCTCTCACCTGGGGCAGGGAGCAGCCTCCCCGCTTCTCGTGAAATTACATGAAGACGTACGTACGCAGAGGTATTTGGTTATCCCTGCATTGGCATCCTCTGCGGCTGCGACCAGAGACATGAGTGGCAGCCGGGATCCACGGAGATCTCATGGCAGAGCTCAGCAGAGCGCGGGGAAGAGGCGTAGTTGCTTTTCAAAAGGGATTAAAATGCAACAAGCCAAGCTCATCTTTGGGAAACAGAAAGGAGTAGATGAGAAAATTGTGAAAACTGCCTTTTTTCTGACAAGGGTCTTGGAGTTCACATTGACTATTTCTCTATTTAAAGGGAAAGAACGAACCCACGAAGGCGTCGGCTGGCACCTTGGGCCACGCGTGTACAAACTCCGGGTCGCTGAACACGCTACCGCTGTAAAGGCACAAACCGCAGCGTCCCCAGCAGGCGGGAGCCGCTGCCCCGTCCTGTCCCCGACGCCGCTGCCGCGTCCTCCTCCCCACCGCCCCCTTCCCAAACGCCGAACGGGGCTCGCAGGGAGTCGGGATGCAGAAAACCCGCTGCCACGGCGCGTTTTTGAACAACAAACGTTGCGGAAATGATTTCCGTGAGCCCACAATCAGGAGATGCAGGCTCTCCCCCTGGACCTGCAGCTTCGTAAAATCACGGCAGCAACAAGAAAGCCGAGGGGTGACAGCGCGGTTTTGTCGCAGGTAAAAATGCCCGGGGAGGGAAGAAAAACAACTGCCCGCCTTTGCCCCGTGTGAGGATCGAACTCACGACCTTCAGATTATGAGACTGACGCGCTACCTACTGCGCTAACGAGGCGGCTGAAAACAGCTCCCCCGGGCTGGGCCTGGAGGCTGGCCCTGCCCGAGCCCGGCCACCGCCTCAGCCCGAACCGCGGGAGGGACGGCACGGCACGGCACGGCACGGCCCCTCCTCCGGCTTCTCTAGCAGGCTCGGTGCCCGAGGACCCAGCGGTGACCGCCTGGGGCCTCGGAGTGACCGTGTGGGACCCCTCAGTGACAGAGTGGGAGACCGTGGAGACGGTGTGGGGCTTTGTGGTGACTATGGAGCTCCAGGGTGACCGTGTGGGACCTGACGGTGACGGTGTGGGATCCTGTGGTGGCCCCATGGGACATGGGAGTGACCATGTGGGACCCCAGGGTGACCATGGGGGTTCCCTGGGTTGACACCGTGAGGTCTCATGGTGGCAACCTTGGGTGGCCTGTGTGGGCCCTTCTGTGACCATGTGGGGACCAGGGTGACTGTGTAGGGCACTAAGATGACCATGTGGGACACTGGGTAACTGTGTGGGACCCAAGGTGACAGCGCTGGCCCTGGTCAGGGCGGGGGGTGACGGCCCTGCTGGGCACAGGGAGGCCTCGATCGGCGTTGACAGAGCGCGATCTTGCACGCCAGGTTAATTAGGCAGCATCATTTTCGGCATAATTGCGCAGAACAGGTCAGTAGATAATTAGTGACTTTTGGCGGCGTCTGACAGCTGCGGGCGGATGTTGGGGGCGGGGAGAGGGATGGGATAGTTTTTAAAATCACACCAGGAGCTCAGGCACGGGCCCCGCCACCACCTCACCTTGGCCCCCAGGTGGGCGTTTCCTGCCCTCCGTGGCTCTGAGATTAAAATCCGAACCATTTCATAACCTTTTCTATTTTCATATATATATATGTTTGTGTCATCCTTATGCATAATTACTTTTTTCCCCCCATAAGGCATCTGACATAGTCACAGACCCAGAATCTGAGAAGCTACCCTGGAAAAAGTGGGCCTGTGTCACACTGAGCGGCCCTAAAGACGTCCGTGCTCCTGAGCACGTTGGTCGGAGCGGCAGGACCCTTTCCCCACTCAGACATGTCCTCAGCAGCCCCTACCCCTGTGCAAGAGCCCAGACTGGCATGTCCCCTCAATCCTGCACTCCTCTCCGGAGCCGTGGCACACCAGTGCATGGACACAGAGCTGCGCAGGGCGAGGGCAAACCCAACCTGCGTGAGAAAACTGTGTCACACGTGCCTCCGTGTAAAAGCATGCACGCAGGTATTTATGGCGTACCTCAGGCAGGCTGCCTTCCCACCCTGCCTCTCCTCGCCCCCGCGCAGTCATTCCAGTTGGCCTGGCTCCCTGCAGGCACTGCACCTCTCACCCCGCTGCGAACCTGCGCCTCCGTCCTGCTAATGACACAGCAGACGAGCTGCCACGGGGACAACGTGACTCCAGAAGCTGCAGCCTGGAAAAAAAAAAAAAGAAACCAACCAAACAGCCCTAAATGCACACAATCAAGTGATGAGTGTTTGTATTTCTGATGCTTTGAGGCCAGCTCACAACCCTCCCTCCACGTAATATTCAGGATGTTTGGGAAGGGGTATTTTTCTTTTAATAGGATGGCGTAGTCACAAAGCTTTAAAGAAATAAACGAGTGAATCGTCTATGGTAATAGCAACATACTACGAACGGGGCACAGTGACCAAGTTCAAGTCTATTTTTAAGCCTGCCTGGCAGCAGGTAGGTGCAGACGAGAGTCCGTGACCCTTTCTGCTGTTCTGAAGCTATGGACATGGCTGATGTCTCTGTCCCGGTTCAACGTCAGAGTTGTTTTTGCTCCCTAACGAATACCATGGGAAGACAGAGAAGCCTCAAGCTGTTTTGAAGATTGTGCAACGATGCTTGGGAGCCTACCTGCCTTTGCTTGAGTGCTTTCCTCGCTCACATTTCACAGGATGCGACAGGAAGGGAAATACAACCAAATCGGACGGCCCTGGTAATTGGACTCGAATCCCTCGTATGCCCTGGAGGTGAGGTGGGTGCCTCTCAGATAAGCAATCTAATCAGCTTTGTACTTCTGTCCCATCTGGAAACAGATTGTTGCTGAAGTACACCACCACCTGAGAAGCAAGCTTCAGGTTTTTTTTTTGAAGATAATTGTACCAACGAAATCAGGGAGTGTGAATTTGCCTGAGGTAATAAGATCTCTTTTATTTTTATTCATAGTTAATTCGTTCAGCCGAGGTGATTTCACGCCAGAATGCAGTCTCCGAACAAGAAGGACGATTGCGCTGCCTGCGCCACGCATATGCATGGTGCCTGTCCGGCAGATCGACTGCTGCGACACAGAGCCATGAGCCACTCCAGACACATGGGCAAGATAAAGAAAAGACTGGAGGATATCAAGAACCAGACCCCGAAGGTGACAAAAGCGGATTTCAGCCACAACGAAAGCATAAGGTTGGCCACTGATGCCTTCCTGGACGGTGGGACAGACTCTTACCTCGAAACTTTAAGCAAAGAGGGTGAGGTGGATTTCCTCTCCTCGGTGGAAGCTCAGTACATCAAGGATAACGCCAGGGAGTCTTATTATGCGCAGGAGTCCCAGGCCACTGACGGGGCAGCTGCGTCCAAGCAGAACGATGCCGGGTCTCTCCCTTCAGGGACTTACTTCCCCACCATTTCTGACAGCAGTGAGCCAGCTCTGCTGCACACATGGATTATGGCGGAGAAGCCCTATTTAAAGGAAAAATCCACTGCCACTGTGTATTTCCAAACAGAGAAGAACAGCAACATTAGAGACATCATACGCCGGTACATCAACAAGACCACTCAGGTACGGAGAGAGAATTGTTGTTCCCTCTGCCCTCGGTTGTCTTCCTGCTCTTAAAAAGATCAGGTAAACGCGGTGTTTGATCTGAGCCAGCCTTGCGTATTGCAGTGTAGCTTCGCTCTAGAATGTGGCTGTAAAGAGCCTGTAGTTGAACACAGGCAGTGCTTTTTGGTTTTTTGTACTCGCACCAACATCTTTTTATGTTGGTAACAAAAAAAAAAAAAGCATTCCCTCTTCTTTTAAACTCCCATTAACCCGGTGTAGCAAATGTGCTGTAGAAAGGGTAGCCATTAGCAATTTTTCTAGGGTATTTGTGGGAGATGTGGGTGAAGGGGAGCCTGGAGAAGGACATGTGTGTCTGGTGTGCCAGCAGCCATCTCCAGAGGAAGGAAATTATTCAGAAAAAAGGACCTTTCATCCCTCATAAGTTGTCAGTGTCACTAAAAATGGCCCTTGGTCTCCATACAGAGACTCTGTGGTGTAACTTGTCACATGGGAAAGGTGCAGATGATACCTCTGACAACAGACAGGTGATGGGGCTGGGGGGGGGCACAGAGAGGTGCTAGCCACAAGCCACACTGCCCACGCGCTGGGAAACTAGAAGCTGAGCAGCTGGAAGGGGACAAAAAGCCTGTCATGTGCGTTCTGGCAGCTCCCCTGTTTTCCTGGAAAAAAATATTTGACGTTTCAGGGCTGCATTTTACCATCATGCAGGAGTTTTCCCCTTGTCTAAACTCGATATGCCACTAGCGGTTTCACAGGGGAATGGTCAGGAACAAAACCAGGCTGTAGTGCCTGCTGTCCGGCACAGGCTGCCGAGCCCACTGGAGTTACAGACTTTGGCTTTATTCTCCCGCAAGGGCCAGTGCTGGGTCTGATAACGCTGAGCATAATGGCAGGGGAGAAGAATCCCTGTTGGCAACTGGGCGACAACTGGTCAGCACATCAGGGGCATTACAGATCAGTCATTTTAAGTTGGCGGCACCAGAAATGTACAGTAGCAGAAGAAATGTGTCTGGAATAATAAAATAAGCATCAGGTAATGTACCAACCCAGGCCAATTTTCTGTCCCAAGAGGATAAAACTTGTAGGGGAAATCGTGGGAAATGTAATATAAATCCATGGTTCACATGGCCTTCTTAACCATCTAATTTACATTACAAGAGGGTGCTGGAGCAACACTTACTCACAGTATAAATTTGGCAACTGCTTTTTGAGTACAGTTTTCCAATGGCAGCATTTATTAATTAGTATCTGATAAGCGTCCACCCTGGACAGCCTAGTATTTGATATATCCATTAACAACGTCAACCACAGAATAAAGACTGTGTTTGTGGATGGTAGCACACTGCAAAGGATTGGCGAGTGGTACTATGATCTTAAGACATTTGTGGAACAGACGCAAAGAATAAAAAGAAATTCAGGCAAAAGAAGCGAGAAGTACTGCAAGTAAGAGAGGAAAGAGAGGTGCAGAAATACAAATTGGGAACAGCTGGTGAAAAAGCAGTACTGGAGAGAGTGGTCTGGAGCTACTGTGAGGCTGGATGCAGAATTGTGCCATTTAAAAAGACAAGGTGAGTTGCCAGTAAGTGCAGATGTGAGAAACGGGACGCAATTGTGCCACTTACCTAGCACTGGCATGGCCCTTTCTGAAGCACGATGCTTTGGCAGCTGGAGGAAGGTGTGGGATCCTCACTGCTCCGTGAATAATTTGGCTTGCCTGAACAGGATGCTGGCCCCACAGGATGTGCTTGGTCTTGTAGGATTTCCTCACGGTGGCGAAGGGAAAAAGCTTGCTGGCAGGTGTGGGCACAGGCTTTGGAGTAAGATTCAGTGCAAGCTGGAAGCAATTAATAAGACAGATCTGCAAAGATACTCTAAAGTTTGCTTTGATTGAAGATGATATCCTATGAGTGCAATTATCAAGGGTTCGCTTTCTAGTCAATGGAGATGATCCTTTCCATGGACAACATTAGACATCAGTGAAGACCAGCACCTCCACGAGGCTGTGCCCAATGCTGAGCCTAGGGCTAGAGTATGGAAGTGGGTTTGTATCACATTTACACTTTCCTCGATCCACACTGGCCAGAGGCTGTGAATTTAAGTAGCTATTGGGGCTGTTATGCCCAGTCCTGAGACTCTTACGCGCTGCCCTGACGGTTGTGAATGGGGAAGCGTGGATATATGGTTAAATTGAAAGAATTAGTTTATAAATCATATTTAAAAAAAAAAAAATGGAACTGTTGCAGTCTATTGCCCTGCCACAAGTGACAGAGGATTTAAAACCAGGACCGTTCCAGGCATAAGTCATAACATAGAAAGCATCATCCAGTGATTCTTGCTAAATGGATGTGACTTACAAAAGCTAGTCAGCTGTTTGGCAAGGGCTACAGTCTCTCTTATTTTAGCTACATCCTTATTATTCCCCGATTAGCACTTCACTACATTTCCTAGTGCTGAAATCTTGCCTACAAATTTGTGGGTCATCTTGTGTTTTATGATTAAAAGAGCTTAACTGAAGTGCGTATGTTGCATATTATATTGGCTTTGTATGAGCAATAAAACAATGAAGCGACGTGTCTCATCGATTTACTGATTCAGGGGCTTAGGGAGAAAACCAGAAGAAATACCCACGTACACCTCCGAAGTTTTTGTTTGTTGGAATATTTTTTAAAAACAAATAAACTACATTTCAGTGACCTCACAGGCAACCTTAAGTTATGTACATTGACTCTTCCAATGCCTCTGCTTTTTTCCCCTAGGTGCTAGCTATCGTGATGGATGTGTTCACAGACACTGAGATTCTTTGTGACCTCCTGGAGGCAGCTAACAAGCGCATGGTGTTTGTCTACCTATTGCTTGATCATGGCAATATAAATCTCTTCTCAGAGATGTGTGACAAGTTGCAAATTGCTGAGGATCTCTTCAAGGTACTGTGGCTCTGCGAAGCTCCGAGGGTCAGATTCGTCTGCCTAACTTTAGGCACTCTGAGCTAGAAGCATGGTTATGCTTGGGTCAGTCCACCCTGTAATTACAAGGAAGCAAGAGATTTCCAGAGGTAGCATTAGCACACCTACTTCCTCTCTGAAGATGCCTGCGTTTTCCCATGGATGTTACAGGAAGTTAAGGCATTTCCATTAGGTCCTTAGATTAAACTAATCTGGACCCTGAAGTCTTAAAACAGAGCTTAAGTCCCCTGGTAGAGTTGTCTAACATAAGCATTACAACTGCTTCTGTTTAATAACTCTGCAGCAGCCGTGGTCTGCCAGCCACGGGCAGCAGGCGCACAAAACTCTTTTGCATGGCAATACCTTGGTTGCATGAGGTGGTTTCTGATAAAATGTGTTAAAGCTCTGTGTTAAAGGTAACGCCTCAAATTTAGCAAGCTGTTAGCTTAGTCTGCCTTCATCTCTGCCAGAGGGAACTGACCTTAAAAATAACCTCCTAGGGACCATTTCAGTTGTTGCCTGAGATGCTGTAGGGCACCTGTGGCATCTTCACGGGGATGGCTGATACAGCAGAGGCAGCGGCCTTCTGGAACGGCAGCTGGAGGGCAGGCACAAGACCTGAGGGCATCTCACATGCACCAGACACCCGTATTTCGGCAGCTGAATTCCACCCCAAACATATAAAGAAACTAAAATTAATAAAACATTATCATAACACTGTTTGCATGTCTGTAAACCCCCACTCCTTAGGAACAAGAAGCCTGTGCTATTTATTTTTAAGTGCTGCTACAACACACAGGGTTCGACAATGGGTGAGCCAAATCCTTGGTGCCACTCATTTACAAAGGCCTTGATCCTGCAAGGTGTGTGTACGGACAGCAGAGTCAGGTCTGGG
Source organism: Rissa tridactyla (assembly GCF_028500815.1). Lineage (NCBI taxonomy): Eukaryota > Metazoa > Chordata > Aves > Charadriiformes > Laridae > Rissa > Rissa tridactyla. The sequence goes on along the minus strand of NC_071467.1, from coordinate 13,628,255 downwards.
TGCCTGGCCTGCTTCAAATGCCCTTGCTCAGGTACAAGCGCAGCGCAGAGCATCGCGTGGACCAAACTGACCTGCTTCTCCACTCACACGTGTACTTGCGTCTGATCCTGCAGGACAGCGTTCATCTGGGATGCACCAGAAGAGAGCACGTATGTCTTTGCAGGCCCAGATGGATTGGAAGAGCAGAGGTTTTGCCCTGCTGTATTGTGCCATAGCCAATGTAAATCAAGAGAGCTTAAAGCTAGAGCAAATTGTTGCTGGGGTGTCAGTGGAGGTAACAGACTGGCTCTCAGCTATGGACACGACTCGTACTCATTTTGGTTGGGGTAGTATCAGTTGTCGTTACACAGCACAGCTCCATCTGCCTGAATTTCTCTGCAGGTTTATATCCCCATTGAAACAAGTAACCCTGTGACAGGTGAAAGAGCTTGGCTAGGTTTCTTCTAGCCCCAAACCTTCAAATATAACATTGGAGGGTCAATGAAGAAATCATAACAGACATTGGGGACAAGAAGAGCTAAAGGCAGTGAGCAGAAAGGGCCCTTTCCTTCTGATTTTTAATTTTTTTAAAACGTAATTCACTGTGTTCTTTTTTTTTCCCTTACAGAATATTTCAGTCCGCAGTGTTACGGGAGAGGTGTACTGTGCTAAATCAGGCAGGAAATTTTCAGGACAAATACAAGAAAAATTTCTTATCTCTGACTGGAGATACGTGCTCTCTGGATCTTACAGGTGAGATAAGCCATTGCAGTGCATGCCTAGGTGCTCTTTTATGATTTCTAATACTGCTTCACAAAAAACTGCCATGGAAATTTTTGTATGGGTGAGAAGTTTTTTTTGAACAAAAACCACTTATGTTTTCAAATAGGAGCCATTTTTCAATAATCCATTTAACTTGTTTTAAACCCAATGTTAGTTATTTGTCGAGCATGATATTTAATTTAAATGTTCAGAAATTAATGTAAACAGCTTTGCTGGTGCAGCCCTGGCGCAGAACTAGAAATGTGCATAGCTTAGTATTATGCTTTCCTCATTGTTTGGGTCCTCAGATGCTGTGATCATGAGACACGATACATTTCCATCTCCCTCGGGATCCCTTAACATATCGTATGTCACTCAGCTTATCTGAGGATTTGTTCTTCATATGACAAGTTTAGTGATTAAAGGTAAAACAGAAATACTTCAGAGACTTGGCTGTTTTTTCTTGTGTTTCATTAGCAGGTAGGCTGTATGTGTCTATGGAACTGTTGTACCTTCCCTTTTCTTTTTTTTCCCCTTTTTTTTTGTTTTGTGAGCTGAGTCTGTAAATCTCTACTTTTGTGCTGCTGTAATTATTTCAGGTACAGGATGTAGCATCAATAACTGGGCTTTTCATTAAGATCCAAGATCCTGCAGTCAGGGAATTTCAGGAGACTCTAAGCTTGCATCAAATAAATAAAGTTCCTAAGCCTCATGGCTACATAGATAAGCTTCACAACTGACTGAATGTATCCAAGAAATCCAGATACAAAAAGACAAGAGGTGATTATTTAATTAAAAGGATGAGATTGTTTTTCTTAATCCCAGTTTATGATTTGGAAGCTTAAATGCCTCTAGTCCGATAAAACTGTGCCACCAGGAAGATGACATAACTGTAGACATGACGGCAAATGTGAATGCGTGGCGTTAGCGTAGGCTGCAGGAGCTCAGCTGTGCACAGAGGCGGGCATCCAGTTTTCATTCCATTTCCAAATGAACCATCAGACAAAAATGAGTGAACACTCAGTGGAGTTTTTTTTATTGGCCACTCTGTGGCTTTGTTGTTCTTTCAGGTTTTTTTAATCCCTCACCAAAGATGTTTGGAAATGCAACGGCAGATTTATAGAGAGAGTAGAAGTGAAGGATGTGTGGGAGAAGAGGGACAGAAGAAGATCTATTTGCTTTAGCCAAGAAGCTTCCTTTTGGCTTCTCTTTTCAATCCTAAAAAAAAAAAAAAAAGAAAAACCCTCGAAGTCCTGTGCAGAGTCACTTTTGTCATTCTCTACTGCTGTTGCAGTACCTTCTAACCACAAGAGCCTTGTCAACCTACAATATACCTCATCCAGCAAGCAAGCAGAGAGGCTGGTGAGGAACAAATCTATACACTATGTAACTTCAGCATGCTCAGCACCGGTTTGCAGATTCACGTGGGTTATAGCTGGCTGTCAGTACGTGGCATTTCTGTAGGCTTGCTAGCTCTCACTTTATTAAGGTTTTCTGTTATCCCTAAACCTTATCCACCAGCCTCTGCAGGTACAAACAAGAATGATGGTGAGTAAAACAGACTTAAAAGCATTTGTTGGAAATCAAATTGGAATAGATCTTAAGACTAATGCAAAAGAACTTAAAACTAATACAACAGCAAATTTCAACTAACTGCTGTGCTCTGCATGACTTTGTAATAGCTCGGGGGTGAATGGGATGAGGAAATAAAATAGCCCTTCAGCACATACTGCTCTAAAAGGGACCCTGGCTCACTATTTCTACCTAAAGTGTTTGAGGACAAAATATATTTGCCTAATGGACAATGAAGAGGTCTGAAGCTGGCAACTAGTTAGAGGCAAAGGAACCACCACCGAGTCTGTGGCACCTCCTGCTCTGGAGTGGTGTTTAAAAGCACGTTAAAATGCCATTGATTGGGTCAGTGTGGATAAACATGGTCCTGCCACACAGGGCAGAGCAGAGCTGAGAAGCTTCTGAAGCCTGTTCCAGCCATGTGTCTGTACAAGTGCAGGCATGAGTGTTTTAAGTTACAGCTTTCCTCTCACTTTTTATTGCCAGCATCTATGGTGTGGGGTTAGGATGCAGTATTTCTTTTTGCTGTCTCTGTGTTACTCTACCCCATCCTATGATAACTATGTTATTCCTTTTTTTAAAAATTAATCTGAAGTTAGACAGTGCATGAACTCAGTGCTCCTAAGGAAGGCAAAATGAAAACAGAAATCATAAACCTTGATCATCAGGGGCAGCTGAGAACCTCCCCGGCTGCCGCTCTGAAAGCCACCGTCCTTTTCAGAGACAATATCAAACATGTAACACTGGGGTGCTTTGCTGAGAGCATCGGTTCAGGTGGGGCAGGTTTCTCGTACAGAGGTTATCCCACCATCAGGCAACGCTAACATGTAGGTTAATTCAAACCTGAGCTCAGCTGAAAATCCCAGTCCTTCTGTTGTGGATTAAGTGTGTGTAATGCTGCACGTTACTGTAGCGCTGTAAACACGAGGGACGAGAGCCTCCCTAATGAACTGATCTCCCCAGTAGTGCAGAGGGTACACTCACAAGTCTAGTGCGAATGAAGATTGGACAGAAGAGTTGAGTTTTGATTTCAGACAATCATGAATGAGAGGATCCATAACGGGACATAGGTTTTGGGAAAAAGCCCTGGAAAGACGGCTGAGAAGTATCTATTAATGACTGAATCTGTGATATGGCTTTGGCCATAAGCTAGGCAGTACCTCTTTGTGCTTCCTCTTCTTTCTGATGTGCTTCGCTCAAAGAGGCCTGTTTTTTTCTAAATGATCATTTTTCTAAATGATCCTTCTGGGGAGACAGTGACAATAACAGACTTCTCTGAGCCTTTCCCAAAAGAGAACTCGGAATTGTAAACTAAGTAGCAAAACAAGGCCTAAAACCTAAACAATGAATTTCCTTTTAGAATGAAGGTAATGAAAACCTGTTAAGTCTTTATGTCAGTTTCTGCTTTGTTCTTCAGCAAAGTGTGCAGAATGTAAATTGCTGTGACTCACTACATGAAATCCACAAATGTTTGTCTAAAATCATGCAAGGTCTCACCTTGTTACTTTACAGCTAACCCATTTGCCATCAGTCCATGGACAACGTTTGGGCTGTTAATTGGATCCAACTTTCTCTGCTTACAAGGGTTACAGATAAGATCAATGAGCCACAAATGAGTATCTGTCTGTCAGGTACTCCAGGAAGTTACATGTGGGAGTAAATGGTCAAAATTGCGCGCAACAGTGTTTTCCTATGATTTTGGGGGTTTTTTTTAAAAGCCATTTATAGGCGTACTTGATGTTTATTTCTCTCTCAGTTTTCTTTTATAAACTAGATATATCTCTAGCACGTGAAGTCTAAACCTGCCACTCCAAACTTCATCCCTTTCATGAGTTTGTTACCTTCAACGTAGCTATCCGAGACTCATTGTGTGCATTTTTATATTTGTTCCTGGCTTATTATCTCCTTAAGAGTTAGATGAAGGACATGGAAAGGTTTAGAGAGCGGTTCTTAGTGAATAAAGGCAATGTTGCGCTTGCCCAGCAGCTGTTACCCACACAGCAGGGAGTGAGTTTGCTGTGCTGTTTACCTCTGCTCCCAAGGTTTTGTCCATATTTAGAATGATTTGAACAAAGTGGGTGAGAAGCTCCTCTACTGGAGTAACTTATTGCATATTTTCAGGTCCAACCATAAAACGTACAGTAAATATTGTAAGGTTGCCTGGTGGCGTTGAACTAGTGATTTCCTTGCTCCTCCCCTTGCTCCTGAAGCAACAGTATAAAACCACCGTATGCCCCAAACCCAGCCCTCTTTAAGAATGCTCTGAATGGGCAGATGTACAACGTCTGTCTTTATTCCCTTAGCACCAGCCCGGGCTGTCAGTCCCTCTGAGTTTCACAGGAGCTTTGTCAGAACATGACAAGAACAAGATTTAAAGTGCACACACCTACAGCCAAATCTGGCTTTCAGCAATCCTTGTGCGAATCCAGCGTAGCTAATAAAGTCACGCAGGAATAACCAGGGCAGAGTTTTGTCGACACAGAATAACCTCGGGTTCAAATCCGAGGCTGCTCTGTATCCTCTGCTGCACGGCTCGAGCCCCGGTCAGCTCAGGAAGCAATTACATTTCACTCTCTCAACTATGCTCATTTTATTGCTGCTGCTGCTGCTGCTGCTGCTGCTGCTGCTGCTGCTGCTGCTGCTGCTGCTGCTGCTGCTGCTGCTGCTGCTGCTCAAACAAGGCAGCCTGCACAGCACAATCAAGCTGGCCTGTGGTTTTGAAAAAAAAGCACAAATTTATGTTTGCCAAGTGGATTAGGGAAGTACATAAAAGAAAAATCATTTAGAAGCCATGGGGTATCCTAAGGTGTGCCTCTGGATGAACAGAATGAAAACTATTTTAGAGTTTCTCACTTACTTTGTAGCAAAGTATTATTTTCCAAAAATACTTTTATTTTTGGAAAGGCTGTAGAAAATATTTATATTTTCATTTTCTCTGTAGTGAAGAAAATAAGCATTTGTCAGGTGCGGCGGTTTGTTTCGTGGGCGCGGGATGTGACAGGGAGGTTGGGGTTTTTTTGTGTTTCTCTTGACCAATGCAGGAAAATGCATCGGTCAAATGCAAAATGAAAATAAAGGATGGTTATTTTTCACTAGGTTTTCTAATGTCAGTTTGGAGTAGGTGAGAGTTACCAATTGGCACAGCATTCTGCAGGGAAGGTACAAGTCATGTGCATGCAGACAAGACATGGTGAGACCTGAATTGAAGCACTGTGCATGGAAGAGAGGTACCCAAAAGAGGGGTCTAAACTCCTCTCCGTGGAAAAGGCACCCAAACCTTGGGTATTTTATCTGACGTTTCGTCCTGCAGGGCATCTGGATCACCACTCCCTTTAGGAGGTTGTATAACTTCACAAGGTTTTCTTGAAGGTTTTAGAGGCAGCTGCAATAACAAAGCTTGATCCAAGTCAAAGAGCACTGATGTGAACTGACCTGAAATTCAACTGCAACGCCATCTTCATCCTTGTGTTTAGACAAGAAGCTCCAGCAGTAAAACACATTTGCCTTTTGCACCAGCCCTGCGGGGTTCTCCAGTTCCTAATGGCTGACGTTAACGCTAACCCTCACCTTGTTTCTCCTTCCAGCTTCACATGGTTATGCGGCCAGGTTCACCGCAACCTCCTCTCTAAGTTCACGGGTCAAGTTGTGGAGCTGTTTGATGAGGAGTTCCGACACCTTTACGCGCTCTCCAAGCCCGTGAGAGGACCGAAATCTCCACCGCGCACCATGCCCTTCCTGTTCAGCAAGAGCTGGGCCCCCCAACGCAGCCTCCCCGACAGCAACGAGGAAAGCGCTAACACTCTTTCCGATCCCTTCAGCAGCCTCTCGGCTGGCAGCAACCACCAGAGCAAGCAAACCCCAAGAAATCTCATCTTCAGCAGCAACTTCACCCCCCCGTCACCTCTCCACAGAGTTAATTCCTTCCACAGCTATGTCTCATTCACCCCACCACCACCACAGAAGGCCATCCAGGCTAACTACTATCAGCCGCACTACGTGGCCGATAACTCCGCGGTTCTGTATAACAACATGAACGTGTACAGACCTGTAAGACTTAGACAAGAGGAACCAAATAGGACAGGGTTAAGCTCACCCTGGCGATGCCTCCACAAAGCTAACCTGTTTGCATAATAACCACCTTGTTTTGAATTGCGAGTAAACCTAGTGAGGACCTGTTTAGCAATCGCTTGTGTACTGACGAATATAGAAATTCTGTATACTACAAAACAAGGATGATTTCAAGCCTCTTGTTTTGTTTTGCTGCTTATGGATGCTTCGTTTCCCTAATTAAAAAGCCAAGCCTGCTAACATGTAAGCCTTGGGTGCATCACAATCCCAGGAAGAACACGTCTAAATAATGCTGCTCACAGTGCAACACCGCTGCTGCCTGTCACCTGCCCTTGGTAGCGTATTTGTGTAGCAGTAGATTTAGGTGATTAACTGTTTTTCATACGGCTGAGCACCTGAAAGTGGCGTAAATCACAGTTTATCACAATGCATTTTATGTGCTTGCATAAGGAGATTGAAGGCTGCTACTGACTTGCGAAACAAGAGGCGATGCTGGCAGCAGCCATCTACCTTCGTGCTGTCATCGCACCTTCATCTTGAATTAGGAGGACTCCTTTAGGGCTGCCGGGGAAGCACAGGCTCTGCCACCGCACGGTCTCTGAGCTGTCTGCTTGAGGTGCATGGCGAGGAGGTCTGGGCGCAAGATTTCTAGGAAGGGGCCTACTAACATGGACGGAGACCGACAATTTGGGTTACGGAGGACATCCTGCAGCCACCGTCCTCTCCTTTCCACTCGTTAGCAACACGGGTGTGTTCCAGCACACTTCATTACCCACCTCCAATCCCACCAGGTCAGAGCAATTTTCCATATTGCAGAGCGGCTAAGCAGATTCAGACGGGAAAATGAAGCTGAATAAAGAAGCAAAGTCCTACCAGTAGCACAGCAGGACTGAGTTCCAATCACTTAATAGCACCTGGATCTCAGAAAACCTCTCAGTGGTCATTTGATTGAACATTACGTTAGAGATAACGATGCTTTCATTCAGAGTTCTTCAAGGTTTCTAATTTTTAAAGAGAAACTGGGTGTCTGTAGTGGCCATTGACCACAGTTACAGAGAGAGTTACAGAGGTTCAGCAGCTTGAAGCAAAACAGAAAAACTTTTTGCCAAATAATCCATGAAAACAAAGGAAGCTTCTGTAAGTAAAAGGCAAATAATAGTAAGAAAATTCATGAAACAAAGGATTTCCATCCAAATCCCAAAGTTACTAGATGCCAAACATCTACTGATGTATCAGTAGATTATTTTTTTACACCTGCTTTGTATCGTCTTTCATCGGACTCCAACAGAAAACAGAAACCAAAACACATTTGCACGTCTGGCCCATTTTGCCTGACTTCTCACCTGCTCAGAAAGGAATATAATTGAATTCTTTTGGGCTGTGGATGATGAAAAACGTATGCAGCAGCAAGATCTCAGCTGAGGAAAGTTTCTCATCCTTGGAAGAGCAATCATTTTGAAAGTATACCGGTACAGAACGTTATGAAAAGTGGCAGGATGGCCGCATCCTGCTCTAGCTTCAGTGTGGACATTTTTACCTGTGATACCAAATTTTGGAGTCCAGAATAACAATAAACTATTGCATATAAGTGTAAATTCTGTACATAGCAACATTTTTCGGATTCCTTGGGAAGAAGGGAAAGTTGATTTTCATTCCTATGACAATTCTACTTAATTATCTAAATATGGCAACCATACAAATAAAACAGAAGATTTTCATTAAAATCCTTTTGAGAATCATTTCGTTTCTTCATATTGTCTTGACTTGTGCACCTTACTCTTGTGTATTCTGAAAGCTAAATGAGTTCCATCCAGTCAGAGTCCAGGTGAAGAGGAAACACGTTTTGTTTCTTCTGAAATCAACAGGAACAGAATTAAACATAGGTGTTCCACCAGCCTACTTAAGATTTTCCTTCTAAATTTGGTTCAGTTCCCTGATCCCGTTGTGGCCCAACTGGGGGTGGCGTGGAGAGGGATACGGGGAGAAGTTTGTAGACCACTACCTCTGAAGCCTTCATTTCCTCAGGCTGTGACCGGTGGAGTCCATGAAGGAGCTCATCTCATGTCTGTAGGGCAAGATAGTTTGCCTACAGAAGCTTTGGAGCACACGGCTTATGAAATGTAGGTAAGGGACAAGCTAATAACCCGAAGGAGTGCCGTGAGTAAAGAAGAGCTGACTTCAGCCTTGGATCAGGGATAGAACTTGGGCTAGTTCGGGCGACAGCTGAACTTGAGCATGAAATGAATGGAATTTCAGTTTTTATGGAAAACAATGAGAGTTTGCGATTTCAGCAATGAGTTAGGCCAAAAATGCTAACAGGCTGCCCCGAGCTCGATGACTCAGTGAGGAGGCCGATGTGTGGTTGGAGGCAGCTGCAGAAGCTGCCTGTCAGGAAGGTGGCGGCAGGATGCTGACGTCCCTCGTCCGTCTGCTGCAAGAGAAAGGCTGGAACAAACACGGCTGCCATGCAGTGCACCCTCAGCAAGTCTGCGGATGACACCAAGCTGAGGGTGCAGGTGATTCACTTAAGGGAAGGGGTGACATCCCAGAGGGACCTGGACAGGCTGGAGGCCCATGTGAACGCCATGAAGTTCAACAAGGCCAAGTGTAGGGTCCTGCACCTGGGTCAGGGCAACCCCCGGTATCTACACAGGCTGGGGAGTGAAGGGATTGAGAGCAGCACAGCAGAGAAGGGCCTGGGGGCACTGGTGGATGGAAAGCTGGACATGATCCGGCAACGTGCCCTCACAGCCCCGAAAACCAACCATATCCTGGGCTGCATCAAAAACAGCGTGGCCAGCAGGTGGAGGGAGGTGATCCTGCCCCTCTGCTCCGCTCTGCTGAGACCCCTCCTGGAGCGCTGCGTCCAGCTCTGGGGACACACTCTGCAAAGGCCCCACATTACCCCCAGGGGCCCCATCTTCAAACCCAACTGGAAGCTGCAGGGCACAAACCGAAAGCCGTGAGAGACATGGCAGAAAGTGCTGAGGGAGAAGTAAAAAGGGAGCACGGAGCAGCCGGGGAACTGTTTCGAGCCCTGGTGAGTGACAGGTTCCAGAAGCCCCTCAGAGTCACCTTGGGCAGAGGACAGTCCTGGGTCCTGCTTTCTCTCAGAGGAGGACTCCACAAGTGAGACAGAAGAACCGGTGGCAGACAAACAGTCCCTTGTCCTGCAGGCTCTGGGACAACAGCCGGGAAAGCTTTGAGCGTTCGTAGCTCCATACAGCTGCCGTCCTTCTGATGGCCCCCGGGAGCAGCCTGAACCAGAGCCTCCTCTGGCTGCTGGACAGGATGGTTATGTCTTTGGGTGGGTGGATGAAGATGGTTGGTCCGTGGGAGAGCTGCCGGGCGGCACAAGAGTATTCATCCCCTTATTTCGCCAAAGAAGATTCAGATGACAACTTGGAAAACGAGAACTGGGATGATCCTCGTCATTATATTTTCAGTCTCTCATGCATTTTGGAGGAAGATGAAGAGGACCTAGATGTGGGTGATGGGGGGGTAAAAAGCATAAATAAGTGTAGCCTATACAAACCTCCAGAATATCTTCAAAAGTGAATTTGTACTTCTGGGGTTTTTTTTTTTAGACTTTTAGATTTTTGTGTAAAGGGAGGGACCTCTGGAGGGCAGCAGGGGCCTGCAATGGGCCTCAGCAGAGCCCAGATGAGGCCCCAGGGCACCCTGGAGGGTGATTTGTGCCCCTGCAGAGCCTGGAGAAGGCCCCTGGGCACCCTGGAGGGTAATTTGGTCCCCGCATGGGCCCTGCAGAGCCCAGCAAAGGCCCCTGGGGCTTTCCAGAGGGCAACTCGGCCATGTCGGAGCAGCACGGCTGCTGGCTGCGATGGGGACCCTCCATCGCTGGTTGCTGTGCAATGTCCTCCCTGTGGGGAGCAGCGAGAAGCGAAAGAATGAGTGGCATCGCCCAAGGGACCATGGCACAGCCACGGCTCCCCCGCCAGCAAGGGATGTTCGTGGGGCAGCTTCATCCCTCGGCTGCCCCAGCGTCCACTCCCTGGTCATGAGCTGAGTGAACAGGCTGGGCTTGGCCAGGCCTTTCCAGAGTGTCCCCGCGTCCCTTCCCCAGCCCAAACCGGCCCTTCAGGTCTTTTGGCTCAGAGATGCTTCTGTTGGTGTCCTGCCAGCGCTGCCCATTAACGCACTTCGGAGCGTGAAGCCTGATGCCAGCCCATCTGAGGGCTAATGGAGCACACCGCCTGTGTGCGTGCAATTGCTGTGCACACACAAACACCCAGAGGAGCATCAAGGTGCACTCAAGGACACCCCCTGCGCTTGCTGCTTGTGCTCCTTGGGGGCATTTCAGTGACTGCTTCTTCCACAGGCTGCTTTTTCTTTTTTTTTTTTATTTTCCCAAAAAGAGAGCAGCCCGGTCTGCCCCTGTCGCTCCTCCTAGAAAATGAAGACCACCCAGACGTTTCTCCTTCCTATGCGGCCCCCTCCAAGACCCTCGCTAGCCCTGCCAGCCGCACCTCCATCCCTGGGGAGGTGATCATAGAATCATAGAATCGTCTGGGTTGGAAGGGACCTTTCAGATCATCCAGACCAACCATCAACCTAACTCTGACAAAACTCATCACTAAACCATGTCCCTCAGCACCACGTCAACCCATCTTTTAAATACCTCCAGGGATGGCAATTCCACCACTTCCCTGGGCAGCCTGTTCCAATGCTTGACAACCCCTTCAGTGTAGAAAGTTTTCCGAATATCCAATCTAAACCTCCCCTGGTGCAACTTGAGGCCATTTCCTCTTGTCTATTGCCTGTTACTTGGGAGAAGAGATGGACCCCCACCTGGCTGCACCCTCCTTTCAGGCAGTTGTAGAGAGCGATAAGGTCTCCCCTCAGCCTCCTTTTCTCCAGGCTGAACAACCCCAGCTCCCTCAGCCGCTCCTCATAAGACTTGTTCTCCAGCCCCTCACCAGTTTCATTGCCCTGCTGTGAAGATGCTCCACCACCTCAATGTCTTTTTTGTAGTGAGGGGCCCAAAACAGATCCTGGAAACAGATGGGGAGCAGTCAGCAGGGATTTACCGTGTGAGGCAATCCTGCCTTACGGCCCATCACGGATGAGGCAGGAAGGACTCACAGCAGCTCACCCACAGCAAACGAACCTCCCAGGGGCCAGTGCTCAGAGGGTGTCCCCTCCCGAGCACTAGCTGGTCACTCGTCCCGATGGAGGACTACACTTCAAGCTTTACCCAGTCCTGAAATACTGACAATTTTCTTCTGGTTTCCCAGAATTTCTGCCAGCAGCAAATGCTGTTTTGCCTTAGCTATTGACGCCCCCATGGCTGATGCTGCCCTTGGATTTTAGTACCTTCCCAGGGAATGCACATTCTGCAAGGACAATCGGGTGACCTCACCCAGTACCGGCGCCATCGCTGGTGATGTCATACCAGCGTCATACGCCATCGCCACTCTCAACAGGTTGGGAACCTGCAGAGTTGCACCCGAGTTGCCAAATTGTTACCCAAATGGATTTGCTTGCGTTTTTCTTATCTCCTGGTTTGCGTGTTGGTACTGGGAAGAAGGCAGAAGTAGGCACCACCCGAACCCCTGTGTGACTGCCAGCCATCAAGGTGGCTCTCGGCTGGCAGCACCAGCAGGACCCCACGTTACAACTCTTGATTCCTTATAATTAATCTGAAGACTATTCACACACTCATTTTTACAGTGACATCGCCTGCTGACAGCAAGTAGGGAATAAATATTTTTTTTTTGGTTTTCTTTGCTTTCACACGCAGCCTTTGCTTTTTCTTCATTAAACTGCCTTTATCTCAACCCACAAGGCTTTTTTTTTTTTTCCATCTTCTTTCCTCCTTCCCCGTCGGGCTGAGGTGGGGGGCGAGTGACAGAGCAGCTGGGTGGGCACCCGGCAGCCAGCCAACGTCAAACCACCACACAGTGACAGGACAAGGGGCAATGGTTTTAAACTGGAAGAGGGTAGATTTAGATCGGACGTAAGGAAGACATTAATTACGATGAGGGTGGTGAGACGCTGGAACAGGTTGCCCAGAGAAGCTGTGGATGCCCCATTATTGGCGGAGTTCAAGGTCAGGTTGGACGGGGCTTTGAGTAACCTGATCTAGTGGGAGGTGTCCCTGCCCGTGGCAGGGAGGGTGGACTAGATGATCTTTGAAGGTACCTTCCAACCCGAACCACTCTATGATTCTGTGATGGAGAAACCTGTGTTAATATTGATAGTTACAGCACTAACATGTTCCCTCACCTCAAAACCAGCTGTATTCAAACACTCATTAGCAAGACACGCAATTAGATTGTGTTTGTACACAGCAATCGTTTCAGAAGCATCAGAACCAGTGTCACAGGGTCCTTCCCAAAGCGTCTTTAACACAAGCAAGTGTTAAAATAACAAAGTCAAACCTCAGTAACTGTTAACGGATTCTCATTTGCAGTTTGCAATATTACAATTTGCTATTTAACTCCGCGTGGAGTACTGGTGCATGCACTAATACCAATAATAATATCATAAGAGCCAAAACAGGAAGAAATCTATTTACAGGCAGATGTAGAATTATGCAGAACGTAGAAACAACGATGAGGCATTCAAATGCAAGATGGAAACGCAAAGCCCCTCGTGAGATATGATCAGAAACAGAAAGCTGGAGTTAGAAGCGGGTACGCCAAACAAGCGAGGAGCAGGCCAAAAAAGGAGGAACTGAAGTAGCTGAGATGAGAGACAGCCAGGCACAAGCGGGACAAAGGAATATTTCATAGCCCCAGCGCAATAAACACCAGTTATTTGGAACAGTAACTATGCGACATGTTCAGAACAACATTCATGTTGTTTTCTTTGCAGTAGTTAAAAACAACATTTTTGCTTTATTGTTATGTTTGAGAAAATACTGCCTGTTAGTAAGAACTGCCACTTGCCTTCACTCCTGCAGCCAGGGGGGAGTTAACCGTTGTGTTCCCAGTCTGAGCCACGACCTCAAGTCAAACAATCTGCACGCACGCAAAAAAAGGTTCCGAATCACCTTGGCTAGCCGCTGCGTATTTTGGACATCTCAGTCACAAAATGACACCACTTGGCAAGTATTTCCTTTGCTGCTAACACAGCTCCAATGCTATTTCCACCTTCCAAACAGTGGAGCCAAATCATTTGGCGAGTTCCCATTAAATATCTGTACAGACCTGGTTGCACAAAAGCCGCGTTCTGGTGTCCTAACTACCGAACCTACTCAAGGGCCGCGGCTAAAACAATTAGCGCCTTTTTCTGTGGCTATTCATGACCTTAAGTTTAAGAAGAAACTGGGAGAAACCCCTGTTCTAATTTTTTGCCGACATATTTGGCATTAAGCTTTCCATGTTTGCTATGTCTTTACTGTAAGACATTCTACTGTTGATGCCAACATCGTAATTAATTTACAGCACGTTATGGACAGTCTCTACTGAAAGCTTATGACACCAGTTAGTCTTAAAAGCATCCCCAGCCCTTCAGGCGGGCTTCACTGCCATCCGAATACGGCGCTCTTCACACGCACACAAAAATTTCCACCTAGCAAAGCACACGCATGACTAAACCAAATATTCTGTAATACAGCATGAGTGCATTAATGCTTACCCAAGTGTACTTGCCAAGTCATCATCTTTCGTAACAAGCTGACCAGGATGTGGTTTAATCGCATTAAGTCACCAAACTATCAAAGATAATTTGACATGGCTGAAGGCAATATTCCATTTTTCCGGAGAGGTTTCACAGTCAACTTAGCAGAGGGCTATACCATACCAAGGCTTGGTGACACGTTCCCCTAACCAGTACCTTAAAGTAGCAGATACAAAATGTGTCATACATGGTGAATTACTATTCAGTTGTGAGTTCTTTAAAGTTTCAGCACTCTGTAGTGCTTCAGAAAAGAAAACACAGGAAAACATGAAGAAAAGCCACAGCAAATTATGTCAAAGAGATACTTGGTTTTTAAACTATATCCATTAAAGAACATTTTTACAAAAAGCTACAAAGAATTTAATTCTCACAGTTTAAGAGAAGACGGGGGGAGAGGACACTGACCTCTCCTATCAGGACGAACTGAGAGAGTTGGGGTTGTTCAGTCTGGAGAAAAGAAGGCTCCAAGGAGACCTTATAGTGGCCTACCAGTACCTGAAGGGGGCCTACAAGAAAGTTGGTGAGGAACTTTTTAGGATGCTGGGTAATGGTAGGACCAGAGGGAATGGATTAAAACTAGAGATGGGACGATTCAGACTGGACGTTAGGAAGAAGTTCTTCACCATGAGGGTGGTGAGACACTGGCACAGGTTGCCCAGAGAGGTGGTTGAAGCCCCTGGAAGTGTTCAAGGCCAGGCTGGATGGGGCTCTGAGCAACCTGGTCTAGTGGGAGGTGTCCCTGCCCATGGCAGGGGGGTTGGAACTAGGTGATCTTTAAGGTCCCTTCCAACCCTAACAATTCTATGATACTATGACACCTTGTTCGCCTCAAACGTCAATTATTTCAAGCAAAAGAAACTACAGGATAATCTCTGCCTTTTTCTGTAGAAGCCCCAAGCACGTAGCATCGACGCTTCAGAAAGTTAAGGCAAAGTGGGGTCGTTATCAGCTGAAAGCATAACATAAGGAGCTGTATGATGCAGAAACAACACTGCCACTTCTCACAGCAAAGATCTTCTTCCTTGTGGGGCTTTACAAAGGATATGATCTGACTAAACACCCTTCAGCACATATAAACAACGTTGACAGTTTTTCTCCTCCCTCGTCTAAGCACACTGAAGACAAGACTGTAGCTACTTCTATGCCTGCAAAAAACACTTAGCTTTGAAGAAAGAAAATCTCTTTCCAGTTCTAAGTTAAAATATTTACTGTTTAGATTTATTTTCTAAGACATATGGAATTCTTCTTATTGACAAATTCTCAGCGTAAATATATTTAAGATTTCTAGCTTTCCAGCTCTGAACAGGAAATCACTATAACGTCAATTAATCGAGAAATATTTAAAAAATACGAATTAATAAAATGGATAATTCCATGGCTCTAAATGCAACAACATAGAATTTGATAGCAAGAAACTTGCAAACTGAACATTATAAAGCAAGCCTTCCATCCCACCGGCATTGCAGGCCCCCAAAAAATCGCAGGTTCTTCAAGCACAAGACGGTGAGGTTTATAACGGAAAGCTATCTCTGAATGCTTGATATTATACTAGATTCTTTATTACTTTAAATGCACACAAATCAGTGAAGAAAATGATGAGATGTTAAGAGTTTAAATGCAGAGATTTATGTGTATTCTTAAAAGACATACAACAAGAATTCTTAAGAAATGTAATATGAACTTTATTGCATATATCATTTCATAATCATTTGGCGATATGAGAATAAATACAACAAAACCTTTAAGTTACCGAAGGTGGGAGATATATATCTGAATAGAACGGTCTGTCAAAGTGACATAAATCATCTTGGAGATTATCGAACCATTTGATTTCAAATTCTGTGGCTGACGCAGTTACCAATGATGACAGCGCTGAAGGGCCTATGCATTTTACTTCACCCTGAAATTCCTCTTTTAGTTTTTCTGGTATAAGATCCTGCCCCATAACCTGCAAACAGAGTAGGAAAGAAGATGAGAAATAAGAAAATAACTTGCAGAGAAAACAGCAAATATGACATTAATAACAGAGCTTTACTGTGTCCTTGAAAAGCCCTTGACACATGAACCACAGGCCATCCAGGAGAAGTTTCCAAGTCACGATCAAGCTGTCTGCCTGTTGCATTCTGCAATAAGGAGGGAGAACTGAGAGCCCAAGCTTCACAGCTGCACAACCCCACCCAGCCTCTGGCTGCGCTTCTACGGGGGGATTTTTATGCTCTGAGCAGCATTGGAAATCTCAGCGCCAGCTCTGCGTTCAGTGCTCACCTTGCAGCAACACCAACACTCTGATCTCCTCCTGGGGGTGTTGGAACACGGGAAGCAAGGAGAGAAGGTTCTCTTCCCAACCTTTTCAAAACCTGAGATAATCTGCATGCTACTGCCCTCTCATGGATGAAATCCCACCAGACTGCCTGCCAACCCGGCAATGGCTTGCATTTCACTAACTTAAAGCTGTAACACTGACAGCAAAGTTAGAATCTCGCTGCCTTCCTTTTGTTCCTTAAGACAAAAGTCAGAAACTCTATAAATAGCACTAAAAATTTTTAATCTTTATGACTAAATTCATGCAATGTTACTCTCCTCCTTTGTAGTTCTTTATTAAATTAAACTAAACTAAAACAGTACATCAAAATAGAAGGAAGAAAACATGTAAAAGGACGTTTCTGGCTTTTTCTGAAAATGTTTAATATTTTTTCTGGAAGTGTTTAAAACTGCTGTGGCCACCAAAGTAACCTCCACTTCCACTTAATGCTTGTGATTCACTTTGTAGCATCTAAAATTCCTGAGATAAAATCTGCATCCCAGGAAACGCACAGCGATGACGCACCTGTAAATACAAGATCTATGAGAAACTTAACAACCCCGAACATTCCTGGAAGGAGAATCTCAGCAGAACAGAGATACACCTGCATGACACAAGCCAGCGCTGTACAGGCATCACTGTCAGTTCCAGGTAACACACCACCAGGGCAACCCACCCCAGCTAATTTACCTTGCTTCCTGGCACAGTTAATTAGCTGAGGGGAGCGTCCCACTTACAGCACTTTGTGCCTGAACTGGCTCAGGTGCCTCAACCAGCCTACGTCTAGCTGAGAACTTGCACATGATGAAACATCCCCTTACCTTGGTCATCAACAGCAAGGAGTTTTCAGTGAAACCGAGACGTGCCACTTTGTCATCAATTTCTTTCTGACCTTTTATGTTATTCTCTAGTGCAAAGGACGACTGTTGCAACTGGGTAAGCTGAAGTAAAAGCCTGAAATGGAAAAGGCAGTTAAAAAAAAGGCACAGCTGGCAAAAGAGTAAGTCAGCAAACCTAAACCCAACCTAAATATAATACTTTAAACCAGCTCTTCTTCCCGACTTTTGCCAACTGCAAAAAATGCAAAGAAATGGATACACCCCTATCAATCTACTACGGGTATGGTATATCCGTGCTATGTCAGAAGTCCTGAGAATTGCCTTTGAATAAACAACATGCCAAGTACCTCTGGTTGCTCTGGGTAAACATTTTTCTCCCTGTGTATTTGTCACCCAATTTAAAAGCGAAGCTCCGATTTGCTAGCATTAACTGCAGCACATCAGGTGTCCCACAGCCTTAGTAAGACCTAACAAGACAGCAGCGCGTTTTTACCTATGGCAGTGATTATGTTTGTAACCTTAAAAGCTAGACGTTTGGGGGTTTTAGACAAATATCAAACATGCTCCCCACATAGGCCAACCCTGGAATATTTTCTAAAATCTTTCACCGTGGTTTTATGTTCAAGGCGGTGCCCCAGAGGTCACCACCATGACTCAATGAAGATTAGAAGTTGTGCTCACAAAGTGGCTTCATGTCATGAGGGACCCCAATCACCAACTGCTCAAGCAGAGAGAGCAGTGGCAGTTTCCAGAGTCCTCCTCACACACAGACTGTAAAACATGTCAGCAGAGGAAATATCTAAGTATATTCAACCAACGGACCACTGGGACTTAGCTGTATTGTTACTGAAACTATGTTTAATTCAAGCTTTATGCATAAAGAACGACAAAAGACTTTTTAATCACATTCGCTGAAGTTAAATGACGCGGGTGTTATAATAAAGGTGGGTATTTTTATGAAGAGTTAAGATCTTAGATGAAAGATTTAATTTAAGCATTATAAACATAAAAATTTACAAGTCTGAGCCAACAAGCCCTTTATAAATTCAGTAAAGTTTTGACTGGGAAATTCAAAGTAAAATGGAAAGTATTTTTAATTTGTAAAGCATTTTTGTTTCAAAATTTGCATCAACACAATGTAAGAAAGAGTGAAATCTCAATGAAAATTAAACAAAACCATTCCCCCAATTTTTTTTTTTTGTTAGCAAAACCAGAAGAGTCAATTATTCATGATGCTTTAACACAGAACCTTCTTTCCTACAAAAAGCGATACTAATACCCCTTTTCCAGGAGCGCTTTACCCTGCACATATGTTTATGCAATGTCCACATCTCACTTAAAATCCAACAGACCTGAAAATATTAGACAACCTATTTAATGCATGAGCCCTGGGCAGGGGAGAAGCTCGCCCTGGACAAGAGTATCTCCAAATAAAAACCACGATTACACTTTGTGAAACTCCGCAGCCCAGCAAGGAAATCCCACATTTTATAACTGCCTCAAAGCTAAACCATACACACCGAAACAAGCAACACAAATTATCTGAATATGAATGTAGCTTTAATATTCAATACCACTACTAAATCTATTAACTTCTCACAGGTAGCGATTAAAGTCACCATTTCTTAGTCTGAGTACGGTTAAAAGCGACTATGTCTTTTTTTACATTTCTTAAATCTTGCCCTAACGGGGCAGTTATAAAGTGTTCTCTGTAAATATTTGTGGAAGTTCATAAAATGGCTTTAAATACATTCGGTGACTAATAAATTAATGAGAGGCAAGAGGGGGGAAAAAAATTCAAGACAATTTTAACAAAACCAGTTCCTAATTATCTCTTCGAAAGGTTATGTTTTGGGGATTTTTGTTTTGTGCAAGAGTTTTAGGAAGAGAGGGAAGAAAAGGAAAGAGCATTTTAATGCAGCCCTGTCAATCAGCTGTCACAGAGTTCATTTTTCAACCTCATCCATTATGCAGGATGGGGGTATTATTATTAAATGGATTTTCGCTCAAGCATGAGGCTTCAAGCAAGTAAGACAGGTGGCACACAGAAGGAAGACTGGCTGGCCTTCCCTTTGGGGCACTTCTGCTGCTGCATCTTTAATACCAAACCAGGAAATTGCCAAGCTCTAACAGAAGCATTTGTTGAAGAACAAGCCCTTTTGTATATAATTACTTGAAGAGATTCATATAATAAGGTCATTAAAAAACGCTTTACTTCTCAACAGCGCATGATACTGGTTTACTCTTTCCACTCAGATTTAGGTTGTTCACAGCAACCATGCTAGTGCATTTTGCTTTTTAGATCTGAAGCAACAGCAGGGTGCTTCTAAGTTGGCGTTGCCATCACTGAAACAAAAATATAAAATGAAAATGTAAACTGAAAATCTTAAGAAGAATACGCTTTAAATTGTTCTTGATTGGGAGAAGTTGACATTGTTCTAAGAATATGTTTAGTTACCTTGCTCTAATAAACGAGGCACATGCCTTTATTCCAAATTTCTTCGACGTGTTCTGCTCCCAGGACTCGGAGGCTGAGCATTTCCCTTCGTTCATCCTTTCAGGTTCTTCTGAAGTACAGAGGAATTCTTTTGCAGCTTGGCTGCTGCTACAAGTCACTGCATTCTCCCTCTTTGTTTCGGTAGCAAGGCTGGACCAAGAGCCTTCTTTCTGGCCATCTGATCGGTGAGACTGCAAATTAATCTCTCTTCCAGTTGATGTTTTGAAACTACTATCACTTACACTAACCTCTTCAGACTGATTTAGATTTGTTTCTGGAATGACTATTGGAGACAAACTCTGTAAAAGGCTCATATAAGCTTCAGCAAGTAACTTCCAGTACCAAGGATTGAAAGGATGTAAGCAGATCAGTTGCTGCAGACACGTGATCTTTTTTTCTACATCTTCCAGACCCTGGTAAATGGCAAACTGCAGGTTGAGAACCGTCGTTAAGTGATCTGTGTTAGTAGCGCTGTTTCTCTAGAAACAAAAAGATAATAGATTAAAAAGAGGAGAAGAACAGAATCATCCTTCAGAGCCTAAGAAAATGTCTCCCTGAATAATGACGCACAAATATCGCTAAAGGTAATTTTTAAATTATACAAAACTGTGCTCTTAACTTTAAATGATGAAACATGATACAGATCACGCCCAATCAAGCTGACGCTATTCCCTCTCGCTGCCTTGTCCCAGTCTGAAAGGGAAGAAGGCCCCAAATGCTGTCATTTGTTTATTTGCCTTCAGACTTTTATACAGCTGCCCTTCTTTGTAGTATAAACACCTTTTATATAAAATAAACAGCAGCGGTAAAATTCTAGCGGACTTCAGAGCCTCTGGACCTCTTCCTTTATGGGAAAAACTCAATTTGTGGTTAGATACCCTTCCTGGTGGCAGTTTGGCAGCGAGTATATGGAAATAAAAGGGAGTTTTGAATGGTCACTTTTATAGTGGAAAGATTTAAGCACTCATTTATCCCCTTTCTTATAATTCCTATTACATTACATTAATTCTGCCTGGCAGAGCATGATATTTAGTCCCTTCCAGGACTACCAGCCTCCCTGCACAGGGAGCTCATTGTGGTACAGGGTGTTCTGATTTCTAAAGAGTGATTATATCTGCAGTGACAGTTACCCTCTGTTTACCAAATACTCCGAGCACTGAACATCCTGAAGGATTATACATATAAAGATTATTTTTCCAGAAAATGGTCCATATAAAAGAACTACTGGCAGTATTTTTGTGTTCAAAGCCTAAAAGAAAGATTGCATTATTTACCATTTTTTCTGCAATATCCAGAGCCTCCTCATGCCTTCCTAGGCGAGATAAACACCGAGCCTGGCCCTCTTGGACATCTCGTCTCATTGCAATGTTACTGGGAGGTAAGAGTAGTAAGCAGTTTGAGTATTCACACAGGGCTTTCTAGGAGTGTCGACGAAAAGAAAAGCCAAACAAAGCAGTGAGAGATTTTCATTTAAAAGCAAGCCTGACTGTATGTTTTGTTTATGACTATGGTCACAAAGGGAATTCAGGAGCTGAAGTCCACGTTTTCCTTTCTCCGGACTCAGCTACTACCTATGCCAGCAACAGATGAGCTCCCCGGTACTACACAGCCAAGTCTAAATGGGGATGAGCAACCTCAATCCTAATTCATGTTTAAGCCCTGGTGGGATTCACCACACATCTGTCCACCTCTCCCCCACCAGGCCTGATCCAAAAGGGATCACCTACTGACCTGGACAACACATGACACAAGGCATCTTTCCCCCAGCCACCAATTCAATGATCAGAGCACTCATCCTAAATTCAAATCTGTGACGTTCTCCACGGGAAGGTTTGAACCTGCAAGTACCTCACCTCACATGAATAATCACCAAGTTGGAGAATACCACAAGGAAGGTGAATCTCCATCGCTCCTGTAGGATGTTTCCAATTTGCATGAAATAATTAAATATTAATTGGGCAAAGGAAAAAGACAAGAATGAGCAATACTTCTGTAACTTAATGCTCAGGGCACTCACTAGGACTCCAATTAACATTTAAATACATTAAATTAAGTATTCAGCGAAACTAAGGCTGGAATCTTGGTTCCTCACGATTTGTGTAAGTGCTCAGACCAGAAGACTAAAGAGCAGTGCTCATTCTCCCGTCTCTCAAAATGAATATTTAATTATTCCTTGAAAACTTGAACGGTTCTAACAGAAAGAGCTTCCAGGCGACACACTCTAAGTACTTCCTAGCAAAATGGCTGAAATATTTTTCTTCCCTGGTGTTAAGCTTGCATTCTTTCTCAAGCAAAAGAGGGAGCTCCCCTCTGCCCAGTGAGCGCAGCAGCCACTGGTGAAAATGGATCAGAGGACGGCTGCAGGACACCCCTGTTCGCCTTGTTATGTGACAAAGGGATATAACCTGGCAAGGACCAGGCATTACGAATCCCAAGCAGATTCTACAGTCATTTATATCCTAAAAATGGGCACGGCTTAGATCACCGCTGTCCTTGGCACTTCCTATCCAGTGACGTAGGCTGACGTAAAAAGGTATTCACAACGAGTGAAGAGATTACTACCCTCATTACTTATTTCCAGCCCCTTTTCTAAGGTCAGAGCTCTCAATTCTGTAATTTTGTGTGCAGTCTAGTTCTGGTTCTGTCACAGTGATCCAGGTTAGCAATAAGACCAAAGACTAGACATTTTTAACATGGATGACTGTGACAGAAAAGGGTTAGGAAGCGACGGTCTGTTCCACTGGCAGATCTGAGGGGGTGTCATTCTCTCCCAAGAGGGCACCACAGCACACAGCAAGGCACAATCTGCTCTTCCTGAGGGTCAGCAGCCATGTCTGACTGCAGCCTGAGGCATCTTTCTTCTCAGCATACTTTTATGAATCCCTTCAGGGCGTCTCAGCTGAGATTCGAAAGCATCTGTCGGGTATAGACAAGGCAACAGTAGCGCTGGAATAACATTAAAAAGCAGAAGTCAGCGCCAACTGAGGTACAAAAAGATCCACAAATCCAATGGACAAAGCAAAAGGAGCGGAGTCTGAAGTCGGCCTGAGGGCTTAGAAATCAGGGAGACCGTAATGCAAACCATAGCCTGGAACAAGAAGCTATTACAGCTGAAACAACAGCAGAAGCGGTTAATTTCAACCAGGAAACAAAAGACTGTACCCTGCAACTAGGAATACAGAGGCAGGAGAGCATCCATAATCACGAATGTGGCTCAGGAAGTGAAGTAGGCAGTGAGGACAGGGTCTAGGACTACAGTGGGCAGGAACAGAAATGGGGAACATAAATGTACCCCAAAGGCACAACCAGCCATCCAGAGCGAAGGGAGGCAGTAGAAAGGTGGGACAATTAATGATGAGGCTCCCAAGCCAACTGTCAGGAGCCTGACAACTACAGTCAGCCTTCACCCGACAGCGGGGGGAGCTCTGAGAAAGGTGAGCGGCAGCCAGGTGGTTGCCAGCGATCTGACAGCCTTTGTGGGACATGGTGTTACCTCCAGGAGCAGAGAAATCCACACACACGCTGGCTGACCATGACCTCCATGGCCACAAACACCAGCTCTGCCCACTACTGAACCACTTGGATAGGAAAAGAAGAAATGGCCTCAAGTTGCACCAGGGGAGGTTTCGGTTGAATATTAGGAAAAACTTCTTCAGAGAAAGGGTTATCTAACATTGGAACGGGATGCCCAGGGAAGTGGTAGAATTGCCATCCTGGAGGTATTTAAAAGATGGGTAGACGCGGAGCTTAGGGACATAGTTTAGTGGTGGTTTTGTCAGTGTTAGGTTGATGGTTGGACTAGATGATCTTACAGGCCCCTTCCAACCTAGATGATTCTATGATTCTATGTGCACGCTGATCCGGATCAGCTCTGGGTGTGAAGTAGAATTTTTGGACAGTTTACACTGACTTCACGCTGATTCCTGGAAAGACAGTATCTGGCTGGGGGAGCTTGCCAGAACACAGGTAGGTATCATGGCCTGACAGCAGTGCAGACAGCAGGATGGCTGTTCACCAGGTCACTGTGCCTGCCCACAGGGCTGTTGTGCCTTCAGCACAAACAAGGAGCCAACAAGCTGGACGCTACTGCACCACAGACCCTAGCTGTGGCTCAGTCAGGAGGCTTTTATATAAATCATAGAATGGTTTGGGTTGGAAGGGACCTTAAAGATTACCTAGTTCCAACCCCCTGCCATGGGCAGGGACACCTCCCACTAGACCAGGCTGCTCAAAGCCCCATCCAGCCTGGCCTTGAACGCTTCCAGGGATGGGGCATCCACAGCTTCTCTGGGCAACCTGTGCCAGTGTCTCACCACCCTCACAGTAAAGAATTCCTTCCTAATATCTAATCTAAATCTCCCCTCTTTCAGTTTAAAACCATTACTCCTCTTCCTATCGCTACCTGCCCGTGTAAAAAGTCCCTCCCCATCTTTCCTGTAGGCCCCTTTGGGTACTGGAAGGGGCTATAAGGTCTCCCTGGAGCCTTCTCTTCTCCAGGCTGAACAACCCCAACTCTCTCAGCCTGTCCTCACAGCAGAGGTGCTCCAGCCCTCGGATCATCTTTGTGGCCTCCTCTGGACCCGCTCCAACAGGTCCATGTCCTTCCTGTGCTGAGGACTCCAAAGCTGCACACAGTACACACATATACATTCAGTCAACACACCGGAGACTACAGGATCAGCCCAGTTTACACCCCCACAACTTCCACCGACCGGGCCCCCAGGCCCTGCGAGAGCCCTGGAAATACCTCAAACTGGCGCTGCCGGTAGGCCCAGTCCGCCCGGAACTTGCTGGCCGTTATCCCGCCGCCGCCTTCCCCGCCGTCCCCCTCGCTGCGAAACCACTGCGGGCACAGCACAAACCCGTCAGATGGGCCCGGATCCGACCCGGCCCGGCCCGACCCGACCCGGCCCGACCCAGCCGGCCCCTCGGGCCGCTTCCGCCCGCCGCCCCGCTCTCCTCACGCCTGGCTCGCAGTGCTTGGCGCCGCCGGCCGGCCCGGCGCTGCTGGCCGGGCCCCGCTCCCGGCTCGGGGCAAAGAGGGAGTCCTCGAACTGCCAGCCCAGCAGCGGCTCCATCCCGCCGCTCCGCCCAGACCGGCCCCCGCCGCGCGGCGCCGGCAAGCGCGCCCCCTGCCGGGCCGCCGCTGCGGGAGGTCCAGCGAGCCGGGCGGCGCGGTGCAGGCGAGCCGCCGGGGGGCACCGAGTTGGGGGCGGTGCGGGCTAGAGGGGCGGCGGCGGGAGCGGCCATCTTAGGCGGGGCGGTGTGAGGGGCCGCCGCCCGCCGGGAGCTGTAGTCCTGACCGCCGCGCCCCGGGCCGGGCTCCCTCCGGGCCTCCACGCCGGGTGCTTGAGGCGGCCGCCTACAGAGGGCTGGGCGTTCTCCCCCGCTTCTCGGGCTGGGAGATGGGAGCCGGCTGCGGTAGGGCAGGCCAGGCCATCCACCAAACAGGCCCGGGGAGATGACTGGAAATAGGGGCGGTGGCAGGCTGGGCACCACCAGCCTTGCCAAGGGCGAGCCCATCGAGCGAAGTGAGAGAGGAATGGCCCTGGGGCTCCTCGTTTCTGGCGTTTGCCCGTTGGCTTTAAGAAGCGGGTGTTCAGTGGGTGCAGCTTGTGCTCCTGAAGGCGCAGCAGGGCCGTCAGACCTCCCCCGCTCTGGTGAGGAGTTTGGTCACAAGTCACTGTAATGGACATGTTGTAAGATCTTATAACAAATAGTTGAACCAAAGCGTCCCGTGCTTTGATAAATCAATTGCATAATTGTAGAGTTGTTCTGTTAATATTTCGGCCCAGTGCCTGTGCGGGGGTGGGTGGGAGTGTATTTCGGTAACTTTTCCATTTAAGTTCTGCCCCAAAGCAGAAGGGGAAACTTGTGAAATCTCAGGCTTTCCGAGACAGGATTTCCCAAAGCCCCGTACGCTGACTGTGCTATGGGAAATGGGGACACAACAAAGTGAAGGCTGATCCTAGAGCTTCTTCAAGACGTAAAGATTCTCAGGCACACCGTTGCTCAGTAGCAGCACCCAGGTGAAGTTGCAGGTACCCCAGCTGCCTGCCCTGCCTCATCACACTACTGTGCACATAGTGGACTGTGTTTTAGGTGTATTGCAGTGCTGTTTCCTCTTTCCACCTTGCCAGTCTGTCCATCCAGGAAGGTCCATTTTGTCCCATCTAATCACCATGTAGGTTTGGAGAAGGTGAGCTGAAAAGTCATCCTTGCACTTCCTTAACGTGCAAAATGGACTAATGAACTCGTCTATACCAGAACAGCTTTTGAGGCCAAAACACTCCTTGTATGGATAATTTTAAAGGTTTCCTTCTAGTAGACATGTAAAATGTGGGTTCTGGGTTAGGGTTTTTTTCTTCTTTTTAAGTGGATGTATGCTCAAAATATCCTTCCACACCAGCATAGCTGTGACTGGATGTAGCAACAGCTGGCATAAAACCCTGGGTAGAAACTCAACTTTGGCAGGTAGATTTTATCAGCAAATAAAGGGGACTGAGGTTTCTTTTGCTTTTAAACTTGCTGTTTGGCAAACAAGCCCTCCTGAACATAGGAAACTGCTTAGCAAGTAAGCCCGGAGAGAATCAGGAGTTTGCTTGACATGCTTCAGTCTTTTTGTTACAAGCGTCAAGGTAGGCAAGCACAGTCAGAGCTGCGTGTATGTGCATGCCAAAACCATCTGTCTTCCTCTGCAGGCAGACCAGTGTGATGAGCTCCTGCAGGACAGAGACAGAGTGTGCAGGAGTCAGTCTGCGGAGGTCAGCGTTAGCGTCTGAACAGCTACAGCGTCTGCTCTTCTCACATGCGCTGGACTCACATGTTCCTTTCCCACTCCTCCAGGACTGCCGGTCACACTGCAACACACCGGTCTAATCAAAACACGAAAATCCATCAAGATGATTAAGAACAAATCAAAAAAGCAGAAAAAACGAAAAAGAAACATGAGTAATCAAAGTGAAATGTGGCCCCAGCTCAAAGTAAAACACACAAAGAGCAAGGCGCTCCCAGGGGCAAATCCCAGAGCAACCGGTTGGCTGCCAGCTTGGATTGCAGAGTCCTCCCAGGCTGGGGGTTTCAGCCATCGCCGCCTCGGAGGATACCAACGTGGTCTGTGAAGGCTCTGTGTTGCAATGCAGAGAATGCCTTTGTCTGGTAAATCGATGATAGGAGAGCAGCGATTCCTGAGCACCACACGGGGGGCCTCGCAGCTGGCTGTGTGGTTTCAGTCAGAAATCATGGCCATAATGATATTGCTGCTCTTCTTTTTTCCTCCCTTGCCTGGCTCTCCCCCCATCCCCCCCCACACATTTAAAAGGTTCCTCGTGTATTAGTTACAGAAATAAAAAAATGCAACTTTAGGAAATTCCTATGCCTTGTCAGCACCAGAGAGTTGCTCAGTTTCTCCCCTAAGACCCGAGTCATCAGTGTAGCTGCCAGACTACAAATTCCCACTGTACTTTAGAAAAGCTGTTTGCCTGAGTTTGCATGGCACGATTTGCCATGGTGCTGTTAGCCTTGGCTTCACGCAGGAGAAAACATCGTCTCTGGAAGAGGCAGCTTTGAGGAGCCTCAGAGATGCATGAGCCCTGCGAGAGCCTGTACTGCTGCAGCTGCTCCGTGTATGCAGCATTGGGGATAAAAAGAAGCCGTAGATGAATCTTTTCCTAAAGGCAGCCAAGGTCTTACTTCACCACCAGCCCAAACCACTGCCTCGGCCCATGAACATCGGACCAATAAGACAAATGGGCTCCAGTAAGTTGCGGTCACCCAGCAAGTTCCTGCGCATCAGCAAAGCTATTGTAGCGGTTCACACGAGTGTGCCTCGTTACGCTGGCGGAGAGGTGCTGTGACCCAGCTTCAACCTCGGCAAACTGGGGTAGGCCAGCCTGCTTCATCTTGCAGTAAGGGTGAGCCAAGAGAGAGCCCGGGCAGCAAAGACAACTCAAGCGATGGGCAGGAATTTGTCCTGTTGCCCTATTGCCTGAGCCTTTTGGCTGGGAAAAGAAAATACAGCGTGGCACATGGAGCTTGTCTAGATCCAGACAGCCCCTCTGCTCCCTGCTTCCCAGTCTACTCTGAGGCAAAATTAATTCAGAAGAATTCTCCCCCAGTGTTTCTTTAATTACTGAAGTTATTATTTGTATTGTGATAGCCTCCATGGGTCCTCGCCACAGCCCGGCCACTCTTGTGCCAGGAGAATGCACACCACAGAGGTTTCAGAGACCATCAAGCACACACAGGAGAAACAAGAAACCTCAGTCGGCAACTAGAGCCCTATCTTGGTAGGCACTACCCACACACGTCGGCTAAGGAATAATGCAGCTCTCACATGGTTTATAGCTTTATTAAAATATGCTGGAAAGGAGCTGCCTTTGGAAGAAAGCAAAAGAGAGACTAGTTCCCTACTCAGAGCAAGAGAGCTGCCTGCAGTGAAGAGGGCAGTAAGGCCCACAGGCAGCATTCCTCAAAGGATGGGTGGCTCCTGAATCATTAAGTGGATTCTTCCAGACATTGTGAAATATTCATACCTTGAGGGAAGATTAGTTTTCTTTTTTGCCAGTCATAACATAGGCTCTTCCCTAAACATGTTCATGAAAAGAGAAGAGCAGCTCTTTATTTGCTGACATTGTCTCGCTGTGCCCTTGTCTCTTGCCTTTTATTTAGATTGCAAGTTCTTTACAGCAGAGACCATCTTTCATCCTTTTTGCATGGTGTCACACATAAGGGGATATTGTCCATGACTAATGCGGGAGGGTAATACAAATAACGACATTTCATGGCTAGGGGCATACAGAGGTTATCACTACTACAAACTGCAAACAACACTGCAGTTAAAGCTCTGATGAGCTCGGATGTGCTCTAGCAAATCTTACTACGATGGTTTGAGATGCAACTGCAGAGCTCGAGAGCAATTGTCCTTGAATAGTAAGTTGTCACACCGAGGGGAGCAAAAGGCCCCTTAAGCCAAAGCTCCCAGAAGCCACTGACACAAATTTTGAGAAAAGGATACTTGTCTCAAACTCAGTATGTCTTTTAAGAAGTGCTGGCAGAACCCAGATGAACCTCATCCATCTCAAGCCAGCTGAGAAACCACTTCAGCCAAATGGGACCAAAAGGAAGCTACATTTGCTAAATCCAGCTCTATCCTTGAGGCAGGTACAACCAGGACTGAGCAAAGGCAAACGCGGGAACTAAAATGGCTCCTTACTCCTAAAGGGAAAAGTGCTCCGGCACCCTTGTGCACTATGGAAGGAGGAGGGTACATTGACAGCAGGGCAGAAGCCACATGAGAGCACAGAGGCCAGTGGCTGAGCAGAAGGGCAGCAGGCAAGAAACCAGGCAGGAAGAGGTGACTGGGGAGGTGGAGACAGCCAGACCGGCAGCACTGCTCCAACCAGCCGCTGAGTCCAGTGGGCAAAGATCTCCTTTCGCTTTTTCCTCTCTCCAGAAGAACGAAACCATGCAATACCTTTGTAAATTATCAAGCCACCCCACAGTTCTAGTAAGACCCCACAAAAATGAGTAGGGAGGCGAGGGGTCCTGCATCACAGAAATCAAAGAGAAAGAACTATTTGTTGTTAACAGAAGCCAAAAGCTTTTTAGGAGTCCTTAAGACAGACAGGAGAGGACACAACCCCTGAAAGATGGTTCATTTGCCTGCTCTACCTGGGAACAGCGCAACCCTTCAAACCCCTGGCAAGCCATATTAACTAGGCCATAATCCTTCCCCCTCAGGCCTCACAAAATCCAATAAAGTCGTTATTGCCAAAACGGTGCACTACACACAGATGTGTTCTGCCATTAATGGGTTTTGCAACTATTTTCTGTCTAGTAAGATAAATGATGAACAGAATGAGCACGCCCTTGAGTTTGACCAGAATGCTGTTGAAAAGAGAAGAGGAAAAAAGCTTTCTGGAAAGAAAGAAGGTGGTCAGGTGCCGGGGAGAATCCTAAAGCAGTGACCTTCCCACGCAAGCCTGCGCATGTCCAGTGCTGATACAAATCCCACGTCCGAACCGCTTCGCTCAGCTGCGTAGTGCGAGCACCGAGGATGTAGCTTGATGGTCTGGATACAAGCGTGACGCAGAAGTCACCACAAAGGGCGGCATCTCGTATCTACTGCTCTAACTGGAAAAAAAACCCCGAACAGACTCGCTGTCAGGCACGGTGAAGTTTGTACACCTCCTTCTAAGCCCTTTTTTTTCAGTTTTATCGGTTTGTCTGAAAACTCATTAACTTCCTCTGGCCACAGTTAGGCTTGTTGCTTAATTGCTACTCGTGACGAAACCAGGCCGTGGAGACCACAGCGGATTCATTACCTCTCTAGGTTAAAACTTTACTACTGTGGTTCTCAGGACGGGGCAGGACTAAGTAACGCTGGTGGCAACTCCTCTAGGACACCATTTAAGCAGCCTCGGCTGCTGTAGAGCTCTACTGTAGTAACAGACATTAAACCGAGCTGACTTCCTATACTGCTATCTTGCAGGAACAAAAAGAAACAAATCTAAAGAATTAGAAAAAAAGAATAAAGCTATGTTGAAGAAATACACCCAGGGCTTCGGGACTGCCCTTGAGAGACCCTCACAGCTCGTGGGATTTCCCAGTCCTGCTCTCCTTTTCCGCATGGAGGCTGGCAGGGGAGGCTAGCTCCACAAGGGAAACAACCAAACTGGTTGTCGGTTGTCCAGTGCCTCGCTTCCCGTGCAGCTTTTGCGCTGCTGGAAAGGGCCACTGGAAACTGCTATTAAATTTAGCTTCTGTGGCTTCATGTTTGCCTTGTACAAGCATCAGCGCCCGCAGAAAGCGTGAGGCGATGCAGAGGGAAGGCACTGCTCAATGAACAAATGCAAACGAAACGCAGAAATCAAGAATGGACTTTGCCCACAATTGCTCCCTTCCCCAAATCATTGCAAAGTGAAATGAATTCAGAGCAAAGAACACCACAAAACGTCCATCAGCGATGCAGCTTTTAACTTGGTGGTGTCACTAAGAAAAATGACAAGCCACTTCCATCACGGGGCTTCCGTGGGCCTCCGTTTCTGCACTTTGTGGGTGCCGGGTGCGATGCTTGCACAGAAATCCTTGCAGATGGGCTTCACCTGGAGGCTCTGGGCAGCTGCTGGAATGAAACTGCAGGACTGAGAGCAGCTACAATTGCAATATTGTTTTAGCGTCTCCTTCATTTCAGAACACGTCATTATTAGAGACTGTTTTGTGGGCCCTCTTCCACGTTAGTCCCTTCAGACAGGCATCACTGCAAGTATGGTTTTTTCCTATTTGGCTTTCATTTAGGAAAACTGAAAATCACTGAGAGGAGAATTACTGCCAACACTGACCTTTATTTTCACCCAAAGACACAAATCAACTAGGTGCCACACACAATTTAATTCCCTTTTTCCGTCTTTTCTTTCTTCTACCAAATAAATATTTTAAGGTAATGAACGTCAGCTCAGCACTGAGCCTGTAAAGAAACACACATGGGAGACGAATTAGTCACAATGCTAACAGTTCAACATTATTGCAGTAGAAACATATAAATCTATTCAAGGTTTCATTTTACAGTATTTGAAGTGCAACAGGTCATTTAACAACCAAAAATGTAGAAACGATCATCTGACAGACTAAAGCCTACCACCAGCAGCATTTCAAAGCAACGCCGAGCCCACAGGGAGCGATTTAACATTGCTCCAGAGGGGACTTTCTGGTGTAAAAAAAAATAATAAAATAAGGCAGCGCACAAAGTGGCTTGGTATTTTAAATTCTTAAAAATAGTAGTTGACAGTATTGTTATGAAAACAAATGGGAGATGGAAGGGGCTGGGAAGAGGAGGCTGGGAGAGGGGAAACAACCCACAAGGCCAGCTGGTCTCTTGTGAAAATATAGACTGAATTGCAGCATTTTGGAATCGCTGATAACACTGTAAACAAAAAAGGTAACTGTTTAAAAAAAAAGGTGACTGTGTGCATAATCCAGGGCTTTTCATAACTCCCTCATTAGCTGACAGATTCTTGAATAAGCATTCTTTCGCCTCCCCCCCCCCGCCTTTTTCTCACCGAACCGAGTAGAACTATTTGGCGGAACACCAAGCCGTGCCGACTACCAGCGCTCATCTCCAGGCCTGTGCACAGGTCACTACTTCAGCTAGGGGTGTAATTTTTCAAGACTGGCAAAAGCTACAGCGCAGGAACGATTCTATCGCCTTAAACATCTTTTTCTCAGGCGGGGATAGGTCTGTAGGCACCATGCCGGGGTCCTGCAGGGAAGACCGGGTCTCGAGCCCCTCCGGTTGCAGCGCAACAGTTGAAGCGGCCGGGTGTGATAGGTCCTGCTGATGCAGGACTGCTGCAGAGCCTCCGGCAGGGAGCTTCGGTGAGCGACGGCAAGTCGGGCTCGCCGGAGACGCGGTGCTCAACAGAAAGCGCTCAGCTCAGACCCTTCTTCTCTGAGGAAAAGGTACATGTTAAACACAGCCACAAAGGGTGATATCCCAAATAGCACGGACCTCAGCAGGGAGGTGGCTCCTACTCGGCTCTGGTCTTCCCACCCCAAATATTTTAAATGCGATAATAAAGAGCCTTAATGAGAAAAATCAGGTGAAGGTCCCTGGGCTGCTGACACAGCAAACAAGCAGCTGTACTGACTGGCACGTGAAGCTGACCTCACGCTGGCTGTTCGGCTAAGCCAGTTCTCCAAATTCAATGCGTCTGAGGAACTGGGGAAATTCAGTTTTGTACGACAGGAAAAAAAAAAAAGACGTCTGAGAAGATCTGATTTGTGACATTTTCATACAGACGCAGTTCCTGGTTTCCACAACACCTCTTAAAACCACACACACTCAGTAAGGAAACATTTATTCTATCATTTCTGTTTTCAAATTTTTGGTACAAAGTTTATTTTCAGAAGTTCTCACATGATCCTTTCTTCTACCAGCGTCTTTTAGGATTTTTCTATCTCTGATTTATTTTCTTTATCTGTTGAAGCAAAAGCAGTAATTGCTACAGAAAGCAATAATGGCAATATTACAAATATTTTACAGCAGCATCCATTCGTCTCTTTGCCTCAAAAAAATAACAAAAATAAATCCAAAGACAAGATCCATACTGCCACAAAGGCTTAGGTTTGTAATATCCAGAAGTATGCTGCGTTCCCATATATGAGTTGTACAAGTCCGGCACAACTTTCCAAGTTTGTGCAGAGCCTGATAAATAAGACACAGAAATATCAGTTACGTTATACTGTTTCTAAGAACTTTTACTCTGTAAAATGTTTGGTCACTCAAAGCTATAAGCTTAATCACATATCAAAGAACACAGGCAATAAAGCCCATCTTACTAGAACATATAGTATTAGGCCAAACAAAATATAAGAGGACAAAATCTAGTGGTCACTGAAGCCTCTTCAAAAAAGGTCTAAACCAGAATGTTTCCATCATGTATCAGAATAAAAACGTACTGTATTAAAATTTGATTTTTTTTTTTTGTACAAGCTGTCTTTTAATCAGTCTTCTATTTACAGTGCAGAACTTCTGCCAACTGCAGTAGTTTAACTTTGGCACAACACTAAGTTCCAATCCTTTTCAGTATTCAAGTCCTGTGTGTGTCCAAAAATTTTCTTGGTTTCACGAAAGATTAGGCCCATTCACAGTTAACCAGTTATCTTGAACTTTTTCAAGAATTGCTTCCCCTTCACCACATTGGGCAGCTACAAAGGAAAGACACTGTAAGCTATTGCATCATTCAAAAGAAACTCTTCATTCTAAACAGTGACAGTATTGTTGCTTCCTTTAACATCACATACACCAGACAGATCACACAGACGCCTACATACTGGACACCTCCTAAAAACCTTGCTGGTCGTTAGTGAATCGTCTCCCTCATACTTCAAATACATAACAATGCATTAACTTAATTTCATTTCACATGTCAAACAGGACATTTAAATATATTGCAATATATTATAGAAAATTGCAAAGCGCCATCATTTCTGTAAACGAGATCGACACCTGTTAACTCTCCTGTGCACATGAAGAGCAGTACCTAGTGCCACATTTTCTATACAATATAAAGCCTTCCCAGGTAGGGCAACTCATTTTAGTGCATTTCTGTACAGACTGTAAGCATACATGCAGATAGCCAACTCGGCAAAATTGGAAACACTTTTGTAAGCTGGAACTGGAGGCGGGGGGAACATTTCGAAATCGTAACGGAGCTCTTGTGGTTGATCGTTTCGTATCACTGATGAAGACTTGAATCTTCTGTCATTCAAGCAGATTCTTTAGGGAAAGTTTCATGATAGGTATCTAGTATTGAATAAGCATAAGGAAATACTTTCATCAACTGGGACACAAACATTATGTGTCTTAACACATTCTAAGTTATGCACGGTCCAACGTTCATATAAGAACCTTATATCTAAAATACTAGAGAAACCCCAAATCATTTTTATGCCACAGTATTATAACCAAGGATCAGTTAACTTTATCCACCACTGTAGTGCTACCTGCTCTAGAATAAAAGAAGAAAAAACGCAAAAAAGAAAAAAAAAAACAACAAAAAAGGCCTCACACTTCCCAACAAGCATCTAGTCGGAAGCAGAGGTAAGTACCATTGCTAACCACAACACGAAGTTGAGTGCTGCACCCCAGCCAGCACGCTCCCAGGCAAAGATCCATCTCGCCCAATTTCAGATGTCCACAGTACCGCCATCTGCCCGCAAACCACGTCTAACAGTCCATGGAGTTTAGGGTGCAGTTTGTCTCACCAGCTGCAGGCATTTAAGACGAGCTGGCTTGCATTCATTAGGCGTATGGATTAGCTACAGCGTCCTGCTCAAACGCAGACATCAACATGCCATCAGACAAACCTCAGCTGAACTCATGAAAAGTGCTACGGGATCCTCAGTTACCGCTCTACGTTTGACAACGCCGTCTAAGTCGTTTTGGCAATTACTATCCACTGAAAAAGTGCAGATACTCTTCACCGCAGAAGGAAAAAAAAAAACCCAAACGCTCAGACCATGAAACTTGAAAATACTGGCTGCAACCCACCTGTGCTTCAAAATCTCCCTTTTTAAAAATGTGAAAACGATACAGAAAGTTGAGCTATTGAGTGTGTACAAGCAGCCATTGAGGGGATTTTTCACTTTCTGTTACCACTTTCATTTTAAAATCTCTTCCTATAGAATTTTAATACATCACCAAAACTCAAGTAACTTGACCCAGTAAGTCTGTGTCGTGCTACTTGGTAAATGTACTTATCCCAGGATACCACAAGCTTGACGGAGAACACAGGTGTAACCCGGCACTGCTCAGCGCAGGGAACTGAGCCCTCTACTAGCCCTATCCATCTCTAAATTTACACGATCGTCCCAGGCATTATGAACAACTCTCAATGGTTTTACCCCTCTCTGGTTATTGATACTATCTTTTCACTGCTACTGAATGTAGGCAAAATTATTTTCCAAGAAAAAATAAATTAGATCAAAGAAAGTAGCTATATTTCATTGCACTCTATTTTTGTGCATTCAGGTTAGGGCAGGGATATTTAATATTAAAGAAGCTTAAAGATTATCTTCTCTCCTTGGGAGATATGAATATAGACAGTACGGGACTCCGGTGGAGGACGCAAATCGATACTGTCATATTTACAGAAGCAAATACTGATATCCAGCCTGAAAACACAGTACTCCGTTAAGTGCAAAAGGGAAAATGCTCCCCACCTTAAACTACAGCTTGGTTACTCAGCAGCCAGAGACTAGTTGTCAGAGTTACTGCTGTGCTCTCATTTCAGAGGAAAACGGAGGAGGAGGAAAAGAGTGCCTGCATCTTTGGGCTTTCTGGCCTACGGGGACTGCATAAGGCCATGAATCACTTCGTATGGGTTCCAGAAATGCTTTCTCTGCTCTGTAGAGGAGAAGGGAGTGCATTTGCCTGCCTCAAGAGCTCCTTGGCGAGCAGGAAGAAAACAGGCTTTTGCCCAGAGTCAGCAAATCATGCATTGGAAAAATTATTTCATGTCATGTACAGGCATTGCAAGAGTCTCCTTCCCAATAATCAAAGTTACAGCAGACACCACACTGCATATAATGTAATGAAAAATCAATTTTTAAAATGGTACTGGACAAGTTTAAAAAAGGAAATGGCCTCATTTACTATAGCGTATTAGAGATAATCCACTAAATTCTAATCATGAGGTACTAGGTATCTTTCCTCTCCTTTGCTTTCAAAACAAAGCAGAGATTTCTATGTGCTAAAAATGAGTGACTGCAATACTTCACTTGTTCTGTCAGAACAGCAAGGGTAAAACTTGTTTTGCTTATCAACTTTTAGGTATGTGAATTCTGCAGGGCAAGCAAAAGTCAAGAGCCTTCAAGCTCCTGCATCTTCCCTTCATTCCACTCCTTACAGGCCAGCACTCTCTCAGTTCATTCAAGCCTCCGGGGAGGAATAGATCTGACTTTCTTTTTACAACAAACACTAACCTTGCGGTCATTGAGAGGTTAACGCTGGGAAGACAGCGCTGTTTAAGATGGAACCATGCTCTTGCACTGTACTCAGAAGCAAGAGCAAAACGTGCTACGAAGCCGCACGATATAGTGACAGTGGATGCCTCATCCAGCTGTGACACTGCTTGCTTTCTCTTAGTCCTTCTCCCTCTCCATTCAGGCACAGGATTATCTTTATTCTCTCTTTAGCTGCATCCCAGAGACAGCAATAACTAGCATCATCGGATCAGGTACTCCTGGCAGAAACAGCAGATGAGGAGGAAAGCTCTACCTTAGCTCTAAAGGAACTGGTGCTCACAGCTGAATCTGAAACAGTGCTCCCAACCAGCTACCTGGAGTAAGATCTGAGCAAGATCAAAGAGTTTCTTCATCTCACCGTCACTGAAGGGTGGCTCATAACTAGTGCAAGCCTAAGAGGGGAAGCTCTGCAGAAATACAGAAAACATGCCACAGGCTCATCTACACACAGCTCTTCACTGAGCAGGGAAAGCAGCAAAACCCCACAGGGACAGTCACCCCAGGGCAGACGTACTTTCTTGCCCCTTCCCTCCCTGCTGTCAAGGTAGCTCAGTCCACGTGGCTTCCAAAACACCTTGCAGGTGTGTGTGAGCTACAAGAGGGAGCCAGGCTGCAGGGGAGCCCTGCTGATGAGCACAGCGATGCTCAGATTCATCACAAAGCAAGACATTTGCTGATGTGCTTCAGCTCAGGAAGTTTCCTCTGTGTAACTGGAGGAGAATGAGAAGGCGCTGTACTCTCTCCACCCACCAGGTGACTTCTGTTTCTCTCAGCTGACTATAAAGTGTGTCCACCTTGAGCACCTAGGCAAGGAGCAGTGTGGCCTAAGGCTGGCTGAGATGAATCTGGGCTAATAAACCGCTGTTACCAGTAGCTTTGAGTTCCCACCAGCCGCGACCACAATTCACAGATAAAACAGACCAGCAGGCTGACAGCTCTTTCCAATGCTTTTCCTGCCAGTCTTGATGCGGGAGGCCTCCGTAAGGAGTTTCCCCTCTCTCCCAGTATGCAGTGCAAATATATACTAAACTGGTAATTAATGAGCAATAATGAATGCATACAACTGCTGTCTTCAGGCTGAACC
Source organism: Rissa tridactyla (assembly GCF_028500815.1). Classification (NCBI taxonomy): domain Eukaryota; kingdom Metazoa; phylum Chordata; class Aves; order Charadriiformes; family Laridae; genus Rissa; species Rissa tridactyla. The sequence goes on along the minus strand of NC_071467.1, from coordinate 13,590,981 downwards.
CACCCAGATTTTTCTCATCCTTGGCACAAGTGAAAGGTTTACGATATGCATCTGCCCCAAAGGAAATGTGGGTACTCTGTATCTCTCATTAGCCAACCCACAGCACATGGTTTAATTTAAATATTGTATTCTGCAAAGAGATGATGTTCCTCAATGGGCTGTAAATACTATTCTAACCAGTGGAATACACGGAACTGTAATATTTACAGCAACTGAAAATCTGGCCCAGTATACATCAGCCACCATCTCTGACTATTTTAATGAAAGAAGACGTCCAATCCAACTATATTTAGTCTGATAAACAATGTATTTCCTCTTCCTGTGTTTTTCAGACCAGATGTGCTAAGGCCTACCATTATAGCTTAGTGTTATTTAACAGAACACTGCCAAAATGGAAAATTTCCCAGTTTAATCATATAATTAACTTGGATCTTTATTTTTTCCCATCTATTAAAGGTGTGATTTAAAGCTAACCTAAATGCAGTCTCTGCTAACAAAAAATGGAGATGTTTATTTGGACAGGTTGCTTGGGTGTTTTAGTTTTTTTTGAAAGAAAATTAATTCTGGGTCAACTTTAGGGATTAAGGCAACTCCAGACTTTGCTTGCTAGAGGCATATTCCCAAGGATTTTAAGGATCTGCTTTAATATTTTTGGAAACTTAAAAATAGCATCTCTTTCCCTACTAGATTTGTCCTTTCCCACTCAGCAAGCACTGATTTTTGACCCTGTATTCCCAGCGGAGCTTGAAGCTAACGCAAGTCTTTCTTATATCTGCTGGCATCTACAACGTCCTCATCCATACCATGACCAGCCAAACAAGAATACCTCCCAACCACATAGAGCAGTCAATGCTGAAAAGGCCAGATCCTGATCTCTCTTACACCAGGTCACATCCAGAGTCATAAGCACTCCAGTGAAATACGCTGACAACACAATTTTGCTTCTGCTCCACCCCAAAGTTAAACTGAGGGGTTCTTGGCTAGTCCTCTCTAGCACCGCTGGCCACTCTGTGCCTCACCCATTTGAGTCTTGGAAGCCAGGAAATAGTTTCATCATCAAATTCGTGTCACACACCGAAAGCCGTTGCCTTTTTCTTTCCAGTACATCTCAAATAGTCAGAAGAGCTCACCCTGGTAAATGGCTTTCACACAGAACATCCTCCTGCAACTCAGGCAGCCTGTTCAATCTGGGAGCAGAAGGGCAGCTACAAGTGTCCAGAGAGGAAGGTGAGTTAACAATATCTTTTTTTTCTGTCAGACATTATGCCCTTTCTTGCTTTGACCTGGGTTTCCCCCACAATCACGTATGAAAAACAGATTTAATGTGGACTCCTCTGCTTCAGAAAATCATGACTAAAAGGACTTTCTCGGTCTTTTGACAGTTATCACAGTGAGGAAGAATGAGTAATTCCAGATTAGGTTCTTGGAAACGTGGAAAAATTAGGACACATTTTCTCTATACTAATCTGTCTCTCATTGGTCATCAGATGCACAAGCCTACAGAGAAGATGCTGACAGATGTGCAAAAGGAGACTGCAAGTATCCTTTCTGTTAGTGCCAATGTAAAAGCAGACAATGCTGGCAACAGCAGCAGCGATTCATCTTCTGACATCTAAATATAAAGTAACTTATCCCTAAAAAATGCAGACTGACAGTAGCAAGAACACAAACTACTCGTCCTCTGAGTACCAGTTCTCTGGGATGCCAGACACCTGCCTCAACTAACTTCTGTGAATTCGGCCCATTGTTTTTAAGTCGGTAATTCAAACTCTTCTACGCTTTCAATGTTTTAAATGGCTTTTTTGTTTGTTTGTTTTTCTGTTTTAAAGACGCTTATTCAAGATGTAGATGTTTTGCATCAGATTAAAGTATTTCTGGAGTTCAGTTCAGGTAGATCGAACCACCTCTACAAATAAGTGCGTTCACCAGCAGCCCTAGGAACAATCAGCACAGTGGTGAGCTCAATCCATCAGGATGAATTTAAGCTAAACTTGCACGCAAATCATTCAACTGAGCTGTCGCTGAAGAACAATTAAACACCAGTATGTTTATCATTCCTAAGCATCTAAAAGCCATATAACTTCATTTTGTTTGAGAATTACACATCATGTCGTTGCCACAACTTACTTGAAAACCTTTCTTACTAGCACCTGAAGACGCTTTTCGTCTCTGTATCTGTGTATTCCTTAAGAAACCCTAAGCAACTCTGAACGGCTTTTAGGCAGCTTCCGCCTCGTGTTTACCTTAAAATTCAGTGTAAAATTTCAAGAAATTATTCTTTGTAGCTAGAAATATACATACTTTTCTTACCATTTCCAACAAAGGAAAGAATGCACAAGCTAAAAACGAATGTTACTATCAACTGCATCAAGTCTGTCAGGCATTTAAATTAAATTGATGTAGGATACACTGATTAAATGTAACGAAAAGCATCTTCTAGCATTAGACTCATTCGGTTAGCTCATAATTATCAACAAGGAACATTTCAGCGTAAGTTCTGTAAACCCAAACCACTCCGAAGATACGCAAAAGGTGCCAATAGCACCTCATTTTCTTAAACCAAGCAATCCTCACCCCTAGGTTCATTGATTCCTTTGTCACACTTTTCCCCTTCTCTTTTGTTTTGAACTCTTTCCTTAAGAAATAAACCCAGGCCTTGAAACCTTTCAGGTGAAGCGATGTCTGCAAAACGGCATCTTAGGTTTTTGTATTTTCCTCCTTCATGAGCAGGCAATGTTCCCCTACATCAACGAAAAAATGCGTCTGTGTGTTTTTTGGAATTAAACAACATAAGGCAATTAAATATTGAGAAGCAGTCACATGAATGATGAACATCAACCTTCCCACTGGTAATGTGGAAGAGGAGGAGCTGAACTGGATCTGGTTTATAACCCCATGTCCTAGGCTAGGCCTGAGGATGTCCATCTCTTGTAGCAAGGAAGCAAACAGTTGTTGCCTGCATAGGTAGCATCTCGCCCATGTTCTTTTAGGTGGAAGAAAGATGCTAAGCAGGTGCTTGCTAAACTGAAAGCCATGAAAAATCAGTTGGCTCTTCACTGTAACATCAAACCTAATTCATAGGTTTTTGGCCCCCAAATCCCAAATTGCACATCAATCTGATTTTGAAAGTTTACGCTTAACATGTCGGGGGGGTTCCCAAGTATCACTATCATCCGTTTCTTCCTCATCTTCCTGATCTTCCAGCATTTCTTCTTCCTCTTCATTCTCATCAAACAGCTCTATTCCAAGTTCTAATCTTCTTTGCCTTTCTGCAAACCACTCTCTGACCTGCTCATATCCCATGTGAGATTTGGCTACCAGTTCATCGAGGTCTTGCTCATTAAGGAATTTGTGCTTCATATAGTAGTCCTTCAGGATTGCTGTTCCAGTTTTGAATTTTATGACAGACACACCTCTGTCCCAGCAATTTAACCTCTTGCTTCCCCGAGGCCTCCCCCGAGGCCTCCCTCTCCCCCTCCCTTTTGGTCTTCCTCTCCCTCTCTTCCTTGCAAAGCCTTGGCCATTCAGACTGTTTGCGTTGGCGCTCTGGTAATAATAATACCATTTCAATCCACCATTTTTCCAGGCATAGCGAGTATCTCCAAACCAGCTCACAATCTCTGACCTTGGGAGCCCAGTTTCTTCTGCCAGCTTGTTGTATTCTTGTGGAGATGGCCACTGAGTACGGACAAAGGAACTTTTAAGCATATGCAACTGCTCTGGTGATTTTTTGCCTATTTTGCTTGAAGTGGAACACCCTGATTTTGCTCCTGCTGCTCCATCTCCCACAGATGTTTCTCCAGCCTCTTCTTTTGAGCTGCCAGCATTGCCTTCATTCAAGTCAGCTCCCTCTTCCTTCAAGACATTTGATTTCCTTCTTTCTGTAAACCAGGCATCAATCTCTCTCCTGGTCAGTTTGGTTTGGGCTCTTAACCTATTCATCTCTTCATCGGTAAGGACAGGGTTATTAAGAAAACTTGCTTGGAGGACTTGCAGCTGTTCAGCTGTCTTCTCTTTGAATTTCTGTGGGGTGAAATCAGGAAAAGTGCTCCATGATGACTTGCTCTGTGGAGTGACTCCCGTTGGGGACTCATTCATTTCATCGCTTGAATCAATAACAATGGTGGCACATGAATCACTGTTGAGATGAATCCCATGATTATTCTTTGAGTTTCTCTGATTGTAGCGTGTATCACTGAACCACTTTTTGATCTCCCCTTTAGTCAGGCCAGTAATTTTCATAAGTCTAACAATTTCTGAATCTTGAGGGAACTGATTTTTAAGGTAGCTGACTTTCAATTCTGCCAGTTGTTCCTTTGTTTTTTTTGCTCGGATGCCAAAGGAGTCAGGATTTATCAGCGCGGACTCATTTTTGATAGGCTGAGGGGCAGGAACAGCAGCTACTTGTTTCGTTTCTGCAACAGGCTGGGCGGTGTGAATCTGACTCTTCTGTAACTGTGTTTGGTTTGGGACTCCCGCTACAGTCAAAGCTATTGGGGCTGTTACTGGTAACGTATTTGCACCTGCAACTTGAGTGAGAACAAGTCCTGGCTGACCAACTATTTGGCATGTCTGTAAAATTGAAGGCAAACCATTGCTAGCGGCAGAAATGTGTGCTGGAATAACGGTAATTGTCTGTGGCACAGTATGCACTGTGCCGTTAAATTGTTTCCTCCTTGCTTCCTCCACTTCCTCCGGCGTCCAGCTCACACCGTGTTTCAGACGCTGGGCAGAAAACCATATTTTAATCTGTTCCTCTGTGTACTTAGCTTGAGTGGAAAGAACAGTGATTTCCGACATGGTTGGATATGGGAATTTGTTGTAGGTGTTAAGCAAAAGAGGATTGTTATCCAAAGCAGTATTATAGGCTGGAATGCTATTTACAGGTATTAGGACTTTTGGAATCAGGTTTGAGTTCTGTGGAGCTGTAACAGCGGTTATAACCTGTGCCACCCCAGGCTGAAGCACTGGTGCTGGAGTCACTACTGCACTGGCCACCTCTGCTGCACTACAAACAACCGAATGGCTCGCTTTTGACTCAGAAACTGCTGGCGGTGGGTTTTCTGCTACTACTTCTTCAGAGTTTGGCTCATTTTCAGTTCCCTTTTCTTCACCAGGAATGTCATCAACTACATTGTGGAAAACAGCGATACGTTTAGTCTCGGGTTTGTTTTTCATCATTTTCATAATAGGAGTTTTGCTAATTGAGATGCCTGAAGAGGGCACCTCAGAAGAGTCGGCCTGTTCAGTGTTTTCTTCTCTAACAAAACTCCCATCAAAAGTGAGATCGTTTACTGTTTGTTCAAAGATTGTCTGATTATTACGTTTCACCATGGTCAATTTAAAATTCTCCTCTCCAGGGTGGTACTTCAAATTATGTTCTGAGAGAGCATCGTATCTTTTGGTAAGGAAATTGCATTCTACACAAACGTAGGATGAATTTAATACTACGTTGGGATGTTCTGAATCCACATGAAAAGTAAACATATTGAGATCTGGAGTTTGAAAAGTACAGTATTTACACTCATAACCACCTTCTACTTTATTTGTATTTTTCTGATTGTCTGAATCCACGTACTCATGAGCATCCTCATCACTTGTTACGCTCTCTGCTGTAGGGTTATCTGCTGGCGTGAGTACAGGTGGTCCTTCCTCCAAGTCTGATACCATTTCTAGATCCGGATCTTGCTCGTTGGCTAAGACCATGCACGGTGTTGTTGATTTTCGTTTACTTGCCATGCCTGTTACGCGAAAATGATACTGACTGGTCAGAGTCAGACTTAGCTTCAAGCTCTTCTCGATTAATAATAATGGCTTTGGGTGCTTCAAGTCAGTTCTTGTAAAGTCTCAACATTTATCCCATTAGCAGCTTTTCTTCTGTAGTGCAATCAGATTAAAAATAGATAGTTGAGGATGAAATGTTGAGACACACTGTTTTAAAGTCCACTTCCACCACCTGTAGCAAAGAAGAAACAGTGGAATTAGTTCAATTTAAAGAGTAACTTCTATTCTGCTATATATTTTGGCTTAAGGTAATTCAGTCCATTGGCGTTCAGTCTGCCATTGTTCATCCCCAGAAACCAGCAGACCAAAAAGAGATACTCAAAGCTAAGTTAAGAACAGCAAAATCCAATCCATTTATTACAGGCTGAAATTTGATTTAGTTCACGTCGATGCAGTGAAAGGCATAAAACATAGGATGGTGTAAAACAGGTAACTTTCTGACTGTTTCCCTTTCTTCAGAAGCCTTTTTAAATCTTGATGCAACGCTGAGGTCAGTTGTCCTACATAATTTTTGCAGTCTTGCCTTTGGACTGCTTTGCCTACGCTTCTTGACTGCCCTGTAAGCTCAAGTCCTTCCTATCACAAACTCAACCCCAGTAGGACACCTCCACCACTGATTCTGCCATGTCTTTCATATCAGAAGTTGTGAAGGGTCCCAGAAAAGGCAGGTTTAGAGCATTTTTCTATTGCAGTAAGTATGTGAGTATGAGCACGTGCAGGGCCTTTCTCCCAAGTCTGAAAACAGGCAAAACAATGCCTTTTTAAGGCACTTTGACAGACAAAAGATGACTATCCTTTCTTCCTAGCTCCCCAAATGTCATTCTCCAATTGAAGACCAATCCCAAACCAATAAAAGTTGATTGCTAGCACATGGCAATTAACTAAAATCTGTTTTCATGCCTCTCTGCATTAACAGGGACATGACTGATTGTGTGAACTATACCAGAGAGAAAAAGCATTAGAGACTGATATAGCAAGCAGAAGCCAAACAAAATTATGTATTCTCTTTTTAGAATTCCTTATACATTACTAAGAAAAACTAAAGCACCATCATACAATGTTGAGGCCTACTGAAATTCAGAGAACAAATATAACAATAAATAGCATAGACTAGAGTGAATTTTATCCCACAGGGACCACAACTAATTTGTTGGAAATGATGCACAAACTTCTGCAAAGGGTTGTAATCTCTGTAATAGCTTTTCATCTTGAAATAAAATCAGACACTGATTTCTCATGCCAGAAATCCCACAGGTACATGAATTTTTAGACAGTGGAACATCATCTATTTTGCGAAGTGGGGGCACACTCAAGTTCAAGGGGAATACTAAGTAGCAGTTTCAGAAGGTTTAGAAAGGAAACAGCATGTAACAGGTTAAAAAACAGAAGGTCTGCTTTGTTCATGACGAAGTCTTAAAGAAAAAAGAACAGTGTAAAAGGAAGAAAGGCAGCTACAAGAAACGGAAGGGGGAAAGAAATACTACTTTTCACTGTATGATAAGATGATTCTTTCTTTTTTGATTAGGGGAGGGCAGAGGATGTGGCTAGGAAGGAAGATAAATAATTCTTACCTTCACATTTTTTCTTTAGGCAAAAGACAAAAGTATTCATCCACAGCTGCCAGCCAGGGCTGCTCCATAAGCTCTGGTTCTGTGGGCCTCACCTCGCTTTTTCATAAAAATCCTCCCCAAATATTTTTAACAGTCATCCTCCCCACTATTTCTGTGCCTACATCCAAAGTGCATAGCCTGACATGACAGGCTTTTTATGCCAAGGATACAGTTACATGGTATTAAGGACACTGACAATGCTCAATAAATCCTGGGTAATCATCATTCCAGGATGACAATTATTTAATAGTACTGAGGTTGAAAGATACCCTTCTTCCACAAGTTAATGCTGGCAGTCTGTAAAACTGCACGCAAGTGTAAAAGATATTTATTTTAATGTATATACAAAGTATGTATTGCAGGCCATCTCATTTATCTTTGCAGTGAGGGAACCATGAAGCAAAGCTAAATGGATCCATTTGTCTCGGTGTCCTGAGGGATGAGAGGTAGAGCATTATTAACCGTACTGCTGCTCTGTAGGGCTAGAGGGCTCTTCACAAAAGGAAGACAACTGCCAAGACTCAATGTTGAGCAATGCTCTTGGGGAAGAGCTGGGTGGTATTACCTAATCTTTCTGCGATCTTGAGTAAAATTTCAGAAATGCCAGAAATGCCCATTTTCAAAAGCTACTTAACAGCTAGTTTTACTGACTGAAGTTGCAGTTTGAAAAGTGACTGTGGTACTCTGCAGCGTGTCAACCCTACAAAGGGCAGCCTGAGCGAGCTTAAGGGCTTGCAGAGGGTCCTGTTCTGGGATGACACAGAGCGCAAGTGAAAGCAAGGTTTGACCTGACGTACAATGTTGAAGCACGCTTGAGATAAGGCTGGAGATAACAAATAAAATGGGAAACCCATCCAACAAATCAGTAAGTGGTTTTCTCCAGCTCCCTCATTTACCCAGTAGTGTTCACAGTGCCTGCAGGCCTACAGGTCCATGTGCAATTGCATCACCTGCAGCCTTTTAGCTAAATCTTTGTATCACATCTCTGTTCGCTGTGGTTCAGCTTGGCTCATGGTCCACAGGCAAATTATCCCATCTCCTCCCATTGTTTACCAACGGAGCAACACCTTTCTTTGATGCAAGCAGGTCCCAGAAAAAGAAAGCTGCATCTATGCTCTTCTGACTACGCTATGTAAGAAATTTTTATTAATTTTTTTTTTTTTTAAAAATGTTGTGATTTCAAAACCCTGTTTAATTCAGGGCTAAGAAGAGCTACAACAGCTTTCGCTAAAATCTCAACAAAGCGAGATGCTTGCAACCCTTCCCAGCCTTCCTTCCTCCATGGACACCTCTGTTCCCTTCTCCTTGCTAACGGGATTATTCCATCTGTAGCACCCTGTTTGACATGTTCTCTCAGTTTACCAGGGGATTATGAAAACTCACACTCCAGTAGTTTTATCAAACCAATTATGCATCACCCTTGTACTTCAGTTCCTCTAAAACACCTCTCCTGTACTCCTGCCCACAGGAATGCCATGTGGGACCCTGTCAGGTATCTTGACTTCAGTAAGGTTTGCAACATCCCATTCCAGTATGCCAATTACTCCAGCAAAACATGAAATCGGATTTAGGGCTACGAAGGTGATTAGGGGACTGGAACATCTCTCTTATGAAGAAAGGCTGAGGGATTTGGGTCTTTTCAGTCTGGAAAAAAGACGACTGAGGGGGGATCTCATCAACACTTATAAATACTTAAAGGGTGGGTGTCAGGAGGATGGGGCCAGGCTCTTTTCAGTGGTGCCCAGTGACAGGACAAGAGGTAATGGGCACAAACTTGAGCATAGGAAGTTCCACCTAAACATGAGGAGGAACTTCTTTACCCTGAGGGTGGCAGAGCACTGGAACAGGCTGCCCAGAGAGGTGGTGGGATCTCCGTCTCTGGAGACATTACAAACCCGCCTGGACGCGTTCCTGTGCAACCTGCTCTAGGTGACCCTGCTCTGGCAGGGGTGTTGGACTAGATGATCTCCAGAGGTCCCTTCCAACCCCTGCCATTCTGTGATTCTTTGACTCCGTGATTGGCTTGACATAGTCTAGCTTTGATCAATCGTTACAATTCCCTAGGTTCTTACAGACTGATTTTTAGTAAATTCTTCCTGTATTGTCCTGGGAATGAAAATTCTGTTAACCGCTCTGTGATTCCCTACATGTTTTCCTCTGCTCATGCCCCTCCCTCATTTAAGAGCAGGTGCTATGTTTGCCTGTCCCAAGTTCGCTGAGACCTGCCCCCACCCTCCATGAATTCCTGAAGATCACCACTAATGGTTCAGAGATTGCTTTGGCTTGTCCCTTACAGACTTTTAGAGTCACGTACATGACTCAATATTGTTTAAGATTTTCTATTTTTATCTGGACTGTGTTTTTATTCCTCGCGTTGATATTGAAATTTGGTTTGTAGTGAAGTATTTCAGGTGTTTGCTTTATGTCAAAGCAGCATTTTTCAATGAAAAAAATTAAAGAGAAAACCTTTCAATTAGTTGCACTCTTAATTTCTCAAGACATTCATCACTGGAATCCCCTTCTGTAAATTTACTTCAGATTTTCATACAATTGACACTCCTAGAAAAAACAGCCCACAAAACAGACATTTTTGTAGGAACATAAAAAGGTAAGTGCAGGCATACTTTTTTGAAGGTCCAGGATCTCATATTTTATTTTTGAGCAGGCAATTGCTCAGGACACTGCTCTTCAGAAACAGACCATAAACAGTTAATAATCCCACTTCATTAATAATTGTATTAAGACAGATTTATTCTCCAGAGTGGAGCTCAACATTTAAAGTTGTCTCTACAGCAGATTTGGATAAAGATTTATACAAATATTTTCTAAATGCATGCAAAAACCTTCTGCCCCTTTGATTACAGTTTGAGAAGAAAAAGACAAAGGCTTGACATCAGAAGACACACGTAAAAACCTGTTTCTAGCACAAATTTTTTACCCACCTCTTCCTTCCCTCCCCCAAACATGAGTAGCTGACGCAGCAAGAAAACAAATGAGATTACAGAAAGCGTTCACTGTGTGTGCAGGTTGTGTGCTTCATGAAAAGCCATTTCTCCCTGCTTGCTGTATGACATTTCCATCCAGTGTGCAGGAAAAGCGTGCCAACAAAAAATCCAAACCCATATAATGTGATTTTAAGAATATGCACAAATAGGGTGGCTCAGGAGAAGATGAAGCAACAGAAACTGCTTCTAACTTTTAAAATCACCTAGATTACAAATTGCCTACAATCCCTCCCAACACAGAAAACGTTGTTTTGTCTTCTTATAGCTTCTGATTAATCCATGACAATACGCAATTGTCGATCCTTTGTTTAGCCTCCTTCTAACTATTATCCTTTATTCAGAGTAGATGTATCCTTGTCAAAAACTATTCCGCACAGGGCTCAGTATAAACTAATCTACTCTGATCTGTGCTGCCGCTCAGCGAGAAGGGTGAAGGACTTTGTTTTATAGTACCATTTTCTTCAGTTGTTCATTACCTGCAAACTTCAGAGGGCACTGCTGCTTATGACTCCAAAATAAAGCCACCTCCATCTAAACCCTGCAATATTCACATCTGGTTCCCGTTTTAAAATGAGGTCTGGTTCTAATTCAACATAGGAGCGAAACTTGTGAAACTGATTTCAGCAGGACTTGACATGTGCTACAAAGATAAGGGCATGATTAGGGTCCTTGCCACGTTACGATTTGTAAGGAGGAAGGAAGGCACATACCAAAAGGTACTGTACTGCCTGCCCACATGCAGCTTCACGGTGTGCCAAACCAGACCCGTGCTGGAGCACTGGGAAGCCAACACGAAGCCCAGCAGAGGCTGAAAGGAGCCTGCCACAGGACATGCGACTAGACTCTTGGTCACCTCCTAATCCCCACTGGTTTTATTGGGTAACAAGCAGGTTCCATCAAAGTAAACTTCAGAATTTCGGGCCAAAAGCAACCACTAAATGACCTAGATTATCTTTCTCTATTACAAAATATGCCCCAGGTAGCTGTACAGCGAGCACAGTAACTTGTGCCACTGCTTTTGACACACAAACCTATAAGCAGTTTTTATGTCTGATCATACAGAAGCTACTGATCAAACACGACAAGTACTTAGCAATCAGGGGTGCACTTACAAAGAAGTGCCTTTAAGATGTGTGGTGCGTGTCTGGGCTCCTCAGTCACATAAGCATGTATTTTGTACGTCACCCGGTCACCTTGGCAGCTAAACTTCACACAGGCAGGTCTGGTGGGTTTTTTTACCTCTAAATGTTCAATTCAAGTTGTGAGCACTCAGTACTTTTAACATCAGACATCTCTGCGTGATTATTCTTGAAAGCGAGTATCAGACTTATGTAAATGCTTATCATACCCAATAAAACAGCAGCAGAGTTAGGGATCCTTTTTTCCATAGTTACAGCTCTGTTTTGTTTTGCTTGCTGTGCTGTTACATAGAAAAAGAAAAGGAGGAAGAAATAAATTATTGACATGAAAAGATTTTTAAATGTGTTTTGGGTTGAATAAATATTTAATTCAACTCCCAAAATGTTTGATATTGGCTTTTAAAAAAAATAAGACAGTAAAAAGCGTTAATTTTAAAAATTGTTTATCAAAAAAGTTTCTCCTTAAAACGTCAAAACAAAAGGTTTTATTCTCCTGGGATTTCCTTCTTCAAAATGAAACAATCTGGCACAGACACGATTTCACAAAATGTTCCTTTTGACTTGAATCTGCCTTTTTTTTGTTTCCCAGATAAAAAATTTCTAGAGACCTTCGTTTTCCCAGGCCCTAGTCTAGTGCTGGAAGTACAAGACCTTTTCACTTCCCGGAGTTCGTGTCCCCAGACACCTTTCAGCTTCTTCAGAGACCAAAGCAGCAGTCCTACAGATGGTCTCCTCTGCTAGATAACCCGACTCATTCTCTAATCATCCCTCGTGCTATACAGGAACCCCCGCGCTTTTAAAGGTGACACAGCTCAGCACAGATTGTCTCCCTCTCCTCTCCCCCTCCTCCACTGATTGCAACTAACTGTACATGCCCTCGTCACATTGGAAACCAGATTTCCAATCGGCTGCTATCTGCTTTCATTAATATTTGCTTGTCACCGTAGCAAAATGATATCTTCGCAACAGCAATTAACAGTCTTGGGAGCTCTCTACCCTTTAACAAGTGGGACTAGGTCTCAGGGCTTACCAGCTCCCAACGCTTTCATACCTCCTGCTAGGCCAGTGGCATTTGCAGGAGCACAAGAAGCAGCAGCGTTAAGGACTACGCTGATGCCAATACAATAACGTAGATAAATGGAGGAGAAGAATCCCCCTAATACAGATGGTTTAAAGCAGCCTGCAAATGTGCATGAGGGGCATAAAAACATGATCAAGAGCAGGTGACAAAATATCCTGTAAATTCTACCTTGGATACAAAAAGGTGGTGATACATTATGACTCATAATTCTGCCGATTTTTTAATTTTTTTTTTTTTAAACAGCGGAATGCATTTCTCAGACCTCAGGGCTAGATCCTTGCCAAATCTCAAGTTCCTATGTCAAATCCCTGAGGCGCAGAGCTGTTCAGAAAAAGAAAGATAATACAGCTTTGACATTGAGATTGCCTCTTTTCCCCTCCTCGCTTCCCTCCTCACTCTGAAAATTCCACTCTTGAATCAGCTTAATGTTCCCCCAAAACTCAATGAACAGAGAACAAAAGCAGCCTCCAAATAGAAACAATGTGCGAGAAATTCTCATTTTAACCATCACAAGAAACTGAAGACAAGGACTTACAATGGACTTACCAGGTGACACTAGTACGCACTGCTGCGTGCTCCACAAGTACATGCAGACTTGCACACACCAGGATACAGACCCGTAACTTAAGTAACTTGCAAAGGATCCCAAAATACTTGAAACAAACATATAAACCCAGTGTTTTATGAATGAGGAAGAAGCAAGGACTTGCGAGTGTCACTTGAAAAGCAGGAAAAAAATTACAGTTCTACTGCATGGACGTAGGTTAGTGCATGTGAAGGTGAAGACTTTAAGGCACGTTATCAAGGTTGCAACTACTCTTTAGAGCTTCCTCTGCCACTTAGGCCAGCACGGGCTTCTGCTCACACGTGCTTCCTCAGAACCTCTTCTGCATGCCGCAGACCCACCTGCTTCCCACCCCATGCCCTCCTTAAAGTTTCCTCCAGGCTCTTAGGTCTGCTACCACTTTGTGAGGAGGTCAAGGAGCGCAGAGTGCATAAGAAGTACTTTCTTTTCTTTGCCACGTGATTTGCTTCTCCACTTAGGAAGTAAAAAATATTACTTGGGAGCTGATATTTTAACAGTTGGGGTTTTTTTAACGTGGCTCCAGAATGCTTCCAGTGTCACATAACAAGTTTACAATTGTAAACTGCATCACATAAATTAAGGACAGACAAAACCAAGAACTCACCTAGTCCCTACTGACAGACTCCTTCCTACCGGTGGAATGCTAAAAAATGTTGTGTTCATGCTTGCAAGCACAGCTGATCTTAGAGAAGTTCTTCAGGACGTTACCCTCTGACCTGATCCAACCAATGCTGGTCACGCAGCAGCACTTTAACAACACAAATATAACACTTAAGTTTCCCTCCCCATATTCAGGTTACTTGGTCACTGCCTGGAAGTGCCTGTATTCCCAGTGCGGCACTAAATTACTGCCAGGACCAGGGTGAGACTGTCGAGCCAGCTCAGGTTCACCTGCCTCTCACTGCAACACCAACGTACTCTCGGTCTGCAACAGATGAACATCACTTTGGGGGCATGGTAATGGTAGAGTAACAGCATCTCAGCACTGGTGAGGAACTGTAACCAGTTGTCTGGAGAGGTGGTGCAGATCTGCTGGGAACTTTTAAGGAATTTCCATCCTTGGAAGTTTTCAAAATTTGGTAAAAGACCAAACAACCCTATCTATCTTCACAGTTAACTTTGCTTTGAGCAGGAGGCTGGACTAGATCATTTCCAGAAATCACTTCTACTCTTAAGTTTTCTCTGCAGGATTTTGGGATGTTTCAGCTTATAACTAAAAGGAAGGAGGGCAGCCCAAGCTGCCTGTATAAACAGCCTCTGCAGGTCTCAACTATCTAGTAAAATACCACTGTGTACCAAGTTAACCTTTGCGAAAAGCAAAGCATTTTTATTTGCAACAGTGACCTGACTCCAGTCCCCTGCTGAGTACTGTACTGTACTCCTCAGATGCTCCTGCTGATTTCTGTGGGAGATAATGTCTTATTCTGTGTGTGACAAAGACTGTTCCACCCTCTTCTCCCCCCCGCCATCATGCATTCACAGAGTGGATAAACATTGTTTACTGCCAATCAGCCCAGTGACAAAAAAAGGTAAAAGACAGGGGACTACAGAGGCTTCCAAGTATAACATGTGGAATAAAAAGCTGAATGTGGAAGTACAGTCACCGATGGAAGTCAGAGACATGACTGCGTACTCAAGTTACAATGGAGTGACGAAGAATCTTAAAGAGTCAGCAGACCAGAACAAGTATCAGCCCATGGCACAGGGAGCAGGAGGTGTGCAGTTACCATGTTTAACATGTTCTGCTTCACAAGCGCTGCCAGACTAGGAACCCAGAAATAGCCTGATGCTGTCCCACATTGCTCCTCACTTTGATGCGGCAGCAAAGTAACTCAACAAGAACTGTCAAGTCTTCCACCAGACTGGTTCCCTGCCCCCTGTTAACCAGGCTGATGCCCCAAACTTTGACTGTGAACCTCACCTCCGTGACTGCCTTTCCATCAGACACGTGAGGCATCTCCTGACTGCTCAGAGCTCTGCTCGAGAGGAAAATCCCCAGTTTGGGAGCCACTGGCCGAGGCAAGCCAGAGGCTGCACCTTTTGCCCTATTCTGCTGGAGCTGCCTGTCATGTGAGCAGCTCTTGCAGGAGAAACGCAAACCTCTGTGTTCTGTCCTGGCAGGGAAGGAAGAGAGAGGATTACTGAAAACAGACCAGCCAGTTTCACTTTTTGTCTCTCACGTATTAGTATAATGCTAGAAAATTAGCACAATAGGATTTCAGTAGAAAGTATGTAGTTAACTAAAACACAGCGCTTAAAATGAATAGCTGTGGGGCTGCTTTCTGTATTTTTGCAATAGATTTAAACACCATCAAAGAATCGGATTACTTCTGTTTTAAAATATATTGGTAGTTTAAAGCCGCATAAATATCCTAGGGTCAAAATCATACTCTCACGGATTTAAATGAGAATGGGCAGTAGAATTTTATTAAAAAAATACTGTACATGTTGATTAAAACACATTTAAGAAGCAACAGAAAAGCCTAAAAAAAAATATCACACCACAAAATAAGACAGCATCAGAGTTGGGTGGGAGGAAGAGAAGAATCAGTATTATGTTGAAACTTCTTTAGAGTAGGAAAATCAAAATCAGTTTTAGTCAGAAACACTTTGTTAATTTACATTAACGTTTCAAGAACACACTGAACACATTTCCTCACATGAGTAACACCCATCTCATTTACCAATATTAAACTAGTCATCCTCATTAAGAGCACTGATGACTGCCTGAAGTACTGTCCTAACTGTAAACAGGTAAGTTTTTATTAATGGGATAAAAGCACTCAGAAAAAAAAATCAGTATTAAAATGGACAGTTATAGTTCATATAACTATGTTTTTTTAGGAGCAAGTTGTCTTAGTTAACTAAGTTGGAAATCCTTAGTGAAAACACTGAAATAGTGGCAGTCAATGACTAACCTTATAGACAGACATTCGCTTTGTAGACATCTGCACTGAGTGAAGACACAAACTTTTTTCCGAATGACAGAAGTGTCCTGCCTCAAAGTTGAAAAAGCAGAACAGGCTATCTTCTATGTAAGGTCTCCAGTTCAGATTTGAGCATGAGCTCTGCCAGGGCTAAAATCTTGACAGACATGGATACGTCATCACAGAAACAATAAATTTAATCTAGTGACTACAAAAAAAAGTATCATATTTTGCTTCATAAACAGGCGTAGGATTAAGAAAAACAGAGTCATGTTGAGTAAATGTATTCTCAGATATTCTACATATTTACAGTAGTTTAATTAATAATACAGACATGTTGTGCTGTTTAGGGGAATTTTTAATTAAATTTTAATTTCCAATCAAATGCAGTTTGACATAATTTGGGAATAACAGGAACTAATCATTATCTGAAAAACAAGATACGCATAATTCACTATTTTCTAAGAAAATGACAAAAAGTAAAAAGTAATACCCTGAGCGTATGCTGAGATAAAGGACTGATAAAGAATATTCACTGATACAATTTATTCCTTTAAAAAACAGAACTCCGCAAACTACTATGATATCAAACAATGAGAATCATTCGTCATTTATGAAACTTACTTATCAAAAGCACAAATGCAAATCAAGATTAGAAGAAACCATTTAAATCAAGGTTCCCTACACGCAGATTTAAACTGTGATTAAATCACCTGTTTTAAAACATTTTGATTTCTACCAATTATTCCAGTTCCCATATATTAAAATTGTTTTTTAATTAATGCATTAGTTAAATGATATCTGGGAGGAGATAGGGGAACACAAAGATTGGTACGGAGAGGCAAGACGAACGTGTCTAGTGTCATTATTAAATCAACCAAATTAAAAGAGCCCAGGATACAACTGGGGTGTGGTACTCAAAGAGAATGTTTATGAGAGTGTCCAAGTTTAGCATAAGAGAATAGGCAGGCCTGGAAACCCCATGGGAATAAGATGCATCTGTTGTTGCAGGCAGCCCCAGCAAAATGTTACTGGTTCACTAGCCTGGGGCAAGCTTTTTTTTCTTTTTTATTTTTTTCTTCCCCTTTTTTGACAGCCAAGTACAATATTAGCTTGCTTTTTTTTTTTTTTTTTTTTTTTTGCCATCGTCAAGCTGAGGCCGGGTGAGAATATTTTGTGTCTAGACTAATAAATGTTTGTAAGGATTTTGCAAGACTGGTTTATGGGAACAGAATCCACTTTTTGTTTTTCTGCTGGAAAAAGCAGCATTAAAAGCAAATGAGCACCATCATGCATTTGTTTTAAATTGCATATTACAGCACTGCTATTTTGTGTGCAATCAATACATAATTTGGAAGAAAAATGCTTTTAAAATTCAAAGCTATCCCTGAGCAGCTAAGGTTCTCTTGGAAACTGAAGGAGGAGTCTGAAATTATTGTTCTTTTGTTTGCATCCCCCAGTGGGAAAGGCAGCACACAACTAGAAACCACTGTGCTTTGAGGCAGCATGAATCATTAAGAATAAAGATCAACCCCCCTTCATTTAAACATCAGATATTAAAACTGAATGTAGGACAAAGGTAAACTAAACAGACTCCTTCCTTCACAAGCAGTTATTGGGTTAAATAAAATATCAAAGGGACGACATAAATCTTGTAACTTCCTCTACTGAAATTAAAAAAGATACTTATATTTCGCAAAACATGGCCTGTCTAGATCCCAGTTACAAGCATCAACTTAATCAGTGGAAATTACTGGGAGACACATGGGCCAAAACCTACATTTTCTTTTTAGTATTTGTTTTGGAGGGCGGGGTATCTCAAGATGAAATGGCTGACTGAGCTTTTTATTTCATTGCTTTGGGTGGAAATGACTGAATCTTTCCACACAAAATAGTGCAGAGAAGCTGCTCTGGTGCAAAGCAATCTTCTGTCCCAACCCTCCACAAGCTCGTACCCTCAGCCCGTCTCTCCGCAGCACCTGGACTTAAACACTGCCTGGTAAGGAATAGGGCTACTGTTCAGTAATTCACAAATAGTAACTTCATGAGGATTACACCCAGAAATAGGATATTCACTTGTATAAAGGAGCATGTATCTACAAATTCGGCCCTTAGAACTAGCTGGTGCCCATATGCATCTGGCATAAAGTGCAGCGAAAGTATTGCTCGCTCTTTGTCAGTAAGCATGGGTGACCACGGGGTTCGGCATTTGCACTGTCATCAGCCACACAAATATTAATATACTGGAAAGATTTCAAAGCGAACTATTCTGAAGTAAAATTTCAGTGTCTTCAATAATGTAAAACTTCTCCCTCTGAACATTATCGACAATGATTAAAATATATTTCTAAGGATGTGCGCGTGTGACTATTTCT
This sequence comes from Rissa tridactyla, assembly GCF_028500815.1. NCBI lineage: Eukaryota > Metazoa > Chordata > Aves > Charadriiformes > Laridae > Rissa > Rissa tridactyla. Next base: position 13,572,474 of record NC_071467.1, on the reverse strand, counting down.
TTACTATGTGTGGAAAGAGTAAACTCACTTCACTTTAGTATTACTCTTTTTTCTCATCTCTTCCCTCCTTTCCGCAAAAGAAGCAAACAGCTGATATTAACAAGGCCTTATTTTTTCCCTGGAGGAACCCCAAAACTAGAAAATTAAAAGAAAAAAAAAAAAGTGCTACTTGTCAAGAACCAGATTTAAAATGAACATTTGTGGACTGTAAGATAAAACACCCGAAGTTGCAATCATTTCACACACACAAAAAAAGTCTCCTTCCATCTTAAATTATTTCTTTTAATGAAATAAAAAAATTAGTTCTCTACTCACCCACAAACTCCTCCAGCAAATTTATGTAAAACATATTAAGAAGTCAAATTTGTAAAACACTCATAAGCTACAAGGAATCAAGTTGGGTGCATTTGCATCATATTTTAACAGGCATCTACAATGCCAGCAAGGATCTTGTACGGGCAGCAATTCTTCAGACTCATCCATGCGCAAAAAACTTTGGATTTAATAGGTGGACTGTTTGGTTGATGAGGAATTGGTCGGATGGTTGCATCCAGAGGGTAGTGTTAAATGGCTCAACATCCAGATGGAGATCAGTGACAAGTGGTGTCCCTCAGGGGTCTGTGCTGGGACCAGTACTGTTCAATATTTTCATCAACACCACGAATAGTGGGATTGAGCGCACCCTCAGCAAGTTTGCAGACAACACCAAGCTGAGTGGTGTGGCTGACACACATGAATGATGGGATTCCATCCAGAGGGACCTGGAGAAGCTCAAGAAGTGGGCCCATGTGAACCTCATGAGGTTCAACAAGGCCAAGTGCAGGGTCCTCCACCTGGGTCGGGGCAACCCCTGGTATCAACACAGGCTGGGGAATGAAGGGATTGAGAGCAGCCCAAGAAGGACTTGGGGGTACTGGTGGATGAAAAACCGGACATGAGCTGGCAATCTGCACTCCCATCCCAGAAAGCCAAGCATATCCTGGGCTGCATCAAAAGAAGCGTGGCCAGGAGGTGGAGGGAGGTGATTCTGCCCCTCTGCTCTGGTGAGACCCCTCCTGGAGTACTGTGTTCAGCTCTGGAGCCCTCAACATAAGAAGGGCATGAACCTGTTGGTGTGGGTCCAGAGGAGACCACAAAAATGATCAGAGGGATGGAGCACTTCTCCTATGAGGACAGGCTGAGAGAGTTGGGGTTGTTCAGCCTGGAGAAGAGAAGGCTCCAGGGAGACCTTATAGAGGCCTTTCAGTACTTAAAGGGGGCTCATAAGAAAGATGGGGACAAACATTTTGGCAGGGTCTGTTGTGATAGGACAAGGGGTAATGGTTTTAAACTAAAATAGGGTAGATTTAGATTAGATGCAAGAAAGAAATTTTTTACAATGCAGGTGATGAAATACTGGCACAGGTTGCCCAGAGAGGTGGTAGATGCCCCATCCCTGGAAACATTCAAGGTCAGGTTGGACTGGGCTCTGAGCAACCTGATCTAGTTGAAAATGTTCCTGGTCATTGCAGTGGAGGTTGGACTAGATGGCCTGTAAAGGTTCCTTCCAAGCAAACTATTCTATGATTCTATGAACTTAAACCCAGGTGACACTCTGGGTACAGTGAACCTTTTGTCAGTCCAGATCCCCACTGAGAAGTCCGGAGGACAGAGCGCCATATGTATTCAAAACTGCAAACAAGGCTGGAAATTGTGCAGTGTTGAATGCTCCAAAAATTCCACCGAAGCTACAAATGTGTTTCATCTTGCTGAGAATCCTACTGAGAAATAGAAACCCCTGAGCTTTCATGCTTGCTCCATCTAGCTCACTTGGCAACTGCTGCCAAGTGCCCAACTACTCCCGATACAGCTGTGATTTGCAGAGTGCTCTCAGCTCCAACTGATGTTGTTGAAGGCAGCTGACCTATGTATGAAAAAACACTATTTTTTTTTTTTTACTTTGAGAGTTTTCTAAAGATTAACTAGGAATCTGGACTTTTTGAAGAAGGACACAGCTACAACTCAGGTTTAACTACCAGTCTTCTACAGCCCAGGTAGTAATAATTGTTCTTTCCTGACTCCTTCCCCATTGTGTCCCCTTTACTCTTTTTAGGACATACAAGATTCCTAGATCTCATTTTGACCTAATTACCAAAACAAAGCCTTATAGCATGCAGAGACAGTAAGAGAGTGTCAAAATCAACAGCATTTTGACATATGAAGCATGTCTTTCCATTGTAACACACGGAAGGAGGCAATCACATTAGTGCCATGTTTTGTTTAAGCTACTATACCTCAGTTTTTAGGAAAGACAAGCTTAGAGACCTCTACCAAGACTGTCTCAGACTAAACAAAGATGCATTTCCATCTATGAAGTTCTTAGCACCTTTGTAAGGTAAGACAATGTTAAAATAATCACACTCCTAACCTATAAACAAGGATTCAAGCCTTAAAACCTATATAAAATGCTTGCCTAATTCACAGTATTCACTGTAAGCTAACAGCTATTTCCCATCCAATATAGGGGGTTTATAAGATGCTTGGAAGAAGATTCAAAGTGCTGAACATGTGGAACTTCTACCAGAAACATTAGAAAGTTCAAAAGCTCATTTCTGTCCTTCTGTCTGGCGGGGTGAATCTGGCGCTCAGAGTGCTCACAGAACGATGCTGGCTTTGCCAAAGAGCGAGGGCTGGCGTTATGCATGCCTCATTACACAGCTCTGTCTGCCCACTGTTTAAACAAAACTGCCAGCCTTCAAGGCTTGCTTGAGCAACGACTTCAAATTGTGGGTCCCCTGGCAGCCGGTTAAATTCCTTCAACTCCTAGTGAGACCAATGGATAAGGAAGGTGAGCAGCAGACTGCAAAATGCCACTGGGGAAGGCCAAGTTGCGCGGAGTGAACCCAAAATACCAAACTCACTTTCTTAAATGGCTCCAAACGCAATTTGAAGCCTGTTCTTTGGAAGTAGAATATACCAAACTGCTTCAGACCTGTTAGGCACAAGCAGAGGTCACGCTGCTGAAGGATGTTTGCAACATTAGGTTCTTTGCCATCTTTGCCACCGCTTAAGGAATGCAAAAAGTAGCATATTCAAAGTTTTTTACCATTTTTCCTACAGGTTCTCTCATCTAGCCACATCCGTTCCTCTTTTAGTCGTCAGCAATTTTCCTAGTTCCCGCGCTTTAGCATGATATTGCCCTTTTTATATTTTTAACGATATAATAAATGTACTCTACATTCCAGTTCTTTCCCCTTTAGATCACACCCTTTTTCACTGAATTTAACATTCACTACGATCTCAAAGCTTTTAAGGATAAAAGAGTGGTACACATCTTCCCATAAGCAACAACAGCAGACTTTTGCTCAGTTTGGGCTGATTTCTGAAGCTAGTTAGAAAGGATCCACTGGTAGTAGAGACCCTGTTTTATGAAGTATGTTACAGTTCGCTGAACTCTGAAGAATATGAAAACTGCATCAGTGGACCTTCTGAAGTTCCTTCCAGTTCCTTGACAGAAAGACAACAGAACTGGAAATGAACCATCAGTTAAAGGGATGCAAGGCACTGAATTATGAAATGCCATCTGGCTGGTACAGAATAAGGAAATGTATCATTTTTGATGGCTTCCACCTCCACAGAAAAAGAAACAACTGTTTATGCAGCAAAGTGGTTTGAATATTTGGGAAGGTCCTAAACTAGCCACAAAAAAAATTAAAAAGACAGAGAGAGAAAGAGAGGGGGGGGGGGGGGGGGGAAAAGGAGAGAAGATGAATTGGAATACAGACAATAAATAGGAATTAATAATAATAATGATGACGAAAACATAGCTTGAAGAAAGAAACTGCTTAATGCCTAATCTGACAATATTAGAAATATAAATAACAACAGAAAATCGTATACTTATGGGTATATATTCAACAAAGCTGATGCTACTGACACATAGTGGGGAGATACATGAGGAGAACACTAAGATCAATACTGCTCCCTATTTAGGAAATACCAAGTAAACAAAAGAAAAAAGCGGAAATGGTACTATATTGAAAATTGCACCACTTGTTTACAAATCACTGACAACTCAGAGGAAAACCGTCTTGGATATTTACGGATCAATGACCCCGCATCTAAAGCGCAAGGATAAGGAATATTGACCATTAATACACAGAAGAGAACAGCACGTCCACGCACGCAGCTAAAAAATGTTCAGAACCTTCCCCCACTCCATGACCCCAGAACTGTTATCACACGGGACTTTAATTTAATAAACAGACACTGAAAAGATCATTCTGTCAATTGTGCAACAGGCTCAGGATTTCTAAATACTAGAAAACATAAAAATACTGAATTTGACAGGGCGGAATTCTTGACTAGACCTCAGCTTGACAGGTGAAGAGAAACTGATCACCAAAACAAAGATTAGCCATAGGTTAGCTACAAGTGATTGTGCCTTGGTTATACTTACTCTATGCAAACTGAATAAAACCCAGTTTATATGTACTTGGTGCTTTAAAAGTTACAGTTTCATAAAGCTGGAAAAAATCCTGAACTCAGACTTGAGGAAAGAATCTTGACTTCAAAGATATATGACTATTTTTTAAATCGGACTCTTACGAAGTCACCTCCGAACAAAAGCATCACCAATCATAACTAAATGGAAAAGTTAACCAAAATATAATCCTTTCCATCAGACTACATAAAAACAAATGAGGGAAAGCAGGGGGGAAGCTCAAGGATAGCAATAAGCTTAAGTGAAATGCTATAGACTGCTCAGTAATGCAAAACACATAAGAAAGTCTTTTCAGTACATTAGGAACAAAAGGAATCCTAACAATAGTACAAAGTCCATTATTTGATAGAAATTCTTCAGTACTGAGAAATCTACAAAAGGCAGAATTGTTCAATACACAGCTCTAACGGTTTCCAATGATATATTGGTATGCAGTGATAAATATTGTCTATTCCAATAATAACCAACAGTGATAAATGACAGCAATTAAGGCTAGACACCAGGACACTGTATCCACGCAAAGCATGCACAGGTCATCAAGGTTGCTTCAAGACAGGAAATAATCCAGCAGGCAGCCGTAAGAAACCTTAAGTGAGTAGAAAAGTATGCCTCAAAGAAAAGCTCTACCTCAAACTGCTATGTTTTCCACAGACAAGTTTGGGGACAACCAGAGTATACACACATATTACCCAAGTGTCATAGCAGAGGGCTTTTCTGTCTAGCAAAGACAGAAGAACCACTAGCAGCGTTAAATTAAACGCAAATAATTTCAGTTATAAAAAACGGCATCTACTTCTAATCAGCTTAGGGGAATTCATTTAACAACACAACTGAAATAGACTGCCTTGCTGGCATGTTTAAAGGCAGTAACAAAAGGGTTTTCCAAACGATGTGTGCTTGCTCAAAGAGGTCGTAATTAGGGCAGTCCTATAGTTTGCATCATGCAGGTTGTTTTAAAGAGGGTTTCTGTAAATATTCAGAAGCTTTTTTTAAAATTCTTCTAAGCAAAAGCAAACAAAAACCAGACTGCTGGTCAAAAACAACAGCACAGCTTTTAAAATTCCTCATTCCTACGTTTAATGGAATATTTGTTTTCACGTAACAAGTTTCATAACAAAATCCACTTTTTATTTAGACAATGTTTATATGCACTTTGACATGCCCAATATGCTCTCAGTACATCTCTATTTTAAAAACCGGTGGCACCTATTCCAGCTTGCAGACCAAGAGACCCCTCAGCCTTCGCTATTTTACATAACACCGTGCAAAGTAAACTTCTCCATCCTTCCGTTAACTATTTAATCTACATCCAAGCAGCTCAGAAATAAAGCACGAGTACCTACCAGGTAACGTTCACTATTGCAGATACTCGGAGCCCTTTCAGAGATCCAGAACTGCCTCCATTACGTGGTTTACCGAAGTCGGTGTCGATCTCCAGTGCCGCACATCCTGATCTAGGGGAGAGCCGAGGGTCAGAACGCACCCCAAAACCCAGACACCCCCAGAAGAGTAAACCAGACATCTTTCCCAACTTTGCCTGCACGTACATCCTGCTGCTCCTCCGCGCTCGCCCCCGCTCCGCAACGCCACGGGATGCGGGACAACTCCGGAGACATAACTTCATGGCTCGCTGGCTGCCTGTCAGTCTGTCCCTCAGCCCGGTGACAGCGGGCGGGAACTCGCCAGCTCCTCCGGGAGTGAACTTCTCCACTCTCCTGGCCGACTGGCGGATTTTCCTCCGCCCTGTGGCGAGCAAAGCCGGGCACAGGGCGGAGGAGGGAGGAACGGGGAGAGGAGATGCTCCCCGGACTCCAAGGGGTTTAACCCCGCTGCGGGCCGGGCCAGGGGCACGCAACGACCCGCTTACAAGTGACACCCCGGCTCTTCCCCGCCCCCCGGCTGCTCGGAGCCCGGCCGCTCCCGGCAGGCGCTGCCCCCCCCCGGCCCCTCGCCCGCCGCCGCCAGACAATAGGGAGGCGGGCGGGGCGCGGCCGGCCCACCGCGCCCACCCCGCGGGCGGCCACCCCCGCCGGGCCCGGCTGGGCCCGCCCGCCCCCGCCGCCCAGCAGCCGCCCTTGCCCCGGGGAGGAGCGGGGCAGCGTCCCCGCCGGGAGAGCGCCTGGCTCGGCTCCCGCGGGGGCGGGCGGGGGGCACGCCTCCCCGGGGGGGGGGTCGCCTCCCTCCCGGCGCCGAGAGCCCCCTCTCCGCCCGCGGCAGCGGCGGCGGCGGCAGACGCGAGCCCCTACCTGAGGGCGCCGCTGCGCCTCGCCCCCTCCGCCCGCGCCGCCCGCCTGCCTGCCCGCCTGCTGGCCGCCTCCGCTCACGGCCGCGCCGCCATCTTGCGTTTCACAAACTACTGCACTTCTTTTGGGGCGGGGGGGGCGGCGGGTGAGCCGGGAACTCCCAACGCCGCCGGCCGCCCGGGCCCTCGCCTCGCCGCCGGCCGCGGCGCCCACTCGCATCCTCCCGGGCGCCTGGCTGCCCCCCGGGGCGGGTGCGCGGGGAGGCCGGGCAGCGGCGGCCGGTGCCTCAGCCTCCCTGGCAGGGAGCGGGGGCGGAGCCGCCTCGCCGCCGCCCCGCCCGTCAGGCGGCGGACACCAGCCGGAGGGCGGCCCGGCCCCGCCGAGGACAGCGGCCGGCCGCGGGGGGCTGCCCCGGCGTCGCAGCGCCGCGGCCCGGGGTTCGGCGGCGGCTCCTCGCCTTTTCGGGGGCGACAGGCTGGGAGCTGCTGTCTCCGTCAGCCCGCTCCTCCGCCGGCAAACTTGGGCTCGGCGCTGGAGCCCCCCCGCCATCCGCCCGGCCGGGCTCGGAGGACGCCTCCAGCCCGGGGCTCCTCTCAGGCGCCAGGCGCTGAGGGAGGACGTTGCCGCAGGCAGGAGCGAGTGAGCGCAGAAGTAACGGTTCTGAGGAAAAAAAACCCACAACCCCCTTTTTTTGTGTTTAGTTACAGAACTTGGAGAAAGGGGACCTCTTTCTTTAATACATACCTAGATACTTGAGTCAATATTTAGTTTTAACTCCCACTGCATACTTCTCAAAAAATGTTGCGTTTCCACGTACTATTTCTTTCATCGCTGTTTGCCATTTTGGTTCAGATACTAAAGTATGGTTGTTTCTCTGAGAAAGAAAAATAAAGATGTGGCTGGTAGGAACCATTAACAGTTGGTCATGGAAGATCCAAGATTTATGCAATTATAAACACAATTTTTTAAAAACCTGTATAGGTACAGTATCCCGTTGAGACTAGTGAGAGGAAGGAGTTTGATGAAAGCTTTGAAGAACAGAAGTTTTGGTCCCAGGATCAGTTTTTCAAGCAGTCACCTTGGGGAAGGTGGTCAGCAACCCCCCACCACAGCCCCATCGAAAATCAGCAACAGCAGCCAAGGTGGAGATAAAATTAAGGAAAAATGACGTTAACTCCTTTATTACATTTCTGATGTAATACATTACATTAAAATACAGATTTTCAATATTATTTTTCTTCCTCCTGTGCTTGGCCTTTGCCATATACCACTACACCAAGAGTGGGATAAGCTGTATTTTAAGCATAAGCTTGTTAATGATCAAAATTATTCTGTGATTAAAATAGAGCAGGCAAAACCCCCCCAAATGGTTGTTCATTTTTTATTAATACCCATCCAAACAATACAGATAAAAGAAAAAAGTCTGCATAGTACACAAATGTTTGGACAAACACACGAGAAAGAAAACAAAAAAAAAGAACTAAAACATACCTAAGGAACGAAACACACAGAGAAGGATTGCACAGTTAGGCTGTGAGGTGACATAACACAACAGTGTATCGTGACACATTTTATCGCAACAGATATAAAATTTTATTCTCATATATAATTAAGCTTTGCCTATCTTAATTTTTTAAAAAAATAACTGTGAAATTAACTGAAAGAAATTTTCTCTGCTAGTTTAAAGACGCATACATCTTCAAAACGGGGTATTGCTTGGCTTTTACTTAAATATATTTATCATCAACAATATATTCACTTTTATGTGACAGAGACAGAATTCTCTCCAGGTAACTAGAAAACTATTTACAATTTAATTCAACTACAAGCCACCTAACCTGCAACTAACAATTTATATTAAAATGCTATTCTCCAGTATCAAGAAGATTGTCATTATTACAAGCAAGACTAAACTTTACCTTAGAAAGTTACAGTAGTAAATCTTGCTTTGTTTCAAGTTAGGTTTTTTTGACAGGCAAAAATATGCCACAGCAAAAGTTCTTAAGTTTGTGGAAAGCACGTTTCTCCCACATACCTTCTTTAGGTTGTTAATTCTATGAAAGCCACTTGAGGTGCTGTCAGGTAATTAAAAAAAAAAATTACCTCTGAACTGCATTAAGAGGTTTCTAAAGGATTTACTTTCCATATACCAAAATGAGATTTGGTTTAAAACCTTTATGCAATATACAATGGACTATACAGCACCTACAAGACTACTTCAGAAAAACATTTTCCCACAAGCTGGAAAACGATGATAAAAGTTTATCAAGTTTTCGATTGTTTTCTTTGAAAGAGAGGTACTGAAATTATCTGGGAGATGTTCAGATCTGCAGCGCTACAAAGGCAATGACAGCAGTACATCACATAAAATATATATATATATATATATAGGACAAAGATGTCAAATACAAGCAGTTAAAGGACTTTATTTGAGCTTTCTTAATAAATTTTAGGATATATTTGTTTAATATATGTATAAATATATAGGTAGAAGTAATTTTTATTGAATTATGCACAGATAATAGCATGCAATGAAAAGAAAACATTACAGAGTAGCAGTCAAGTATGCTGAAATCAAGTATCAAGGAGCACAACTGAAGGCTGCAATTTCTTTCTTCATTTCCTAATAAGAAAAAAAGACAAACTAACAGTCAGCATGAATAAAAGCTTAAGAACCCTGTTTATTTCTTCATAAAAAGAATAAAGAATCTGTACATACATACAACTGTTAGTAATATTTTGCGAACACATGCGCTACCACCATCACAACGTCTTTCTATACTCACTAGCTTCAAATGCATCCTTATGCATCCAAAACACAGAGTAGGCTAGACTGACTGTATGGATCTCGATCAACAGTGGTTTCAACAATTAGAAAGAGGAGACAGTTCCTGAAAAGCCACAACTAAAAGCTGGAAGTGTTATTTTCTGCACTCTGAATAATTACTTGTTAAAGTCTATCTCTTCATACAGTAGAGCTTGCTCCTGACCGACTTGCACAGTCACTGAATAGGAGATATTTTTTTTATTAAACCTAAAGGTAGAAGTAGAAAACAAAGAAATCAAGTCCCTCTTAATTTAAGTATCAAAAGTTAAGTCTCAAGAGCTCACAAGCCCTGAGATAACAAATAAATCCCTTATGCTAAAACACGTCATTATAGTAGATGAGAGAAGGGCACATTTTTCAGGAACAGCCTCCCTGAATCCAAATAATCCATGCTGTTGCACAGTCAGAACAGAGTGTTCGTTCTAACTCTTTATCAGATGTGCAAGAAGAGATCAAGGTGACCAGGGCTGAAGAAAAGGGGCTTCCTCTTTTTAAAGACAGACTGAGAGCCATAAAAAATTTTATCTGCTCTCAGACACAAACATCTCAAAGACAAATGGATTCAAGGATCTGGGTCTGAAGACTGAATATCCAACCTATCTAAATCGACTCAATACTGGGAATTCCTGACTGGGACCGTGTGTGCCTCTGGAAAATTTCTGCTGAGTTCTGACAACTCAGAAATCTTCTCCTAGAGGAAGAGATCAGATAATTTGACTCATGAGCATTAAACCATCAAGGCAGAAATCTCCCCATATGTCAAATTAAAGATGCTCGAGCCATGCAAGTTAAAAAGAAATTATGGCGAGACTAGAGGAAAGTCTCACTCCCTTGTTATGTTTCATACCTAATTTCTTTCCAAGAATGGAATGACTACTGTACAGAGTACTACCATGTCTGCCTGCCTGTAGGGGGAGAAAGAGGAAGCGTCAGACTGAGCAAAGCACCCCCCTTTCACAGCCCCCCACCCATAAACAGGTTCTGGAGAAGGACTAGAGACAGGCTGAGGGTTAACTGCTTTGAGAGGGATGTGTGGGTAGACCTATTGTCTTCAAGCTCAAGCCTTTTCCTGCTAAAACTGCCAGCAATTATGCCAAATACAACAATGGTTTTGCAATATGGATAAATGTCTTCCAGACTGAAATGAGAAAGTCTTTTAACACAGGCAACTATGCGGTAAAGACTAACCCTAAGTAACATGACGTCCAGAGCGCGCACACACATATGCGTAGCGCACACACAGACACGTGCGCATAATAGTGTTAGAAAGTGCTGTAAGACAAAAAGTTTACCTTCACTAATTCAGTTTTGTCATAATCTTCCCGATGCTGGTAAATGCACTGACTGAGAACAGCATATAGTTTTTCCAAGTGAAATATATTAAAGCTCTTTGTTATCACAGTGGCAAAATGCAACAGTTGCTAAAGAAAAAAAAAAGGAAAATACAAGTTTAGAATAGCGCAAGAATAGGCTCTTCATGTTTTCAGAAGCTAAACAATAACAATACAACACAAGTGACATCCTACTTTCTTATATTGTTAAATAAAATATGAGTGACACTTCAGAGAACAGATTAAATATCTCACAAGATTTAACTGGAGAAAATGATTCAATTTTTCATACTTCAGAGAAAAGGAAGGCTTAAATTTCAGACAGTATTTTATTACTAATCAATCTAAACATCAACAATCATAACTGCAAATCAACTGCTTCCAGAACAGCGGGGAATGACACAATCCACTTTGTCGCAGAGTTGCTGCCACAGCAAAGCCACTGTTGCATTTCCTTAGAGAAACTGCTGCTGCAATGCAGGGCACTGTAAAGTGGATCTTTGGAAGCCAGGCTACACGTCTTCCAGATACAGGTGTGCCAGCTGGAAACGGAAGCATCCTTAGGTACTCACCTTTACCCATTAGCTGAACGTGTACAAAGCCTACAGCTCTACTGGCAGAACACACTGCTTGTGTCTGGAGCAGATCAGGGCGCAAAGTTAGATCAGTTAGCTCCTGCCTTTAAACCGAAGAGTGGATAAACTAGCAGAGCGACTGTAGGAAATTACCAATCTCTCACAGAGTTGTTTCTGTTACCAAAGATGTGAAAGTGATAGGCACAGAATCACAGAATGGTTCAGGTTAGAAGGGACCTTAAAGATATCTAGTTCCAACCCCCCTGCCATGGGCAGGGACACCTCCCACCAGACCAGGCTGCTCAGAGGCCCTTCCAGCCTGGCCTTGAACACTTCCAGGGATGGGGCATCCACAGCTTCTCTGGGCGACCTGTGCCAGTGTCTCGACATCCTCACAGTAAAGCGTTTCTTCCCAAAATCTAATCTAAATCCCCCCTCTTTCAGTTTAAAAGTGTTACCCCTCGTCCTATTGTTATGCTCCCTCACAAACAGCCCCTCCCCATCTCTCCTGTAGGCCCCCTTTAGGTACTTGAAGGCTGCTATAAGGTCTCCCTGGAGTCTTCTCTTCTCCAGGCTGAACAACCCCAACTCTCTCAGCCTGTCCTCACAGGAGAGGTGCTCCAGCCCTCTGATCATCTTCGTGGCCCTCCTCTGGTCCCACTCCAACAGGTCCATGTCATTCTTGTACTGAGGACTCCAAAGCTGCACACAGTACTCCAGGTTGGGTCTCACACGAGCGCAGTAGAGGGGTAGAATCATCTCCCTCAACCTGCTGGCCACAATTCCTTTTGATGCAGCCCAATAATCTCTGGAAAGCAGCAGTAACAAGCTATGGCAGCACCTTCTTGCGCTGCTGCAGCTTCTCAGGATCTGTGTGTTGTGTGAGGCTGTGAAGATGTCACTTAACAGAACGGCCATACCAAATGAAAATACTACTGCCTCACAACTGCCCGTCATCAAACTCTGCCTCCCTCAGGACAGCTAGCACAAAATTGGAGTATTCCCCTCAGCTTCATTCTATACAACATACAGATAAGACACACAAAAACCACTCAGTGTGCTCTCAGCTGCTGTAAACAGAAAAGGTAGGATGAGACAGAGCTGTATGATCAACATCCCATGTGAAACTATTTCTCATTGCTGCCACATAGATGACTGCATGCTCTTCTACATGTTCATAAAGTTCTAGGCCTATTATCAAACAACTAAATGGACAAAAAACCCTCACAACAACCCCAAACAAACCCAAGCAGCTACATTTTGGACGTTCATCTAGCTTATTCACTGCAGATGAGTTCCAAAGAGGCTCTCTGGTATGAGCAGTTAGTTCTAGTGGCACGTATGTTAATCAAAAAAGTTTTCTAAATGATGCATTTCATGACCGTAGCTCTCTTCATAGCTGAAATATATATATGGGCTCTACCGTACCATTTCTGCAGTGGGCAGTAACTTCAGAGCACTCTATGAAAAACCTGTGTGGCTTCTCTACATACACAGACAGACATGAACAACAAAATACCCTGAAATCGGCTTCCTTAGGAAGCCAGCTCTAAAAAGTTAGTTTCACCTCGACAAATTAGGTGACATCTTAAAAATGTGACAGAAATTGTTGACAAGCCCCTTCACCAAAGGGGATTCCTATCTGGTCACATTCTCCCCACACAGGGGAAACATCCATGGGAAACACTCCCTTTTCTCATTGTGGCAGGTAAACAGCAGCCCTCCTCTGCTTTGACCAACCTCCAGGACTCCAACCTAATTTGGAAAATTTTCCTAATTTTCCTCACTGCAATATCCCCTGAAGATCAGGTCCTTGTTCTACCCTCTGCGTTTTATGCAAAGGAACCTCTTTTACCCCCTTTCACCCCTTGCAGCTAGGCCCGTTTTTAACCCTTTTCCCAACTGTAGCCTAGGATAGCAACTTCTCCCCCTACGAGGGGCTAGAAAACCCTTATAACACTGAACTGTATGAACGCAAAATTCTAACACTGGGTTTTGAAAGAATTTCAGGAAATAAGGTATTAGTATTTTATGCATCATGAGGTTTATGTCAACCTGCTAACCAAGTCATCGCTGCTAGAAATAAAGGTCCTTTTCAGGTTCCTAATAAATGAAAACCAATGCAAAAACCAAACCAAACCTCCAAAACCTGTCAGAAAAGCTGTTACAACACTAATAACCAACAGTACTAGGAGGCTGTCAGTGGGCTATTTTAAAATTCAACAAGCCCTTTTAAATTAAAAATTAGGACGAAAACCCAGTCTCCTAAAATTTAGTTCACCAAAGGCAAGAACAGCAGCCTACACCAGGTGTGGAAACACAACAGTCGTAGTCCATTACAGGTGGAATTATTTCACAAGCTGTGTATCCTTCCCATAATTCGTTTTACAACTGTACATGTAGCAAGAAAACGTCCTACTTCAGTATTAACAAAATTTAAATTAGACTTACTTTGAGCTCACAGTAATCCACAATCACTGTCTGTGTGAGAATTTCTGTTGCTTTCTCGGCATGTACCAGTTGTTGCTCCTCTACCCGAGAACGTCTCGCACGAGTCATACGGTGTACCCACGAATCTGGAGTGACACAAATTTCGTAAGTCAGGATTTCTGTTTATCTGGAATGCAATATCAGTGAAGTATCCTGTACCTGGAATACCGTCTCTCTCTGCAATGACAGAGACAGAACTGTTTTTTCAGTGAGAAATGACTGACTTTTACATTCTTTCTGGCAAAAGTCACTGCTCCATAAAAATTAGAAACTCAGACACAAAAAAAAGCACTAGAGAAAAAGGCAGAGTAAAACCAGGAAAAAAAACCCCATTGTCATGTTGCCATTGCAGCACTGCATGGTAAAACTCCGAAGTAATTTAGGTGAGGAAACACACCTTACATTGCAAACATTAGGACGTACGTCTTTTATTCCACATGTGACTGTGGCTCCACACTGCTTGAAGCACAGAGCTTTTTAACTTGCACTGCTCATTAATGGGAAGATATTCATACAAGAAAGTCAATTGTTTTTCAATTAGGTACCATTTGAAAAACAAACTTCAGAATCAAAAAGCCAGCAGCTGCAGGAAAACATGAGTTTGGCTAGCGTTAACTAGAGGGGCAGCATCATTATGCAAGAAACGCTGTGTGCTGATTTTAGAGAAATACAGCAGAAATAACAGAATGGAATTAAAAAGGCTAAAACCTAATAAATAGCGTAAACCTCCTCAGGAGGAAGAAGGAGCTAAATGACCTGTTTGACCTTTCACTTACCATTTGAATCTCCGTCTTCAGAACTTTCTGCTATTTGGCAATCCAGCATTTCACTCTCCTTTCTTAGGTCTGAATGTTCAGGAAGCACGACACTCTTCTTTTCAGAAGCAGATTTAGCCATAAGGAGAACTCTCTCTCTTTCATTTTCTGTCCCAGATTTATTTTCATTCCCATTTTTCTGTCGTTCTTGAAGTATGTTTTCGTTTTCTTCCATAGAAGAATCCTGTGCGGACTCAACTTCAGCGCGAACTGTGTTAGAAACATGTTTTTCTGGAGACTCTTCATCACTGTCTGCTTCATTTTGGTCTTCTGGAACTTTGTTCTCTTTATTGAACTGAAAATTCCTCCTCTTTATTGCAATACTCGAAGACCCTTTGGTCTTTCTGCGTTTTCTTTTTGACGTATCTACAAAGAGATATCAGAAAAAGTAATCCAAAACGTTATCAAAACAGTTCTTCAAAATCCAGCATCCTCATCTCACTTGACTTACAAGGAAAATGATCAAAAGAGCTCAAGTACCATTGTCTGACTCCCTACATATGTCTAGAGAAAGAGCTGCAAGTTAACAAGGTCAATTTGCTATTAGATTTTAAAAAGCCAGCTACAGATTTTCATTCACAAAACCATCACCTTCAAGATTTTATGAACAGAAAATTCTTACTTTAGATAGGAAGTATTACTGCAAAGCAGGGTTATATTAGGTGAAGTTGCTTACTCTCTTCTTATGTAAACTAATGTAGATGAACAACAGAAAAGCATCTGAAGACGAGCCCTTCTTCAAATCTGTTATAAAGCTGTAAACTTCAAATGCTGAACCCATGTTGGGTACAGTTAGACAATTTTAAGGCAATATTTGCTGGAGAAAAAATTGTCTTACACTTTGTATGCTTTCTGATTCAGTTAACCTTGTTTAAAACAAACTTTGCGATTTTTGCCTTCCAGAAGACCCCACCGTTCTTCGTATTCATGGAGAACTGCACAAAGCATGGGTGAAGTCAATGGCAAAATTCCCAGTCCTGCCAGTGAGACTAGGAAACTTCACACTATGTCACGCATTTGAACTGAGGGGGACCCAAGTCCCTTTGTTCTTTCACGTACTTTTCACAGGAAAAATGAGGGAATAATGATCTTTCCTTTACATATCTATTATTATTGCTCCCCTGTTTTTTTTCCCCTTTCCCCCTTCAATTGGAAATCACAGTAAGAGGTGGCATAGAGTTTAGCATTTGAGGGTGGGGAAAGGAAAAATACTGGTCCATATAACTAAAAACAAGCTGGGCATTCATAAACCGCCACGTACAACACTTGATTTCAACAGGTAGCAAATTTTATAAGCCATTAAATGTCAGTTGGGCCATCAAGGCCAGGGTCTTACAATGTAAACCAACCACTGCACTTGAACTTCATAACCATATCAAATGAATGACCTCGGGATTTATCTCACATTCTGAAGCAAATTTAAAAACATAATGCCTCTGGCATGAAGAACCAGGTGCCACAGAAACCTGTTGCGTCACAAGAACAGAGAAGTTATCAGCAACCTTAGCACTTTCTCCAAGAAAGTCTGAATAAAATGCAACTTGCCGTTACAGCGGGGTGTACTGGAATCTAAGGGCACTGTTGGCATCTTCATTTTTTCATTACACTTTGAGTCTGTTTTCTTGCAACCAGGAACAGAGTTCTCCTTTGGCATTACATGGTAGTAAGATGGAGCGTACTTTGAAGAGCTACAACCTTGCAATAAAGAACAGATAGGAAAGAATTGTGTCTTGCACTGTTAGTTACAAATACTAAGACAAGTCTTAAAATCCGTAGCATCAAAAAACATACCTCTTTTCTTACGAGATTCTTTAATTTCTTCACAGCTTTGTTCAAAATCTTCATCCATTTCTTCCCTCACTATGGCGTACGCAGTATCTCTCAAAGTACAAGCTCTGTGCCTAATGAGACGATCTGAAATTTTACGGTCAGAACTGAGTATTTTCTACCAGCCAATGAAATCCTTTGTTTTCATTACTTAGAAAGATTTTGGTTTTTTTCGTAGGTAGGTTCTGAAAGGTTATCTCAGTGAATATTTTCAGCATAACAACACAAAAGTTAATTATTAAAGCACAAGTACTAGTTACTGATCAACGCTTCTATCACAATTCCATGCCCAAGTAGTTTAACTCTACAACATTTACAACCTGGCAAGAAATGCTCTCTGTGGATGCCTAAACTGATCTAATCTCAAGTCTACTGTCCACATGCGACATTTATCAATTTACACATTTTAAATTTTTCCAAATTAGGGATAAAACCACATCCTAACCTCCAGGGTCTTTATCTGGGTTGTACTCTAAAGCATTGCTGCAGATCAGATCGATGTCTTTCAGGAAATCTCCTGCAGTTAGGTACTGGTGCAAGTCAATCTTCGAGAGAACTGCCGAAAGGTCCATGGGCTGTTTAATAACTGCATCATAATCAGGTACCTACAAATGAAATAAATGTGCTCAGAGATTTAACACACTATCTACCAAAATGAATTACTTTATTAAAGTCAAATAAAGGGCTTCTTAAACACCTCAAAATATTTATGACCTATTCAAAGATGCAGAAATTAACCAGTTAGTTTCTTGAAAACAGAAGGGCTATTTCAACTGGCTTTGAAGAGACAGACCAGAACAGGGAAAAAAAGCAGCAGGGAGGTCAGAAGCACGTGTGGGGCAGAGAAGGGGACAGACACCCAGAGTGGGATTCATTCGCTTCACTTCAGAAAAATCACTTTCTCAGTAAAGTCACCCGAGATTCTCTTTGTTGTTGGCGGCAAGAAAAAGGCTGCAGGAATTGCACCTTTGAAGTATCTGTCCTAGACATCTACTTTAGAATGAGATAACTGGACCCAGAGGTGCCTATTTCTTTGCTCAGACCATAAAAGGAGCCTAATGACTAGTTTAGACGAGGAAATCTATGTTTGTTTAGATTATTCACATCTCGGAAAATAGAAGTAAATGGAAAGACAAGTCAGTGGACGCTTAGGGGAACAGGACTTTGCTGAAACACAAAGCTATATTAAAATTACAGCTGACTTTGAAGTATATGCGCCTGGCTTAGACTTATTCAACAAATTAAATGAGAGAAAGAGACAGAAAAAGTGTATGGCAGGAAGAAGAAACTACACAGCCCTTATGGTTGATCTTATACCGAGGAGCTCCAGATGAAACAGAGAATCTCAAAATTTATTTTAAAAACTGCTGCTTTTACTTCTGTTCTCACAGCAACTATTGTCAGTCAATTAAAGAGCTTTAGGCTTTATTAAAACAGTCCTATATTATACTGTTTACAATTGTAAAGCGAGAGATCTCTGCTTTTCAGTGCTGTAGCATGCCTACATATCAAAGCCTTCTCATGAGCAAACTGTGTTGGCAGTTGGACTAGATAATCGTAGTAGGTCCCTTCCAACTGAAATATTCTAAAGATGTTTTAGAAGGAACCCAGGGCTTTCAGTGAATACTCAAATAACAGACATTTGAGAGCCTAAAGGAGTCAGCAAAAGTAAAAGCAAAATTCACTTCCTGCTTCTTAAAAAATCAGAATAGTACAGTCCTAAAAACAAAGATAAACCTTCCTATAATGAGCACACACACACTGAGAAATATACACACACAGAGACATTATGAATACACACAGATAAAATGGTATTACAGATCAACACTAATTTACCTCCTCTGGGTCAACAGGCTTTGTAAATGCTCTGAAACGTCTGTCAACGGCAAGTCTATGAGTCACATCCCTTAAGAAAATCCTAAGTTCACGCAACGTATCCTCCTCCTGCTCCTCCAGCTGTCTTATTTCTTCCTCTGTCAGCTCTCGCGGCTTAGGCGGCGGTGCTACAGGCAGTACTTCCAGTGGCCGCCAGGCTTATATTAATCAGAAACTTTTAGTCAATTTATGGTACTCAAATGATATGAAAAACCAATAGAAAATTACCACCAAAGAAATACTGTCTAGCTGTGAACTTACAGTTAGCAAAGTTTTATATGTAGAATATCCTCACCTGCATTGTTTTTTGATGCAGGAGGTTTAGCAGCTTGATTTACAACTAAGTCCTCAAAAAACGCTCTTCTTTCTTCCTTAGTAGGCAACTGGACTTTGAAAACTTCTTTATAATCATTAATAAATAAATCTTTTATCTAAAACACGAGGAGAAAAGGTATTTCATACACAACGCCACACAAATTTATATTCTATTTCAAAAAGAAGAGTAACTTGCTAAATTAAATTGAATAATCATCTGGATAAGACAAGCTGTGAAAAGTTATCTTCTTGGCCTTAAAAGGCTAGATTTGCATACGTTAGCATAGCAAATTAAAATCCCTTCTCTAAGGAGCACCTCTAGAGTTAAAGCTCAATGAAGGGACCATATAATACGCTGATAAAGTGGTGACATTCACCACCTCCAAGGCTGCTTATTTTGTATTTACCTGCCTTCCTGTCTTTTAGTTTGAATCTTTGTGGCAGCTATAGAGGGAACAGGCAGAGTTCAGCAGACAAGTGCAGGCTTTTTGGTAAGGCGGGATTGTTTTTTTTTAAAAATTAATTTAAATGAGGTGTCTGAAGTTGCATACTTCCAAGTTTTACTCCATTTAGAATCACGGAATCATTTAGGTTGGAAAAGACCCTTGGGATCATCGAGTCCAACCATCAACTCCACTCTACAAAGTTCTCCCCTACACCATATCCACTAACACCACATCTAAACAACTCAAACACATTCAGGGATGGTGACTCCACCACCTCCCTGGGCAGCCTATCCCAGTGTCTGACCACTCTTTCTGTGAAAAATTTTTTCCTAATGTCCAGCCTAAACCTACCCTGTTGCAGCTTGAAGCCATTCCCTCTTGTTCTATCACTAATTACCTGTGAGACGAGACCAGCACCAACCTCCCTACAGTGTCCTTTCAAGTAGTTGTAGAGAGCGATGAGGTCTCCCCTCAGCCTCCTCTTCCTCAAACTAAACAGTCCCAGCTCCTTCAATCGCTCCTCATAAGATTTATTCTGCAGGCCCTTCACCAGCTTCGTTGCCCTCCTCTGCACTCGCTCCAGCACCTCGATATCTCTCTCTTATTGGGGTGCCCAAAACTGGACACAATACTCAAGGTGTGGCCTCACCAGTGCTGAGGTACTCTATTTCTACTACCAAAAGCTATGGAAGGAATTTCAATACTTATTTTAGAAGGAATTTATTAACAATACAAAAGCTTCCATAGAACGTTAAACCCTTTCAAAGCATTTGATGATAAACACATCTAGATAAGCCCCCCCCGCCATAACTGAGACAAAATAATCAGAGCAGCACATTCACATTTTTAACACCTTCCTTTAATGCACGCTCTCAGATGTCTAGAAAGCTAAGCATTCACTCTTACCGAATTTTGCTAAGGAATACAACAAAAAATTAATTTCCAAGTTACTTAAAGAGAAGTTGGAACTTAGTGTTCTGATTTGTAAAGCTTTCACCTATATGAAGAAACTGAAATTTTTATTAAATAATTTAAAGTTGAAATTACATTCCATCATTAACAGCGTGACCACAGTATTTTTTCAGTAAAAATATCTTTCACTTTTTAGTAAAAATATTTTCAGTAAAAATATTTTTTTGCCATTTACCTTTCAAGCACTGTATATTCTTGACTAGGTACATACGTAACCATCTGGAAGTCACTAGAATTATTGTCTGAAGTAAATTTATATATCTGTCTAATAAGCATGAGTGTGTTAGAAGGGTGAAAAAGTTGGGTCAAAGTCAGTCTCTTTACTCAGAAAACACTTCAGACAAATGCTTTCAGCATTGTTTTGTCTAAGCAGATTTTAAGAGATGTGGTTAGGGTGCCTGAGTAATAACAGTATGAGTTTGCTTATGAGTGCACAGTACTCCAATGCTTAAAGTATTTATAAATTAACAAGAAATAGGATAAAAAAAGTAAGAAAAGTATTGACAGAAATACCTCTTTTGGGAGATCTGCGTGACACACATCAGATGTTGCAAGCAGCAAAACTGGAGCAAATGTTGGAATGTTCTGCAGTAGTGTTGTAAAAGTAGCTTTCAATGTAGCTCCAACAGCCTCCCACCACAAATGGATATGTGGGATATAAATTATACTTGGTGCTGTTCTTTGAGCTTCTCGCATCAACTGGTAAAATGAAAGCTTGGATAAGAAAACTAAACCATGTAGAATAGGCTAATAAATGACTACGTATCTGTCAAACTATCTCATGGAATAGGAGTACATGAAGCCAAAACATCAAAACAAAGCAACAAAAGAACAACTCCTTAACAGTACGATAAAATTTTCATTTTGACTCAAATATAGACATTGCTACGCAGACAGAAACAGACCTGAATCTCTGCCTGCTTCCAAAACTACTTAGGTGCAAGATAGCTTCTAAAGAGCCTCACAACTCAGCTGGTGTGGTGGTGTGCCTGAAAAAACAAGACCAACCCCTCTGGGTCTGGGTAAATCGCTGTACAACTGCCACTACACAATTTTCAGTTCAGAGAGGGCACATATCCAAGTCAGTCCAGAGCACAGTCTAACCAAAGAAAGACTTATGTGAAAAGATGAGAGCTGACACTGTAAAAGAAGCCTGCTTACAATTCATAATTTCAAGTACATTTTATAAGAGGTGACCAGTCTTCAGCCTGCCTGAACAGCTTAATCACTCACAGCTCCTCGTTACCAAAGAATCCATCAGACCAGATTATGTGCATTGAAGAGCACAAGCCACTGCCTACAGATGGTACCTCAGTCACAGAAGAGGACGTGCATCTACTGCAGGAGGGAAGTGGCAACAGTCCTTTCACATGACAAATTTCTCCGTGCATCCTTTCAGATTACCAATATTCAGGGATGGGAAGCACATGTGGTATATCTGGGCAGTGACCAGACGTGGTAGTTATATGACCGCAAATGCAAGCGTCACATAACAAACAAGGAATTGTTCCTCTTATGTGACAGGCGAGTCTCCAGTCATGTAATGTGTCTGTCCTTACTTGTACAGCTCTCAAGTGTGCTACTAAAGGTCCAAATATTTTAATACAGTCATGCCAAACAACAAAATGGATTTCCAGCCTAAAAGTAAAAAAAAGCACTAAATCTGCTTGTATTTAATTTTTCTAGTTAAGAAAAACACACCAGTGTACAAATGTTAAGCGTTCCATGAATTTTAATGCTTTTACTGCATATACTGCAGCAGTAGAAGCTGCATATGTATATGTAAAAAAAAAAAAAAAAGAAACACTTTCACCAAAACCTTGATTGCTTTACAAATTTAATAAAAAAGGAGGCCACAAAAAGCGCATGACGTGCAGTCAGGCTGATGCAGAGCCATCTACTGGGAGCAGAGTCTTAAACAGCAATCAAAACAACTTTCTGGATCCCATCAAGACTGGCAGGATTTCTTGCTATAAAAAGGGCTTTATTAGCATCACCTCCCAGCTTCCCGAGCTGCTAGCAACATCCTCACTGTTTAATTTGGAATGGAAAATATGGCCATGTACAATATGCTTATTCGGTATCATTCAATCTAGAAGAAAAGTGGATTTTCAGACAGAAGTAAACATAACAGCACATTCAAACCAGGCCACCTTCATTAACTAGTTTAAATACAGTGCATGAATTCTATGAGGTTAAAGAGAAAAAAAAAAAAGATACCTGTGCACATGTTTCTTCTGGTGATGTGATGCTAACAAACAAAACGGATAGGTCTAGTGTATAAACTGGAAACTTTTCCAGGGCATGTATTACCGCAGGTGCCAAATGAGAAGCTTGCCCATATCCTGGCTCTCCAACTAGTAAGAACCGTGGCCTGCAAGATGCTGGCTGGTAATAAGCATTTCTAGAACAATAAGAAGAAAACAAGTTTTAAAATTAAGTGATGAATAGGCACACATGCGTAAGTTTTTTTTCTATAGACTTTTTTTTTATTTTTTGTAATTACTTTCCATATTCCAGCAAATAATAAGCTGGTCTGTGATCAGGAAGACTATCAAAGCCCATTTTCTTGCAAACTTGTACCATACTTCCCCCAAGAAATCCTGCCAATCCCCAGCATGTCTGCTGTTCATTTGGCTGGGTTAAGTAACAGCTCTTAAATCACACAGCGGGACTGTCCAGCTAAATACACACACACCAACTGGTCAGTAACCTGATATGGGGGAGAATAACAACCCTCTCAGCACAGACACCACTCTGCATCTCCTCACTGCCCGGACACACCAGTTCTCAGTAGGTCTTGAGTTTAAGTAATTGTGAGATCTTTACATCTGTCAAGTTTAGCTGAAATTTGGCCAGTTACTGGAGATGGTGGGAAGGAAGGAAGGGGCAGAGCTACATTTCTAGAAAAAAAATTAACGTGGGCACTGACACATATTAGCTGTTATCTGAAGAAGTACACAACCTCACTGGTTAAATTACAGCAGTACACAATGCGTAGAAGATTTATGTTTATTTTATTCAGTCATTCAAATTGTTTCACTTTGAATTGGGTATTAACTTCCTAGTAATCTTGCTTTACTAACACGAAACACATTTGTGAAGAGCATTTGTTTTTTCCACCAGAATACTGTTGTACCTTTACTGTCTGAAGTCAAAGCTCAGCAAGTCAGAAGATTTTCTGGACAGCACAGCAATAGAAATTGAGAAAAATAACTGACACAACAGGGGCGACAACAATCTATTTTTCCAACTGCTGGCTTATATGACTTCCACATTAAAATGTCAAAAGGTTAACATAAACTTAGCAGGCTAAAGGTACAAAACGCAGATATGGTTTAAGTTTTTCCTCAGTGTTTTAATACACCGTTTCACAATTTTGTTTCTGCTACATAATTTGCTACTGATTTAACAATCTTGGAAGGTAGAAGGGCAAAAGATGGCTACACAAATCCATAGGGGCTTTTTTTTAGCTGGAAGGACAGACAGCACATTTCTTCAGTCTTGAGTCTTTCAAGAAATACCATGGATTAAATCAACATGTTCCAATAGTCTGTTTACCACTTTGACTGGGGAAAAGAGGGCTGGGCAGTTCAGTTTGATGGGTCATGGCAGTGTACTCCATTAGAACATTAGTACTCCAACCCCCATGGCAAGGGGGTTGGAACTCGATGATCTTTAAGGTCCCTTCCAACCTTAACAATTCTATAATTCTACTCAGCTGGATCTTCACGCTTACTTCTTGCAAATATTGATCACCCCACACACACACTTTACTCCTTCATCTACCACCCCTCATACCAAAACTGTTTACAGACCCAGCCATCTTAAAAACGTTAACAGAAAGGGGACAAACATTTACCTGCTAAAATTAAGGAATTTTTCCTTTTGTCTACCGGGAATTTTATGCGTTGGCTTATCTTCAAAGATTGATGGTGATTCTTCATCACTATCAATAGCATAATTTCTTAAAACATGATTTAAACTGTCTGAAAGACAAGAGAGGTTTGTTAACTTTCTGGAATAGTCCGTATCTCGCTCTCGCATTAATACAGCTTCTAAATTCATGCTGGAAACCCCTTATCTTTTATTTCCTCATTTGAGGGCACATGCTGAATGCTATTTTTTGAAGAGTTCATCCTACCACAGACCTCGGGAGATTGCACAAGTCTCTACAAAGCTGTCCTAAGTCGCATGATTTGCATAAGGTATAGCATTCTGTTGGAGAAAACTTGGAGGGTTTTTTTCCTTAGGATAAAGATGATTAGGAGCAACTTTTGTAGTTCCTAGACACCTGAAAAACCCAACAAGGCCACTTCCTTCTGGAGCAGGTTCCCCCACAGGAAGTGATAGAATTAAGTGAATGTGATGGCCACACGGGAAGTGACAGAATTAAGTGAATGTGATGGCCACAGACTTCCATTTGTCTAGGACCAGTGAGTCAGAATATACAGACCAACACATCTTCTAAATAAGGCTCTCAGAGATCACCGAAGGAGAAGATAATGGAAGGCGGACAACAGAGAGAGGATGCAATTACCAATCCCCTGGTCTCTCTACTTTTATTTTGTTGGTGGATTTCTGCCTCTATTTTACCAATGCAAATATATCTCCCAGCTCTGCTGAGACTAATACTGGTAGGATATTCTCAAGGGATTAGCATAATAACTAGTCATGGATCTCCATCAATCAAGAGTGGAGTGAGTTTATCAATTTATTTGCTTTTGTCAACTGACAGACTAAACCTGATCAGGACTGATGGAGTTCGGGGCATGAGCTCGCGTATGCTATGCAAGCCAAGCCCCAAAGTACAAACTACTAAAACATTTTGATCGCACAATGCAAGTGTACAGTGTGATCCACAAACATTTAAATTCGGAGACTATGGTTCAAAATCATGACAGATAAAACAGTATTTAGCTTAAACTGCTTATCCTTGTGTATTGTGGTCCTGACATTCTTCAGGCAGGAAGTAGAAGCATTCCTGTAAAAATGCCCTTCCCTCCCAATTGAAACATTTATTTTGAAAGAGGTGCCTCACACATTAAGCCTTAGATCCATCTCTACAAATGATAACTATGTTAGCTACTCTCAGAAACAGGGTGCTCGCATAGAGAACACAGTTCTCTACTGCATATTGTGAGTCATTCACAGTTCCCATCCACCATTTCAGTTTAGAATCCAGAATAAAAATGATGCATGATATTCCTGAAATAAAAGGCGTGCACATGCATATTATAACATTCTACTGTCACTACGGCTGAGAGGTTTGTGTATGTTGATTACACATATCAGAAATTTTTGCTTTGGCAGAATTTTAAAGAAGTGAATGTTATTGTTATACCTTGCTGCTGGTCCTTCTTTAGTGCAAGCTCTGCATGGGGAAATACTCTCTGCAAGGCTTCTAAAATTCTTGCCAGTGTGTTTTCAAGCAGGGGTTTTGAAATAGATGATAGCGCTCGCCCAGGTGAAGCCACAGCCCTCTGTGAAGCTGGAACAGTCTTCTGCATAGCCGTGACAAAATCCTTTGCTGTTATTTTAATAGAAGTGATATCTAACTGCAGTTTCTCGCTACTTTTGTATATCTGAGGATAGCGGCGGCGCAAAGCACAGAGGGCAGCTTCAGCACATAAGGATTTAATATCAGCACCACAGTATCCTAATAAACAAAACAAGAATCAAACGTTACGTCAGTCAGGCAACACAGCAGTCAAGGCCAAGGTTTCCAAAGTACAACACTGGAAGACTTTGTATGCAGCCATAAATTAAAAGGTTAATAGAGAATTTAAAGAGTTGCTGCACTGCAAAGAAGTTTTGTTACGTGGCTCACAGCCCGATATCCTGTGCTTATGAAGCAGCCTCCTGATCAAAACTTTGATCCTGATGAAGATGCCCCAAACCCATTCAATATTCTGAGAGACAAAAAGAAAATTAAAAGAAGCATCTGACTTTGTTTCCTCCCAAGGCGTGCCAGCTGCCTCACGGCCTTGCTCTGCAGCAGGGCAGAAGAGCTTGGATACTGCCTGGTACAGGCTCAGATTCCTTAGGACTCAGTCACAGGCAGTAACTCACTGTGTTTTAAAACTTACCAACACATTTTTCAGCTAGCTCTTCAAGAAACATATCCAATGGCTTAGGGGTCCAGTCTCGCGTGTGAATCATGAAAATCTCTTTTCTAGCCTGGAAACAAAATGGTTGCATTTTAGTCCATCCTAAGTTTTCTCTTAAAAAAAACCACCCCAAAACAACACAAAACCCCCCAACCCCTCACATTAATACAAATACTTTTCTTATCTGCTAAACTTTTAAGTATTTTAAAGTTCAGTTAATATGGTCTCTGCTTCTTCAAGCAGGAAATTTAATAATTCTCGATTTGTTGCGTTAATCTCTTTCTAGGGGCCTCCTGTGGAATAAAAGGCATTTAGAGCTTCCATAAAAAGTAAGTTTCCTCTAATGATCCCATGGAAACAATTGTATTAAAAAACTCATCTGCAAACCTAGATTTTTTCATCGAAGAAAATTATCTCAAATTTAACAAAATTTCATCGTGACATTGTCACTAGTTCATCAAATTTGCTTCTCTGCTAGTTCATTCAAGGAAAACAGTCCTAGCACTATGTTTCAAATTGCTACAATTACTACAAAGAAGAACAATAATTGTAATTCAAACTACTGTCACTGATACAGAAAATGTCAAATGTTGCCCATCTTCAGCTGTGATCTTAGCAACACTTTCATTTAAGTATTTCCTAGTACACAGAGATTATTATGGCAGATTTCTAGAATTCTTCCACAGTAGGGAATCATGTATTATATCTGTTTTGTGGCACCTCCTCTCCTCTTCCTGAAACAGGTGAAAACTGGAGACAAATGTTTGTGTTGAATACACCGTCTAGTGCGCTTTTAGTAGCCTTCAATCCATAAGCGTTTTATGCTTTTTCCTAAAAGTGCTAATAAACCAAAAAGAAATATCAGTGATAGCCAGAGAAAACCCACGAAAACAGGGTTCCAGTTTTGCACAGTGTCTTCGTCCCCTCCTACCCCCAATATTTTTTAGTGCTATATACCTATTTTTTCATTGCTCAGCTACAGCCATTGAACTAGAAGCTTCCCAAGCCCTGCACTTGCACAGTGTACTTCACATCTCTGTCCAGCTCCCTGTTAAGAAGTACCAGTAAGAACGTCAGATCCCAGAATACTTCTAGGTATCTCCCAGGATACCCAGCCTGGGAACAATCCAACACAGGTTCGTCTCCTATCCATAAACCAAGAACCGAGAGCAAGAGCACTTCAGGGTGAAAGTGCCTGAGTGGATTAAATAAATAAGCAAACATGAACTGTGTTGGGAATAAAAAAAAAAAAATTTAATTCACTCCAGCATCAGCCTTGATAAAAGTTTTTGTTAGCAGAAAGGAATTCCCGTGTGCACACTATTTCTTTCATTTTCAAGATGAGATGGGAGTAACTTATAGCTAATTCATACGTTCATTCTTTCTTAAACATCTCAGTGACTAGCAGCATCCCATTTTCTTGGCTGGTCACAGTGAAACCAAAAGAAATTATAGAACCAACTATTTTTTGAAATCATCTTAATTATATATATTCAATACTAGATCTGCCCTCCACAGTACAACAGTCTCTCCAGGTACCCCTCTTTTGTCCGAGTTGTACAATACTGGTTTCGAGCTTAACTGCTCCATGATACTACATTGTTAGGTGGTTTTGTTACAAAGATGGCATTAAGGTTGAGTTTAAATTCTGACCTCTTTATTTGGCAAGCTGAAGAGGAACTCTCGATCAAAGCGTCCGGGTCTTCGTAAAGCGGGATCTATGGAATCCAGTCTGTTGGTGGCTCCAATTACCACAATCTCTCCTCTGCTGTCTAAGCCATCCATAAGTGCCAGAAGCGTTGATACAATAGAGCTAACAGAAAAATATTGTTTTCATTCACTGGTTTAGTAAATTTTGTTACATTCTACATGACCTTCTCCAGTGATCACTCAAAAAAGGCAAGCTTTTAATTGATGAGACGCTGTTTAGTGAAAGACTCATTTTAAGACATAAAAAGTGGATAAGGTAACACAGGCCTTGTGGTGATATCAAGCTTAGGGAATTGTTTCCAATTATTGTCTAAAAATCATCTGAAATTTAGTAGCATTGAATTACTAGTTTTCAGGATAAATGAATGTGTCCCAAAGTTAAATAGCTTGCAGTCTTCTTTTCACAAAGATCAAGCAGCTTCTATGTAGATACAAAAAAATGTACTACCTATGAATTTGGTCTTGTTTACTGGACCGCACAGGAGCGAGACCATCTATCTCATCAAAGAAAATAATTGAAGGTCGCATCTGGTAGGCCTAGAATGAAAACACAGGAATATTGAGGTAAGTAAACCAGCTCTATTTTAAAGAGAAAATGCATGAAAACTGTTATTTTTGGAAAGTCACTGGAACCAGATTTTTCAGACTAGCATCAGGGATCTCCACTAATTGAGCTAATGGAGTAAGCGGCTCGAATAATAGAAGACAGCAACCTACGTCAACCCACTGAGACTGGGTGACAGAAAACAAATCACACCAGTAGTTTTTACAGCTATTTGGCAACCACCAAGAACAGAGTTGGGACTTAATTCAATTACAGGTTCTGGAAGCAATCTTCCGTTATGAATTTAAATGACCACGCTTTCTGCCTGCATCTGTTTCCCTCTGATCTAAAGCCCCCATCTCTTGCCTCCTGCAACCTCTTTTGTGGCTAGTTTTTGGGGTTTTTTTGAGGTAGGGCGGGGGGTGTTGCTTCACAAGGGTGTCTCGTTTGTTTTATTACTCTTTCCAATAGATCTCAAGATTTCAAGCCCGTAAAAAGCCCACTGAAAAAGGAAACACTGACAATGCCATTTCAGTAGAAGGAACAGACAAAACACAAAAAAGTGCGAGTTCACCTTAAAAATACTGACCACAGAAAATTACTGTTACGGCTCAGACAGAACACCCAGCACATTTCAACCTTACCTGATCAAATAATAAACGAAGCTGTCGTTCAGATTCCCCGACCCATTTACTCAGGCAGTCGGCACCTTTTCTCATAAAAAAGGCTACTCTCCTGTCACCTTGGCTACATTCATTAGCAAGTGCACGAGCAACCAGTGTCTTTCCAGTCCCTGGAGGACCATAGAATAGACAGCCTCTGCAATTTCAAAAAAAAAAAAAAAAAACAAAAAAAACACATAAGAAAAAAGTATCATTACAAGCCCCATCCCTAAAAGACAAAAGTCTTCTCTCCTAAGCAAAACACATCATGTATAAGGTAGCAGTAACAGCTGAAGTGTGAGAAAAGTCAAACAGATGGAACTTTTGTGTACTTACACAATTCAACAAGGCAGTAAACGAAATAATAAAGAGGATAACGCAGATGTACAAAACCTTGAGAAAATATCGTAGTGTCCCAGAAGGACGCTTCCAGAACTGCTGACAAACTAACAGGGGTGGTTACAGCCCACTGGAGCCCAACAAGAACAAACTTCAGCCCAGAATCTGAGACTGCGCTTACTTATGAATCACTAGTTCATTCTTCAATGATACCCTGCATATTGTTTTCAGAAAAGGAAAGATTTGATAGTAAAGCATTTCATTCTCCTTTAAAAAGCTTGAAGTTACTGGATTTGGTCTCCCAGACCACCCATTCATGATGATAAATGAGGAGGAAGTCTAAAGCTTGGATATTCCAGACAAATATCAACAGAGAGAGCCAATATGCTGATGTTTCAAAAAGAATTGCAACGAATAAAGAAGCAAAACACCAAGAATTTTTCTTTTCATTATTTGTAATTGGCATAGTTTAACCCCAGCCGGCAACTAGGACCACACAGCCATTCACTCACTGCCCCCCCTCAACCCCTGTAGGGTAGGGAGAAGAGGGAGAAAAAGGAGGAAAAAAAACCTTGTGGGCTGAGATAAAGACAGTTTAATAGAACAGTAACAGAAGAGAAAAATAATAATAATGGTAAAAGAATATACTAAATAAAGTGATGCACCACAAATTGCTTTCACCACCCGATGATCGATTGCCCAGCCCGTCCCGAGCAGCGATTGCGGATCCCTGCCCCACGGCCAACCCCCATTTATATACCGAGCATGACGTCCTGTCACGCTCCCTCTCAACTTCTATGGGAAGCCGAAAGAGTCCTTGACTTACGGCAAACATTACTTAGCAATAACTAAAACATTATGCGTTATCAACATTGGTCTCATACTAAATCCAAAACACAGCAGCTACTAGGCAAAGAACCCAAGTCTATCTATCTCAACTGAAACCAGGACAGTAATACTTTTAAAGTTACTGAAAGCAAAGAATTTGAAGTCACATTTCAATATACCATGAGCAAGTTTTGCTGACCAAGTACGTATAAAGCTAACAATTAAATCTCTAATAATTTCATTTCATAACACAGAACTAATTTAGCTGTGTAAGAAGTGGACAGATTCTTATTTTAGCCCAAGCACATCAAACTCTGCACGATTCTAATCACAAGTCCTGGCAATTGTGAAATTGATACTTGAGCACTTGGGGGAAAAAAAAAAAAAAAGTCTGTGGGGGAAACAACTGGACTTTCAAGCAACAAATTACGGTTCACTACAAGTAGATGATTCCTTTCTGCTTATAAACTAATCAAGTTGACTTGTACATAGAACTCAAAATACAAACATCCCAACCCCACCTTTTAAAGGCAAGACGCTTTTAAGATATATTCTCACCACATGGTAAATCTTTGAACCTACGTATATTCTGGATTCTATCAATTTTTAAGAAACTGCTTTTCACTATTGCTAAAAAACCCCATCAACACTGCTGAAAACGTTGAAGCATGGAAACGTATTGATACCTCAGTTGAAGGTTCTCCTGAAAACAGGTGAATTAGAATTTATAGTTTTAAACAATGTCTGTTACCTTGGAGGTTGAATTTTGAATCTCTCAAAGACTTCTGGGTAAAGCAATGGAAAAACAACCATCTCTTTTAAAGCTGAAATGTGGTCAGAAAGACCACCCACACCATCAAACCGTACCTAAAGGGAAATTCAACAGAACACATTTTAAATATTAAAGGAAGCTGCAGCCTTCATAAAGTTCCATCAGAAATTGTATGTCAGCATAAAGAAAAAGTTCTGGGCAATTTTCAAATTGCTTGAGAGGAAAGTGTAAACCAAGGTAGCTGTAGACAGCACATTATTGAAAGCTTCCATAAACACTGGAAACATCTCATGGACACAATGAACTAAAAATACTTAGAATCATAGAATCATAGGGTTGGAAGGGACCTCTGGAGATCATCTAGTCCAACCCCCTGCCAGAGCAGGGTCACATAGAGCAGGTTGCACAGGAATGCATCCAGGCGGGTTTTGAATGTCTCCAGAGTTGGAGACTCCACCACCTCTCTGGGCAGCCTGTTCCAGTGCTCTGCCACCCTCAAAGGAAAGAAGTTCCTCCTCATGTTCAGGTGGAACTTCCTATGCTCAAGTCTGTGCCCGTTACCTCTTGTCCTGTCACTGGGCACCACTGAAAAGAGCCTGGCCCCATCCTCCTGACACCCACCCTTTAAGTATTTATAAGTGTTGATAAGATCCCCCCTCAGCCATCTTTTTTCCAGACTGAAGAGACCCAAATCCCTCAGCCTTTCTTCATAAGAGAGATGTTCCAGTCCCCTAATCATCTTGGTAGCTCTCTGCTGCACCCTCTCCAGCAGTTCCCTGTCCTTCTTGACGCGGGGAGCCCAGAACTGGACACAGTACTCCAGGTGCGGCCTCACCAGGGCAGAGTAGAGGGGGAGGATGACCTCCCTCCACCTGCTGGCCCCACTCTTCTTGATGCACCCCAGGATGCCATTGGCCACCTTGGCCACAAGGGCACATTGCTGGCTCATGGTCATCCTGTTGTCCACCAGGACTCCCAGGTCTCTTTCAGCTGAGCTGCTCTCCAGCAGGTCAGCCCCCAACCTGTACTGGTGCAGGGGGTTATTCCTCCCCAGGTGCAGCACCCTACACTTGCCCTTGTTGAATTTCATAAGGTTCCTCTTTGCCCAGATCTCCAGCCTGTCCAGGTCTCTCTGTATGGTGGCACAGCCTTCCGGTGTGTCAGCCACCCCCCCAGCTTTGTGTCATCGGCAAACTTGCTGAGGGTGCACTCTGTCCCCTCATCCAGGGGATACTTACTGAACAGTCTATTTGCATTGGATCAACATCAGCCAGACTTGCTCCAATTTTCATCCGATCCTTGTGAATTCCCTTTAACTCATCTTTCCGAAAGTTTAGTGGGAGACACCTGATTTGAATTAAGGAGAAAGAGAAAGGTGCTTTCTAACTTAAGATGCAGCTAGAAGATTTTTGCTTTTATAATGATGGCAAGTGAATGCAGAAGACCTTATAAATGAGTATAAACTTTCTAAACAGTTAAATATTTGTTCAAATTGTTTTACATTTAATGTCCATAAGTAAATAAAGGAAGATGGTCAGAAAACAGAGCTAATTATTTTAACAACTCATAGTGCTTATCAATATCCGTGCCAGTCAGCACAGCATGTATAGGAATGCAAGCTTTGAACAAGTTATTCCATATGTGGAGACCGTGAACTGACCTTGATTTGTGTGATGGAAGAACCCCCCCAAAACACACTGACATCTTTCAAAGATTTTTTGCTTCGACATTCAAAAAGTTACAGCCCAAAGGGACACTAATTTCAGTGTGGATTAACATTATAAAGGCTGCCCACCACAGCTGGTCCTTCCCAAGGACTTTGGGATGTGTGTGCCTGAAGACACACGTGGGCCGAAAACATATTTGTTAGAGTGTTATTAAAATCGTTTTTCTAGAGCATTTGTTAAGTAACAAAACCTCCATCATTTCCTCGATTTATAACATTCTCTGTTATGGAGGTTTTCTTTCTGAATAAACTGCTGTAAAGCACAGGAGCAGTGGAATTTTACATTAAAAACAACATAAAAGTATTCCTCCCCCCATTTCTGCCTAGAAATCAAATTGCTTATTAAAAGGCAATTTTAAAAATCCAATTTTAGAGTCTAGTTACAGTCGTCAGTATCAAGAGATACGATTAAATCTTGCCACAATTTAAAAACTGTACAAGATGAAGAGGGTAACGCTCCTCTGTTAGGCAGATTCAAACTCTTCCCAAGTAGCGTTCTCTCTCCCCTGTTCTCCAATTTCATTCACCTTGTCAAATCTCTGTTACGGCTGTGCTTCCTACGCCTCTCAAAATGCTCTTCGTCATCAGATGAGGACGATGAGGAAGAGGATGTGGAATCACTGTTGTGGACTGCATGTCTCCGTCTGCAAACATTTAAACAAACAAGTAAAAAAATTAGAGTACACGCTAAGTAATATCAGCATTTAAGTGAATTCTATGTCAGAATTTACTTTGAGATCTATTAAGTTTTCAAATCATTGTACTCCTTATGAATGTGATTTCAAGGTACATTACATGATTTACCTTGTGACAGCAAAATTTTATTTTTCTTAGGAAGGTAAAGTGTTTAACTGTTTTG
The DNA here is from genome assembly GCF_028500815.1 of Rissa tridactyla. Taxonomy (NCBI): domain Eukaryota; kingdom Metazoa; phylum Chordata; class Aves; order Charadriiformes; family Laridae; genus Rissa; species Rissa tridactyla. Next base: position 13,538,725 of record NC_071467.1, on the reverse strand, counting down.
CAAAGGAATTTCAAAAACAAATTCCTCATTTTGTCCAATCTCTCCCTTACACACACAAATTGAGTTTCACTTAGCATTACGTATCCACTCTGTTTAGCATAAACCTTTTTAACTTATTTAAAAATTAGACTTCAAAACCCCTTCCTTCCATAACTGTCTGCTTTCAAGGATGCTACACAAATTGCTCGTATCTAGCAAGAGATGGCATTCTCCAAGCCCTAACTGCTTACAGGATCTAAAACCCCTGTTGCAATTAAAATTTATAATTTCATGTAGCATTTTTCCTGTTTATAGTTTCATACAGATACATTAACTGATTCCAGAGATAAACCAGAATCAGTATTCGAGTGATTAAAAAAAAATAAAATTAAAATTTCCATAAGGCTCTCCTCCCTCTAACTAAATTATCTTCAGTTTTAAGAAAATAATTGGTATCCTTCAAGATCAAATAGTCTAAGATTTTCACAGGGAGATTCTGGCTTCAGTTCCAGAACAAAAGAATTTCAGTTACACAATCTCAGCCACAACCTCCGTAATCACCTTATCAGTGACCACAAATAACTGCATTTAAAAAAAATCTAATGGCTAATTATATAAGTGCATTTTAAACTGCATTTAAAAAAAAAATAATCTAATGGCTAAGTATAGTGTTCCCCCCCCCTCCAGTATTTGTTTTCTTTATACCCTTAGACTACGACAGCAGTAATCACACTATTAATCTGTAATTACCACCAATCCAAACCCCCTTGAAAGCATTATTCGGTAACGTGACTGACAGCACTATTGATAAACAAGAACTCTGACTAACCGTACACCAACCTGTTAGGTCTTTTGCAGCAAGAGCCTTGCGACTGAGCACTTCTAAATGGGTACCTCTGTCTAACAGGTGAGGGCTGGCCCGAAAAATAGATCTTACGTTGTTTTGGTTCTGTTGAAAGCAAAGAATTTAGAATAATGTTACATACAAGTTTAAGAGAAAGCAGGATAGTGAAGGAGGCAGAAAATGTGATGTGTTTCGCCCAGCTGTAATTTCAGGGGAATTTTCAAGTGAATGGAGGGGGGCAGGGCGACAGGGTTTAAAATCAGTGCACAGTAGAAGCGGAAAAAACACACACCTGCTTTTTAAGAACTGAAAACCACAAGAGTAAGATTATCAAGTCTGTTTAACTACTGTTCTTTCAAGGATACATAGGTCATTTTTTTTTACTGAAAAACCACAATAAGTATGTCAAATGGCAAAGAAATACATGCACAGGATACATGCATTTAATAAAATTTACTTGCAGAATGAAGGTAAGAAATTTAAATACAAGTTGGGTGTGTGTATACATTTCATTTTTAAAAAGTATCTCACTTATATGCAAGAAATTAGCTCTTAAGAGAAACTCTGCATATAACCTACTTTCCAACGGAGCCTGATAGCGTTCAACAGTTTTCCTCTGTCGGAAGTCGTAACGCTTTCGAGTGTCTTCACCATCATCATCTTCTTTCTCTTCGCTTTCTTCTGATGAAACTACCGTACATTGACATAACATTAAAATGTTTAAGTACTGTTGCAAATTATATTAAATCCAAAATGCACTACACAGATGCCTATAGGTTTTACTATTACCTTCATGATAATGACACAATAGATCTGAAAACCTGCAAAACCTTAAGACCAATTTATGCAATTTATCCAGAAATGACAGAACACAAGAGGAGCATCCATATAGATTTTGTTCTGTCCTCGCTGAAATTGCTGGGTGACTTCTCATTGGTCTTACTAACGACAATTCCGTCACCTTGCTTAGCTAAGATGCAGCTCCTATGAAAACCACTATTTCAGAAAGTCATTTCTTGTTATTTTGACAAAGCGTTCCAAGGAAATGTTTTGAATACTCTATAGTTGTCAGACTAAGCATGGTAATCTAGCTCGAAGTCCTAGCTCTGCCACAGATTACGTGAGCAATGACGGGCAAGTCACAGGTTTGAACTTCCCCAGTCAGAAAATAACGTCAAATGCATTCAGTTTATGCCACTAGCTTCTGGGAAGTAACCTGAAGTTTCTTCATAAGAGATGGTAGGAATGCAAAAAACAGAGTATAATTAGCAGGTTCTTAATAATGCCCTCTCACATTAATAGCTGGACACCAGGTGACGTACGTGCTCTGTTCACCTACCTGCTCACTAAAATTAAGTAAATTTTATTCTTTGGAAAGGGCTACTGTTTTTTTAATTCCCCCCAAAAGGTCACACTGCTTTCTGGATGCAAGACAAGTTACACAAGTTACATAGAGGGCACATGGAAAACTGAGAAATGATTTTGGCATCCCCAGTCCTTGGTACTCCAACACTCCCGTCACAAAGCCATGAATTTCTCTGCTTTTCTGCTCCTCTAGTCCTTCCCCTTGCTCCACTCATCAACAGGCCACAGACTGTTCTCTGGCTTGTTCGGGATGAGGAAAAAGGTCACCCCAATGCTCGTTAACACCTGGACATCTAGCTTGAACCCCACTGTAGGTCTCCATTGCCAGTGGTCAAGTCTTACACAGTCTGTGTAACATTTGCAAGATACTGCCCTCACTGGGTATGGCATAAATGATCTCTTACTCAAGTTCTGATGGTCAGAGAGGTGATCAGGCGCAGGGCATAGTCAAGCAAACTATTTACATGTGGCCATTTTCACCCTTTTTTTTTACCCCTATGCACCTTCTATTTTCCCACTCTCGTTCCTCCCAAAACCACCTAAACCCCTCCCTTGTCCTGCTTTTGGTCCCTGCCTTAAAGATCCTGTAAGTCCTGCGTGAACTGCTTTTCCCCAGCATCCCACAGTATGTTCTCACCCCTAGGCAGGAACCCCTTAGTCGGAAAGGTGATCTGGAGGCCACCCCCGATGACTCTTCCAGATGGATTTCACACCTGGACACTGGGGCTGATGGCTCTGCTGGGACAGCCCTGGGAGGGGCACAGACAAGGTGGCTCTCTGTGATTTGAGTCCTTGATTTGGGTCCCTGCCTGCCATTGTACACTCCCGTGCTCCTCCGGGCTTGTGCAGACAGGGCTTTGATGGGCTGATGGCCCTGGGAGTAGCCCAGCAGGGTGTTATTTGGGCTCCCCCTCCTGCCACCATCTCTCTGAGCTCCTTTGTGGGTGCAGGGGAGGTCAAAGACAAAAACCTAACACTGACCAGCTCAGCTACCACCACATCCTTCTCTGTCCTTAAGTACGGTCTTGCCCCATTGTGTTCCATCCAGAAAGCTCCTGCAAGGACCGTCGGACCAACCACCTTCATCACAACTATCCTTCTCCTTAAAACTTCAAAGTTTTTCCTCCTCACTTCAAACATAAAGTTAATAAGGCCTTTTACAATTTAACCTTATTCCTCATGTTATTTCCCACTGAGTACCGGGATGACAGCTCCTAATTAGAGGCCCGGACAGCAGTTTCCAGTGATACCTGCTAAACACAAAAATGAACACCACCATCTTCTCCCCTGCTGATCTTCAGGCTCGGGAGGAGCTTTCTCCACACATCTGGCAGCCTACCTTACTGCCTTACTGTTCTCACTGCACTGCTCACAACCGTGAAAACTGTCATGCTCCTGCTGTAGCGAGATCACTCTCTCATTCTGAGTAATCCCATCCATTTCTTTGTATTCCCACCTGTCCACGGCCATCTGTTGCCTTTTATCTTGTAAGCATTTTGGAAAAGCACCAGGTTGTTTTTTTTCTCTGAATACCTGTTCTGAGCTCACTACAGTACAGCCCTAGAGTCCATGACTGTGGCTTGTAATGTCAATAGCAATACAGATATTTTTTTTTTAAATAGATGAAAAATACCCAGTAGTTCAGCTCATCTCAATTGTTTAAGACGAGGCTTTTGGGCAGAGCATAGTAAAGAAAATTTAAAACAGAACTGCCACCTTGATTATCAGCTATTTCTTCATCAGCTCTTTGGACTTCTTTCTTTCCTCGGGAGTACATATCGAGGTTTTCCTAATTATAAAAGAAACAAGGACGATCAGTCACACATGCAGAAAACCTGACATGGGCATATTTGGTGCCTATATAGTAACATTATCAAGGCACTCCATATACACGAAAGAGTAAATTCAGGTACAGGATAGAATAGGAACATCATTCTGGCACCTAGGATTAGTAACAAGAATTTCTGCTCTAAGAAAGGATTTAGCACACACAATAGTTAAATACTTATCCAGATACAAAACTGAAGGTATCAATTAAGTACAAGTTAATAATCCAAGAGTGTGGCAGAACCCAGGAAAAAGCCATTCCTATCAGACAAAAAAAATAATCATATGGGCATTTGAGAGATGGTAAGATGATATAAAAGTACTATGGACAATTCTAGTTTTATTCAAAAAAAAAAATGGAATTCAGATCTAAACAAAAAACTATGAAGATGTTTAAAAAATGAAGTGCCTGTCATTCAAAAGGACAGCAGAAGAACTTAATTTGAGCAAAATTAAGACAGAGGAAATATGATTACTGTATATAATTTTAACATAAATTCCTCTAGGGATGGAAGACTACCTAAGCTCACAGGGAAGGCTGGTACAAGAGCAAACATCAATGAATTTAGTTTTTAGTAAGACTTGAAGTGAAAATCCAAGCCCTGAAAACTGTTTGTAAACAGTGTCCATTCAAAAAATTATAAGTCAATTCAGAAAGCGTAGAAGACGACATGTATTTCAGCATATCACTGCTATTTCCTGTCTTCCAAAGAAGGCATTTGCTCCACCCTCAGAGGGCATCTGTAGCATGACCATAACAGTAAGATGTTACATTACAATTAGAGAGCAAAACCAAATGTTATTTTGGACTACACTATTCTTTGGAAGAAGTTATTTCAGCTATATTAAAATTACAACTAAATAATTTCCCTTTGTGAAATACACCACTAATACAAAACCAGTAAAAGAAATTAGTATCTACTTCTTCTGCGTCATGGAACACCCCAAGGTCATCCATCATTCGCCGTCTACGCATCTTCTCCATGTCATCCATTTTTTGCAAGACTGCTTCTGCAGTACTAAGATAAAAATTTGACATGTAAGAGCAAAGATGGGCATGTAAAAGAACCCCATGTAAAACAGTACACATAATCAGTATAACATTTTAACACAGTATGCACAAAGCAAGAGTCATTGACACTTAGCCAAGTTTTTAAACACTACTTAAAAATTAGGTCAAGCGTTTGCTTTTTTTATAGAGATTTAAGGACAAGCATTTGAGAATTTGCAAACATACACTGTTTTCCGGTTTATTTCCCCCTCCCGCTGCACACAGTAAAAAAAAAAAAAATTATCTGTTTTAGTAGGAAAAAAAGAATTCTGAAGATCATAGTAAGATAACAGAAAGAAATTATGGCAGTTTTTAATAGTACTTAAGTTGCTGCGCATGCTTGCATTAAGTTATTTTTATTTCACAGCCTTCCTCAGACAACAGGTTGCTTATTCCTCTCTTAACCGTAATTTTTGTGTTGGTTTTCCATGACTATGTATGCTGGAAAAAACATCCCACCGCTGTTACACTTCGCAAACCTTGCAGAAAACAATGTCAATTTGGGCTTCACAAAGAGAATTAAACCACAGACAGAAACACGAGGACTACTTCCCTCTGGCTGAATCCAACTTTCCTCACTATCTTCACTCAACTGAGCATTGCAAAAATATTCATAAGCATGGAAGAAAAGTTATTTAAAAATGAAGGCACTTCTGATGCTAAGAAAATTGATTGAGAGAGCAAGTTAAAGCTACTGAAAGTCACAACATAAAGCGATCCTTTTGGTCTACCAGACCATACTTAAACCCACCTAGCCCATACATAAAAGGTGCTCTAGTATGTAGATCTCTCTGCAGCTGGCAATCCCAAAGCGAGAACACCAGTGGCCAATTTAAATATCGGCTGTGCCCAAATTCATTACACATGAGGCACCTTCCAAACACATCCCCCCGCACACGCTCTCAGACCTGGAAACAGCCACAAGCACTTACTTCCAAAAAACTCAGGTTTAACAGCTTGGCTGCAAAGTACAAAGGCCCACACCTTACTTAAATCAATATATCAACAATAATTACAGGACATACTGGTGCAGGCAGAGGAAGAGGCTATATCGTTGATATATATGCCAGGTCTGAGAGTGTGTGCGGGAGGATGTTGTTGCCTGATCGATGGCAAAAGAATGTTAGAGGCTGGTAACAACACTCCGCAAATTCCAAGCCGTGCGACCCCGGTGGAACCCTACTGTTGCGGGCAGCTGCAGCCCAGCAGTTATCACAAGGAGGTATCACATACGTAAGGGCACATAGGGAAGTCTCAGCCGAACCACTGAAGACATTTAGCCCTTGCTACCAGGAATAATACCACCTTTCTCTGTTGTCAAAAGAAGGAGAATTTATGCCGATATTATGCCAATAGCACAAAGGCTTGCTAATAAGGCTTATTTCAGTAGCTTTGCGACATGATGAAAAAAAAAAAACCCACTTACTTTGTTATAAGTTTGTCAAACAAAACAGATTGATTTGTAGCGCTGTAACGACTTTGTGGAAGTCTGCAGCTTCGCCGGACCGCCAAATCACCATTTTCTTCATGGACTTGTTCTGCAGCTTTTGCATCAGCTCTGGTCTTCAGTGTTCTGGTGACTAAAACGCATTAATATATAACATATTTTGAGACAGAAAATAAGTTATTCCTTTTGTTTCACCATCGCTGTAGTAAAATGTAAAAATCTGCAGTGGATTGATCTTTTTCTTTAAATAGAAGTTATTATTTTAGAAGTTATTGTCATGACCACAGCATTCAACTTATATTACTTATGTTTCAACTACCTGCTTAAAAGCATGAGACTTTTATAGCAACTTCTTAATAGACTGGAAAGCTAATCTGGTGAAAACAAACACACAACTTTTGTTTTGTGCAGGAGGCAATTTATTCTAGTTACTTCTTCCTGGAAAAGTGAAAACAACCAGTGTTTCTCTCTAAGGTGTTTTTATTCCATTCATGTAAAATTGTATCTAATAGGTTTTTTTTTTTTAAATTGTTTATGTGGGAAGTCTCCTAAGATGCATGTTTTTAGTACAGTGTTTAAACGTGCATCACTTTCGTTTTCTGCATCATGACACAAAAGCTCTAGAAGATAAGAAATACTTCAAGATAAACTCCCAAATACCAAAGAACTCAAACGCTTGCCTGATTTTAAAAAAGATCTGCCCACTATTTACCACACAGCATCCTTTGCCATGGGTTCGTTACTTGCACTATCATTAAAACAGTTAAGAGAGGTCAGTGAGAGAGTAGTAGATACATCACTGTGTCAATCCAAACACAGCTATGCTTTGATCTCATCATCATCACTAAGTATAAAACTAAGTTTGAGCCCAGTAAGTAACAATTTACAATGCACAATTAAAACCTGAATTACTACACACAAAGTGTATTTCAGGCCCCTCCCCATGTTCAGACCGTGGCTGGCAGGACGCTGCCTGGACCCAATGGATTTTCCCAGCTTCCAGCAAGCGGATTCCCAGTACCAAGCCTGACTGCATACTTGGCACGGCCATTCGGTTCCAAGGTAAACCGCGTAACTTCAGCGATATCTTCCCCGCGTCAGGGGGTCTGTGCGTCTCATGACTGAATTACTTTTTAACTCACAGATATTATAATCTATCATATTGCAGTATTCCCTCCTATTTGCAAGAACAATTTTCTGTTATGTCGTGTCCTGCAGACTCCAGAAAATCCACATCACAAAGAAACCCGACCCAAGGAACAGATTCTCTAGTGCCTAAGAGCAGGCTGGAATTCACACTGCCTTCTCCCCAAGCCTGCAAGGAAATAATAGCATGTCCTCCTATTTGCACCTATCTCTTCATAAAATTCATAGGAAATTCACTATCTTTAAGGTATCTATTCTCACAACTTCAGCTGATTTTGGCTGATGAGTTCACAAGTTTTTGGGGTCAAGTTAAACAGCCAGAGTGACCAAATGCAATCCTTCTCAGAAACCAGGCTAAAAAGGAATCCTAAGGAATTACCACTACTTACCTTCTTTATATTCTTCTTTTTTTGGGTCTGATTTTGGCTTTGCCACCTGCCTACATTAAGAAAGAGGACAGAAGAAAGGAGAAAAGAGTTACTGTAGTAGAATTATCGTACAGAGGTATCATATCCTATCATACTGTATTGCATCGTATCGTTCCCCTGCAAGACTGGGGAACTTCACCAAGTTTATAAGCTGGTGCTCCACATCATGCAAAGAAAAGCCTGTGGTCCACAAGGGGGATTCAGATCCAGTCTGCCATGGACCATGTACACAGTTTTTTTAAGGGGAGACGTTTCCTAACCTGCTAATCTTGAAGACTCAATAAGGCAAATAATATCTCAGTAACCAAAGTGGAAGAGAGATCTCACAAGAGTTGGGAAAAGACACGTGTTTTTTATACAAGCAGAAGATTTTTACTAAGAAGAGTGATTCTAGTTCTAAGATACTGTCACTGACATTAACATAATCATATTCCCCCGCAGATTTTTAGCTGTAGATTTATCATGATGTGACTCATTGTGCATGCTTTCACTTTTCCTTTCCATTCTATAAATTCAGCAGAGATTGGACATCTAGAAATACAATACCTCGTCAAGTGTCTTCGATTGATGTTTTCACTTAATATTTCCATGCTTTTGTCAAAGCTAGAGTCTGAACAGGGTGGCATGTTTTTTCTCATTGATCTTAAACAGTGTCCATTGAAACAATCAATTTTGCCAGAGGAAAATTCCTAGGAAAAAAAAGAAATAAGAACATATTTATCTGAACCATGTATGTTGAGCTAAGAAGGAAATTCTGCCTCATTTAGGCAAGTTTATTCTGTAACTCTCATGACTTGACAGTGGTGCAACTAAGAGCTGGTAAGCCTTGAACCACTGCTGCACTAAAAAGTAGCTCTCAGAAAAAAAATACCACCAGCTTTGAAAGCTAAAGCTCCCCTCTGCCATGCTCTTCTTGGGGACAACTTGAGCTTAATATCCTTTGAAAAAGTTGCTGCAGCAAAGCCTCTCATATAAACTTATAATTTCATGAAAAAAAAACACCCAAAACCTTTTATTTCAAAATTGGTTCAGAGGAGCAGCCAAGCTTGACCTTGCGTGTCCTGGGATTAAAATCTAGTCAGGAGAGTTTTCCTCCTATCTCTGTTCCATTTATGACTACGTTAAAAGATTTCCTTCAGAAGGACAGCATTTACTCACAGGAAACCAAAGTGAACGCAAGATACCTTTTTTATGTCTGTTAATCTTGTTCACATCAGCATTTCTGCAAGGAGGGCGAGTGCTATCACTTTTACTAGGTGTGGAAAGGTCTGATGACCATGAGCGGGGGCTTGTTCAGTTTACAGCCCAAAGTTTCCTTAAACATATGCCGAACTAAATCTCACACTGAAAAGGGCAGAAAAGAGACCAGACTCTTTTACTTCTTGACACTAATGTTACCAAGAGGTACTCCCATTAGTAGTTGATGGAGACGATGACGGAAGCGTGAAGAAGGCTGCTACAAGAGGACAAAGATGAACACACAGTGAGAGCTCAGGCCACCTGATCAGCCCTGAGCCTCAGAGATGGGCCATCCTCTAACTGTCGGATGTCTTCTCTTTAGTCCACCTAGAACCAGCCGTCCCCAACGTTCTTCTCATTCTTTGTCCCCCATGACAGCTTCTCATGGTAAGACAGACCTTTTGCAGGAGGAGGATTTCAACCACCTTTCCTTCGTCATTCATTTTAAAGAGCACCTCCCTTCCTGCAGTTCTCCGGGCTGGTGGAGCGAGGCCTCACGAGATGCTTCCCACAGCTGGCTTTTGAACTGGGGCATCCAAGATCAAACCCCTAAAGGTATTTTCTGTTTCTTGGATCCAGTGAGGATGGATATAACAAGACCTAAAGCTTTATGAGAGGCAGCCTGATCTGTCAGAGTCACCTTTAACATTTTTCCTCTCAAAGGTTTAAGAAATGGTAACAAAAAGCCTTTCAACTTTTTAATTTGACAGAGCCCAAGGTTTATTTGAGGAAGGCAGGTTTTTGTGCACACTCACACACAGGAGCATATAAAGACTTTAACTACTTTCAGCATTTGTCACTGAGACAACTAGAAAAAAAAAACAACTCTAGACCAAGAAATAATGATGTTCTCTCGCTCTCAGCTGCAAATATACTCAAACTCCTGCAGCTGGTATGCCTACGGCTTATATGACATCCTATAAAATCTATAGGCATGTCTGGGAACTACCTATAATGTCAGGTTATGTGATTAAAGGCTAATCCGCATGAAGGAAAAGCAGTGGAGGAGCCCCCGCAACCGCTCCTCAGGAGGCCACCGGCCAGCCCCAGGCCCGGCTCCAGGGTGAGGGACCCCGGGGCCACCTCACAGACCGAGTGAGGACCCCGGCCGAGAAGAGGACTCATTGTGGGACGCCGATCACCACTGTCTGTCCCGCCTTCTCATTTATTCATTTAATGGCACTTCTATCTGTGTCCTGGGGCACAGAGGTCCGAGTGCCAGCGAGGGGAGAAGGGGTCACACTTCCTCACAGCCTGCGCCATCGCTAACAGAGGCCAAGCCAGCGTAGCTGGGGCTGGAGTTTTGGGAACCAGCTACTGGAGAGGCCACAGGTCTGGGCCAGGGACCCGTCTGTGCCTGTGCATGAGGGAACTGGGAGACCAGGCCAGCCGGGGCCAGCTACTGGTTTGACTGAGCGTCTAAGGACAGGTACAGAGGGGTATACATAGTGCATGTGGACATATGGGGTGTAAATACCAGCAACTGGAGCGGGGCTGCGCACCTCTGGGGCTTACACAGCGGCTGGCAGCCCCTGGGGAGACCCAGAGGTGGCTACAGACAGACTGGGTGCCCAAGACCAAGTGACACAGGCATCCCTATTACATACGTGCATCTCTGTGTGTCTGTTTTCCCACTAACAGGTTTTCGTGTTGCTCAGCCAGAGAGGGAAGAAGGATCAGGCCATCACAGGGCCACCGGGTTCAGCTGCTCCCAACATACAGCAGAGCTTTTTAGGAAAGAGGCTTTATTTCTAAATACATGCTCCCTTGTGAAATTAAGACTCCAAAGTCGGGAGCAGCTCTGGAAGATTTAGCTTGCTTAAACTCCAAGGTACAGGAATTGCAACTGACGCTTTGGATATTTCTACTTCATTGACCTAGAAGTAAATATTCCTTGGGAGACGCCTTAGAGGTTTGCCATATCAGTTAGAAGATGACTGCAATAATACGCTTCACAGATCTCTGGGCCAAATCCCAGACTGGAAGAAGAACAAACACTTAGAGAATGTCAGCACAAACGTTAGAAAAAAAAAAACCCAAACAGTATAGTGACCTGGAAAATCTTTCTATATATACTTATGCACTTGTTTGCTTTTTTTTTTTAATGTATTTGCAATGCAATGTTCACAACATAATATTTGTGATATTCGTTATCCTCTGTACTGTCTTTTTGCCTTAATCTTGGCTCAAATTAGGACACAGTTACGATGTATATTGCTAACTCTGAGCGTCTTCCATTCGTAGGAAGGCACCCCAGTTCTGTGCGATGGCAGACACCAAGAACTATAGGTTAATTCCAGCAAGCTTCCAGCAGAGCAAGAGTAACTAACTCTTATCAACGGGCTGAAAAAACACACTCAAGAAGTGAAACTCAGTAGAAGCAAATGGCTAAACTGGAAAGATAAGGCAACCGGAAGAAAGAATTTTGTGAAGTATTTCAAAGTTTGAAAACATTTCATATTTTATTGCTTTTCTCATGCTATAGGAAGTGATTAATACAAAGTGATTTCTAAAAAGTCTTTTTACAAAAACTGTATGTTAGCTATCTAGTATCTCTTGAGGAAGTAACTCTATGTTGAGGTACTATCAGAACAGATAAACGTGCTTAACTGCAACAAGGCTGTGAGCTCTGATGCTGAGATCCCTACACAGACGAGTCATGAAGACTCAGCCTGGAAAAGTGCCTCTTTCCACTCTGCCCAGACAAAAAGCGAAGTCTGGAGCCCACTGCCCTCAAATACACGTCACAAGACAACAATCTTGTTCAGCTTGGGGAATTAAGCCAGGGTTATAGACCTGCACAGACACAGCTTCCAAAGGGACACTTTGGATCTGCCATGGGACTGGAAACATGGAAGAAGATAAATCCATCAGCGGCTGGTTTACCTTAGACTTTCTGCTGTATGCTCCTTACTCTCTATGGATGATATAAGCTGAATAACTAGAGACAAACTGCTTGCTGATATAGAAAAAACTGCAAAAGTTGCCACCACCGAGTCCTTGTACATCTACAAATTTGGAAAGAGGCATTAGGACTTGAATATGCAGCTAGCACCAGCATCATCATCTGTCATCTAGGGCACTTCTGTATCATCTCTGCAGTTAAAACACTCCAGCAGAGCCCGGCCATCCTACAAATGAGGTAAGAACAACTCCATGCCTCAAAGCATGGCAAAGGTCTGCAAAAAGGTAAAAAAAACCCAAAACAATCCAAAACAAAGAAGAACCTTACAACCAGTTTCATAATGATGATTCTGCATTGGTTTCAGCACAAAGTTTACATTTAGCTTCCTCATTCCTTTTCTCCACACTGAGAACGTGTGCCAGCTGCTTTATCTGCCTCGCTCTGCACAGCCTTCCCCTGGGTGCGCAACGGGCAGCTCAATTCCCTGTGGCCTCTGAAAACCGTTTCTAGCATAAACTACAAAAGCAAAGCAGTCATCTTTAAGCCACGGATTTCTTCCTTCTTACTTCAGTAGTCTTGAAAATAATGGGAAAAAAAATTATTTTAAGCAACTGAAAATTCTGAAAGAGTTCTGTTGGAAGGAAGCAGAGTCCACAACAAGCATCACTGAAGAGCAGACCACTTCTGGGTTGGACCTGGTCTGCCTTTACTTGTCATGGGAAGGCGGAGAGGAGCCTGACCCTGACTTGGAAGGGGCAGAGAAGAGTTTTAGCTTTTGAAGTCTACGTTAAAAAAAAAAACATGAACTTCTCAAAGTGGAATGGTTCAGTTATTAAAATAGCAACACTCAGATGCAGATAGCATAGACTCCTTAATACTGTTTATAATCATGTAAGTTGTCTCTTTTCCACTAGGCCTTTTTCCTAAAATTATATAAAACTTAAGAAAAATTTTCGGCGTTTTAGGTTACAGACATAAGCGCTTTAAGTACAAACTAGTCATGATTTCTAAACAGAGCTTCGTTTTTAGAGCATCCAAAGTAGTACCTGCATACACTTGGCTAAAGAGTATTTCACAGACGCTTCAGGACAGCTCGAACACAGTTATGGGTCGCGTACATTTTGCGTCGAGCGCTGGTTTTGATGCATTTTTGTCATCAAACCAGCGAGCGCTGTTTCTACGAGCTCTACCACAATTAAAGCGAAGCGGTCTCTAAGATCTCTTTAAGATCACTTTTTAGGTAACACATTTAAGCAGAGTAAGCGGGGAAGGGGAGATACCGATAACACACCGAACCACAAGGCGACGGGGGAAGTTTCTGTCGGCGGGGACGCCCGGGGCAGTCTCGGGGGCTGTCACCGCTCCCCGGGGACGGAGGCTGTGCCGACCCCCCTTGAGCCGCAGGGGGACCCGGGACGGGCGGCGGGGCTGGGGCAGGGGGGGAGGCAATCCCAGCTGCTTCTTCACACGGGGCCACGCAACCGACCGCAGCTGTAGGCTCCTACCCTAAATACTCATTTTTGCCCACCCCCCCTTTTTTTGCCCGGTACTCACGGCCTCGCCGGTTCTCCGGCTCCTCCGGGATCCCGCGGCCATGGCGGCGGCCGAGGCTGCGCCGGAGCGCGTCCAGATGCGGCGGCTACTGCCGCTGCCCAGCGAGGGGGGCTCCAGGGAGATGAACTCGGAGCTGGAGTCCATCAGCTCGAAGGGGGGCCGGGGACGGCGGCGGCTGTCGCGGGTGGCCGGGACGGGCGGGCGGGCGGCACTGCTCCGCAGGACCACCATGGCGGGGCGACAGGGGGGACGCCACGGCGCCCTCCCCCCGGATCCCTCCGCCTCTCCGCCTTCCTACCTTCCTTCCGCTCGCACCGAGGGCCGCCGCGGCGCGGCTCGCCCCCCCCTGCCGGCGCCGCGCTGCCCGCCCTCCCGGCGGCCGGCGGGAACGCCCGCCTCCCCGCACCTCCCTGCGGCCGCTTCTCCCCACCGGCCGCTAGTCCCAGCCCCGCGCGGCGGAGGGACACAGGACGCGCGTTGGCCGTTCGATATTTTTGGCGCGTAAAAGTTGGAGCAGGCTATTTTGCCGGCACGGATTGGCCCGCCGGCGCGCGCCGACCCCGCCCCCTCCGCCGCTTCCCGCCGGCAGGAGGCGGAGCCGCCGCTTAAAGGGGCCGCTCTTCCCCGCGGCAGCGGTAGTGGCTTCTCGCCGTTCCGCACTCCGCCAGAGGGGTCCCCGGGTGAGAGGGCCCGCGCCGCCCAGCCCCCTGCCCGCCGCTCCGCCGGTGCCTGGGAGCGCCTGGTGCGAGCTGGGATGGCGGCCCCGCCGCGCGGCTGCGTTTCCTCGGGGAAGGCGTAGCCGGTGGCTCCCGCCGCTCCCCGCACTTCCTGTGCCGCCCTCACTCACCCCCCCCGCCGAGGCCGGCTATGGCGCGGCCGGCGGCCGCCTACGAAGCGGCGGTGCCGCCCCGCCCCGCCTGCGCCTACACCAGCTGCTACTGGTAAGGGCCGGCCGGTGGCCACAGCGCGGCGAGGGCGGGAGCCGTGAGGTGGGAGCGCCCCCGCCTCTGTAAGGCGGGAGCCGTGAGGCCGAACCCCTCGCTATGAGGCGGGAGTCGTGAGGCAGGAGCCCCCCGCTCCACCCCCGCATCGTGAGGCGGGAGTTGTGAGGAGAGGCATCCCCACCCTCCCCGTCCTCCGTGAGGGGGGTTCTCCCTGAGGCGGGAGTCGTGAGGCGCTGAAGCGGCGATAGTCGTGAGTGGGCGATGATGGCGCGTTGTTCCGGGCTGTGGCTGGTCTGGGAGGCTGATCTTAAACAGGTTCGTGACCGGGAGAGCCTCAGGCCGCAAGTGGGGTCCGACCCGGGCCGCTTTCTGGCAGGCATTGCCTCTCGGCTGGCTTCTGGTCACTAGAAAGTAGTTGGAGAGGGGAAAAAAATAATCAATTCTTGTGTTTTACAGCGAAGAAAACGTTTGGAAACTTTGTGACTACATCAGGAGTCAGGATCAATACCCTTTAGAAGAATTTTATGCTGTTTTCATATCCAATGATAGGAGGATGGTGAGTCAGTGAGATGCGATCTGAATGCAGCTATGGAGGGATTCAGGCCTTCGGACTGCAGTCCAGCGTGGGTGAGATGTGGTCCCAAGCCTTTAGACTACGGCCTGGCATAGGTGAGATGTGGTCCCAGGCCTTTAGACTTTAGCTCAACGCATAAGGGAGACATGGGCCAAAATCCTCCTGTAGCTACTTTGGCTGTGAGGCGTGCAGACCACACCATGTGAGATCTTTCAGTTATCTGGTGCGTTGAGGACCATGGGAAGAAGCATGATGTCCCTATGAGCTGTGGGGGACTTTTTCCCTTTAATCTGTCAGTTTAGGAGAATTGCTTATATGGTCCAGGCTAGAACCTCCACCTTCCATGCTCCTATAAGATAGAAACAAGGGAAAATCTTCTGACTGCAGCACAGATGTAAGTTGATGAAATGCATAGGTTAACAAAGAACTAACCAATTAACCCAAAATTAATCTGTATTAATCTGAAAGGGTTTATTCACTTCAGATTTATTCATGTATAACTTTCAGATTCCACTGTGGAAGCAGAAATCAGGACGTGGAGATGAGCCCGTTGTCTGGGTAAGACATTCTATTCTCTCAGTAATTTCAAGTGTGTGCTTCTGCAGTTGATAGCTGCAGGATCAGACATGGGCGGTGTCAGCCACCTTCACTGTAACAAACTGTCACATCTGAACATAAAGAAACACTTGAGGCCCCATCTCTGGAAGTGTTCAAGGCCAGGCTGGATGAGGCTTTGAGTGACCTGGTCTAGTGGGAGGTGTCCCTGTCCACGGCAGGGGGTTGGAACTAGATGATCTTCAAGGTCCCTTCCAACCCAAACCATTCCATGATTCTATGATTCTGTAATTTTTTTACTGTGAGGGTGATGGAGCACTTGAGTAGGTTGTCCAGAGAGGCTGTGGCATCTCCATCCTTGGAGATACTCAAAAGCTGTCTGGACGTGGTCCCGGTCAGCTGGTTTTCTGTGTCCCTGCTTGAGCAGAGGGGTTGGACCAAAGGAGCTCCAGATGTCCCTTCTATCCCCAACCATTTTATAGTTCTGTATTAATATTTATTATTCTTTTACAACAGATTTATAAAGAGCCTAAACCTGGTGCTCCTTTTTTACCATTCATAGTAAATTAACAGCGAGACAGTCATTAAAATCTACACATGAAAAACCTTAACATTGGTAAGAGTATCTAACACGTTTGTGAAAATTACTCTCTGGATATTGTTGAGGCTACTGGCTTTGTAGAATTTAAAGCAGATGTCTGTACTTGTGAGAAGTAGATGGATGAAAATATCCACATAGGCCTGACAGAGGATAGAAAAATGCAAACAGTATACGTATTCAGGTGTCAGCAATTAAACTTCATAACTGGAGCGATAAAACTGGAGCCATAAATGGTGGCTTTAGAGTGTCATATGATCAATTAATGTAATTCAGTAATTGCCACTACAGAATTCATTTCAAGTATGTATCATTACAGAGTTCTTTCAGTTATCTGGCGTGGAAAAAAGGCTTATTTCTTGGGGCAATTTCTGTTTCTGCAATTCTGCAAAATAATCTGCAAATTGCTGAGGTTCTGTGATTTCTGAATTGTTCGTTCCCTCCCAAAGTATTGGTGTATTTATAGTGCAAAAAAGTTCTAGTTTAAAAAGAGATCCAAATGATCTGAAGATATCTAAAAAGAAATAGGAGAGTCAGGAAAGGCCACCGTTAGGATGTGGATTTCCTATAAAAATTCATGGATTGAAAGGTGTTTTAACTTTGTTTCAGTGGATCATAGGATACGTAAAGCTTGTAGTTCATTTTTCTTATACTCCGTAACAGATTCTTCTAAATATTGTTGCATACAGTTGTATGTGTATCTTGGTCTGGCAAAATAGCTTGCCAAAGATCTTTTCTATTCCAATCCCTTTGTGGTTTTGTTTGATGTTGAAAGTGTCAAAAGACAGTGGTTCAGACTCTTTTTGTCAGTGGATTTAATGTAAACTTCAGTAAGCTGTTAACAGCTACCTTCAGTTTAATTTTGGAAAGCAGCAGTGTATATGCCTGACACCTAATGTAAGTAACTGCAGTGTCTCCAAACCTCCACCACACCTGTGTTTCTTACAAGTTAAGGAATAAAATTGCACCTCATAACCCAAGTGTCAAGACAGAATAGTTAACTTGAAAAAGTGTGATATAGTAGCCACAGGCGTTTTTTCCCAGCTTCAAGAGCTACAGTAGGAATTTGTCTTACTTCTGTGATCCTCTTGATCCGAGTCGTTTGCTCCTTTTTCAGTTGAATGCTGTTTTTTCAGGTGCTTCTGTCAGCCAAACACTTGGCACTCAAATTCACAGTGTTACTGCAACAGGTACAACATCTCTTACTAGAAGAGATCAATAGATAAGGTATTATATATTGTTGTGAGCTTTTATGTAGTACTGGGTCTATGACAAAAGTGCTTATCCCACTCAACTTCTGAGTTTTGGTGTGGAACATGAAAAAGATTGGCCATTTTCTTAGGAGTAAGGTACACTTTAGTTTAGCTGTCCAGGCTTACAACAAAGGAGGCTGCAAAGGAATGGGGAAGATAAAAGTTTCTTGAAAAGCATGATGGGTGAGACAGGTATTAGGAAATCTCTCTCCTGGTGCCAGAAATGTTGCAGACTTAACACTTCAAGGGCAGAAAGCAAGATTTAAAGAAAGGTTCTATAGCTTCTGCTTCTAGGAGGCTTTCCCCTACTCCCTTCGCCGGTTGCTCATTAACAGGTGTTTAACTAAAGACAATTACGCTTCTTCCTAGGACTACCATGTTATTCTACTTCATGTTTCCAGTGGGGAGCAGAACTTCATTTATGATCTTGACACAGTGTTGCCATTTCCGTGTCCTTTTGACATGTACAGCGTGGAGGCCTTTAGGTTGGATGACAGCCTTCGTCCAGAATTTCACAGGTGATAACACAAAATATAAAGACCATGAATGTTCATGAAATCGAAGTTGAAGTTCTCTGTGTGGGTGCATAGTGACAGAAGTTATTTTGCTATACTCCAGTGAAATAAATGCACGGTGCTACTTTTCTAAAGCTCTTTACCTTAATCATCAAAAGCCCTTTTCTTTCCTACTGTAGTTTCTTGTTAACTTGTTAACATTGCTTGTTAACATTACTTGGCACAATATTGCTGATTTATGTATTTAACGAAATTAATGCTCCTTGATGGGAGGAAAGGACCCTTGTTCCAAATGACTAATGCAGTATTGTATACATGTATCTCTTAATACAATTTTGCAGGAAAATCAGAATGATTCGAGCAGATTTGTACTTGAAGACGTTTGCTTCAGACAGATCTCATATGAAAGATGCAAATGGGAAGTGGCAGAAACCTCCTCCTTCATACCCTTGTATTGAAACTGCAGGTAAGCTGCCAGAGCTCCTTTTTCCTGCTTACAGTGTTGAATGACATAGTCCAAGATGCACACAAGAAATACATATGCTTCCACAATACGTGTCCAAAAGCACATCCAGCTAGCTTATTATTTCATCTGGGGAAAAAAATAGGGCTATGAAGCATTTGGCACTTCCTTTTCTGAACATGTAAAGTCTAGCGTGCCTCCTGGCATTTACCATTATCAAACATTAATTACTGATCTTCATAAACTGAGCAGAGAACGAGAGGTAGGTAATACTGTTCTCTCGTTACAGCAGGGAACTGAAGCAAAGAGGCCAAATAACTTGCTTAAGAGTTGCAAAGTGAATTTTAAACACACTGATTATACCACACTTTAGCTGGCAGGTCCCATCCTGACAGAGCTGGTTATTTTGACAGGAGGAAATTTTCAGGCTCTGCTCAGCATGCTGGCTTTGCCTGCATGAGATGTTTGAGGTTTCTCTGCCAGGTGAATGGACCTGAGGATACTTTAAGGCAAACTGGCAAGTCAGCATATTTTTCTCGAGCCCCTTAAGCCTCTTTTGAGTGATAGTCTAGGTAATAACCTCCAAGCCAAGCAGAAAGAGAAGTTAAGACTTGCCACCTCTGCTATCCTATAGAGCCACTTAAACCATTCTTATCACGCAGCACTTCAGCTTATTCTAATCATGTGTTTGGCAAGCTGGCTAACACTTGCCACATGTGTGTTTGTTCTCTCTTTTTCTTCCCAGATAAAGAAAAATATGGTGAAGTTTTGTTTTGAAAGAGTTTTCATGTTACTACTCTGCATGTTTGGTTTTGTTGCTTTTTTTTAATAATGCATTACTGCTGTGTGTTTATGTTAGAGAAGGCAGTGTCATGTTTTGTGTTTAGGTCCATGTTGTGGTTTTAAGTTGCTGAGAAGTTACTTCTCAATCTTTGCTTTGGCTTCTGGGGAAGCTTGGTATTTCACACTAGAGTAAAAATGAATTATGAATGTGGGCAGGAGCACAGATATAGTCTTCATTGTGAAGCTTTAGGTGTTCTCTAGACAATCCAGGTTATGAAGCACCTTAAATTCTATGTCTTGGTCCTTATCTCCAGTAAAATTTTATACCAAGCAAGTGTAGCGAGTGGAGGATGCCTGAACTGCAATTCACAGATCACTGTTAGCTGGAGCCTCCTAAGTGCTGAGGATGTTTTGCCTGTGGAAACCTTATTGTTGTGATAGCTGAGAGCTAATAAAAGTGTAGGAATACAGATTAGGCCAGACCAGGAAGGTGAACAAATTCTACTCAAATCGAGAGTAGAAAACATTACTGGTGGATAGTAAGTTACAGAATGACTCGAACAGTTGCAGATGCATATGTGTACCTCCAGCTGTAGTGAATAACTCCACAGCTGCAAACCCTGTAACTCTCTCCTTGTTTCTCTTGCTTAGCTAACCTTTACCTCACTGATAAGCAGCAGCCACGTGGTCTCAACCAATCTCTAGACTGTCTCTGTGATGTTGGTAGATAGTGGAAGATACATAGATCTTCACTCCTCTTATGCTTTATTTCATTAGTCTGTACCTTGCCATGCTGAAAGGAACATCCATGCGTCATTCAGTCCAACACCTTCTCAAAACAGGGGTTCCTTAGGGCTCTGTTCAGTCTAGTCTTGAACACCTCCAGGGATGGAGATGCTGCTACCTTTCTGGGCAATCTGTTCCAATATTTGACCCAGTCATGGTAAAAAATAAAAAAAAAAAAATAAAAAAAATCCCTAGTATTTCTAAATGTGAAACCCCTGATTTCTAAATCAGAATTTCCCATGTGCCAACTTGCTTTTTTTTTTTTTTTTTGCTTCTTGTCCTGTAGCCAGACTCCTCCAAGAAGGCTCTGGCTCCATCTTCTTTGTGTCATCTGATCAGGTAGATGTAGACAGCAGTAAGGTCTCCCCTTTGTCTTCCCTGTTTAAGACTGAACAGGCCCAGTTCTCTCAGCTTATCCTTGAATATCATGTTCTCCTACCCCAAACAACTTGATGTTCTTCTTGTGGGCTCACTCCAGTATGTCAGTGTTTTGGGGTTTTTTGTGTACTGAGGGGTCCCAAACTGGACACAGTATTCCAGCTCTGCGATGATGTGCTCTGGTATCTTGGTCAGTTGGCTGAAAGGAATTGGTTACCCTGCACCCACTGAAGGTGTAAGGGCATTCATTAGATAGCTTCAAGATCTGGGTCAGAACAGGAATAGATTGTATAAGATCTACGATGTCTAGTTCAAGTTGTCTTTCATTGAGTACCAGTTTCTCCAGCTTTTATTTTTGTCTTTCCTGTATTCGCTTGACATATCTTAATGGTGCGTGCTTTGACGTACACGATGTTGTAAGTCCATGAGGAGTCTGGGTTTAACTGTTGTGGAACAAGCATGTGCTTTAACTTTTAGCTGAATCTAATCCGCACTTCAGTGATGCGGTTCTGTAAATGAGCACATGTCCTGCAGGCCAACATACACGTTTAGAAAACATTGCTGTCAACAAGTGGAATAGGTAATTCTCTTCCTTTAGGCACTAGTAATGTCTCAGCACAGTTTTATCAGGCATAAGTGTGCCTTATTTTAAACTTGATGGAAGACTGGGTGGCAGACCTTTTGTTATCGTAAAAGAGCCTGGGGTATTAATGTTCATGTCCATGCCAAATTCCATTGCAGATAACTCTTTTCTCCCTGTTGTTTTATGTAGATAGGGTACTCTGCTTTCTGTGTTAATTTGTGTTTGTAGAAGATTAAATTGCTTACATATTTCATGTTAGAGGTGACTGCAATTTAATGGCTGACAGAATTGACCACATATTGTTTTAGTATCAATTTATTTGTGAGGGACATTCAGATCAGAGTATTGTTATTTGCTGTAATTTAGAGTAGCCAAATTCCTAAGCTCTTGAGAAGATGATTTCAAAAGCATACAAGGCTTTTATATTCCTTCTGTTTGCTATATGTTGTCTTTGATGTTAAATGAATGTTTGAAGACTGAAAAAATACAATAAAAATGTATCAGTCTTTTTTTTTTTAATTTATGAGCATTATGGTATTTAAAGGTAATCAGCACTCTGGTACTATTGTGTTGATAGAATTTGCTGTGCGTTAAAGCATATTAGTTACATATATATACACTGCTCTTCTTAGCCCACTTGGTTTTAACAGCTTTTAGTAAACTTAAAAAGACAAGAATGTTTGCTCTTGGTACTAAAATATTGTCTCTTCCAGAGCAGAGCAGCTGTTAAGCCTGAATATAGCACTGTGGAAAAGGAAATTTTGTAGTATCTAAGTCAGATGTAAGTTAAACAGGACCATCAGTAGGATAATGTAATTACCCGGTGTGGAGCTAGGACAGGATACTGGGACCAGTGGTCCTTTTTTATGAAGTATACTAGGAAATGCTTAATGGCCATGAAGTTCCTTTTGAAATTGAATTAAGGAATCTCTATCGGTAACCAATTTAGCATTTTTTTCCTACTACTAACTCAGAAGGAATGACTGTTAAACTGTATTTGTGCTGCTGATGGGGTTGCAAAATAAACCTTCTAAAATAAGCTTATCTTGAGTCATAAATTCCATTCCATGCTTAAAAAAAATTGAAGCTGGAAGTAGGTGATTACTTTTTTTAAAGAACTTTATCTTTTTTTTTTTTTAAAAAACAAACAAACAAACAACCCCAAACCAACCAACTGAACAAAAAAACCCTCAAACTCTCAGTATCTCATCAGAACTCACATGCTAAGCATTAGCCTTTTGCAGCTGGCTCTGCTCTCGCCCTTTCCCAGAGCTAAGTCTCTGTGTTTCTTATTGGCATTGCTCTGGCCTCTGTTGTGCTCTGCTGCCGTGCATGCCAGGAGGAGCTGGCAAAACTAACTGGGGACGTGGTGCTTTCCCACCCAGACCTATCCTTGAAGCAGCTCTGCTGGAACACGCAGGCCTGAGCTGCAGCAGATTGCCCTGCACCCACCTGGTTGCCTCCAGTTGAAAGAAAACGGAGGCAAGTCTGGTATATTGTTCAAATAATAAAAATTAAGATGTGACTTGGTGCACAGATTCGTCATTCTAGGGCTGGTGAGCCCAGCCTGGGGTTTTCTTTTAAGTCTTCTTTCCACAAACTAATGAGGCCTGATTCTGCTTAGTTTATGAGTCCTTATGAGATGAGCCCTCCTTACGGCAACCCTGTGTAAAATACAACTTGCACAGTGCATTTCAAAATTACTCAAAACAGATGGTCTTATGGCTTATATACCACTGTTAGCATCAGCTCTAACGCTGAAAAGCAGGGGTTTGAGTTTCACTTCTCCCTAGCTGTTTGGTAGCATGCTGGCAGGATTGATTTGTAAAGGCTTTTTGTTCTTTTATTAGTAGTAAAATCCTTGGTAGTCATAAATGATGGGCTTTTATTTGTTTTTTTGTTTGTTTTGAAGAGCATGAGTAGGACAGCTGAGAAATTCTGGAGGCACTGCGTATGACACATCTATGTAACAGGCCAGCTGCTAGACAGGGGTCAGGCAGATGTCTGCAGTTTCTTTCTGTATCTCCTCTCTGAGGTGGTAGTAGGATCCTAGTGAAAGCAAAAAGGAAAGCATTGATACGGATATAAGTAGCTTATGTATTTCTTGGGAGCCTTCTGCTCCTCTTGTTTGAGAATAAAACTCCAGTTTATCAAGTTAGGTCCTTACTTCATGAGCTTTTGTGGAAGTAAAGAATCAATTCAGGATAGAGGCCATAAAGGTACAACTAAGGATAGAAATATTTAAATTCCGTGAGTGGCTTACTGAAATGACATCACTTTCTGTGAAAGATAATTTCAAGGTAATGAGCTTTGTTTTACACTGAGATGGACCAGGACGGTTTGCACAGTCAGTTGTGTCTCAGCTGTGGGGACAGCACCCTCCAGCGCAGTGTGGTAACAGCCTTTCCGACTCTGCCTGCAAAAACCACTTCTCTCCCTGCCCAGGCAAGGGAGGGGGATCTCAAGAGAACTCTGCGTAGACACCTGCGCAAGGCTGTGAAGAGCCCAACTTTCTAAGTATTTTAGGTTCCCCCAGTGTTAGGCAGCAGCAGAGCTGATCTTGGAGGCTTTGTTTCAGACTTGCTCGCTTCCAGCAGCCGCTTAGCAGCTGTCATTATGCAGAGGCCCATGAGCTGAGCCGAGGCTTGGGTGAAACATTGCTTTATAACTACTGTTGTCAGAAGCCACAACTATCATGGCTAACAATGCCATCTGATAGTGCATGGCCTTTTATTTCGTCCCTGCTTGGGGCAAAAGTGTCAGACTTGATTAAAAAAATAAAGTTATGTGAGAATCCCAGAATGTGCCAGCTAGGTCTCCTGGACAGTGTGTGTGTGTTACAAAGGGGGTTTGGTCAAAGAGAAAGATTTGCTCTGAGCATGCACCGATGCAAGCTAGTATAATAGCCATAGCACCTGAGGAGGACTGCAAGTGTGATGTAAATCTTAAAAAAACAGAACAAAAAAAAAACCTCTGCTGCTCTTGACCTTGTATAAATGTTATGTAAAGTATGTTCCTCCTTGCTTTTGCAGAGAATTCCCCATAGAATTCTCATGGAAAAACTGGCTGCTCATGGCCTCGATGAGCATGCGATCTGCTGGATCAAGCACTGGCTGGATGGACAGTCCCAAAGAGTGGTGGTCAATGGAGTTAAATCCAGCTGGTGGCCGGTCACAAGTGGTGTTCCTCAGGGCTCAGTGTTGGGACCATTTCTGTTTAACGTCTTTATTGATGATCTTGATAAGGACATAGAGTGTATCATCAGTAAGTTTGCAGATGACACCAACTTAAGCAGGAGTGTTGATCTGCATGAGGATAGGGAGGCTCTACAGAGAGACTTGGATAGATTGGACCGATGGGCCAACGCTAACGGTATGAGCTTCAACAAGGCCAAGTGCCAGGTCCTGCACTTGGGCCACAATAACCCCATGCATCGCTCCAGGCTTGGGGAAGTGTGGCTGGAGAGCTGCCCGGCAGAAAAGGACCTGGGGGTTCTAATGGACAAGCGGCTGAACATGAGCCAGCAGTGTGCCCAGGTGGCCAAGAAAGCCAATACCATCCTGGCTTGTATTAGAAATAGTGTGACCAGCAGAAGGAAGGAGGTGATTGTCCCCCTGTACTCAGCACTGGTGAGGCCACACCTTGAGTCTTGTGTCCAGTTCTGGGCACACCAATACGAGAGAGATATCGAGGTGCTGGAGCGAGTGCAGAGGAGGGCAGCAAAGCTGGTGAAGGGCCTGCAGAATAAATCTTATGAGGAGCGATTGAAGGAGCTGGGACTGTTTAGTTTGAGGAAGAGGAGGCTGAGGGGAGACCTCATCGCTCTCTACAACTACTTGAAAGGACACTGTAGGGAGGTTGGTGCTGGTCTCTTCTCACAGGTAATTAGCGATAGAACAAGAGGGAATGGCTTCAAGCTGCAACAGGGTAGGTTTAGACTGGACATTAGGAAAAAATTTTTCACAGAAAGAGTGGTCAGACACTGGGATAGGCTGCCCAGGGAGGTGGTGGAGTCACCATCCCTGGATATGTTTAAGACTCGTTTAGATGTGGTGTTAGTGGATATGGTGTAGGGGAGAACTTTGTAGAGTGGGGTTGATGGTTGGACTTGATGATCCCAAGTGCCTTTTCCATCCTAAATGATTCTATGATTATGAAATCCTCTTGGTGTGTCAACTGTAGCATCCATGTGTCTCTCTTGTAAATTTTGATGTTTGTCATTTCATTTGCTTTGGGAAGAGGACTTTGTGGTGTTCTCATGCATTTTTGCTGCGCTGTGCCTAAAGCTGTAAGGTCTAACATAACGTGCATAGTATTCAGAGATACAGCACATGAGTAAGAAGAGCAACATAGAGAGGTTGTTACCACCTGAATTCAATAAAATGGGAGCGGACTCGCTGTGTTTTCCTATGGATAGAATCACAGAATGGTTTGGGTTGGAAAAAATACCCTAAAGATCATCTAGTTCCAATCCCCCTGCTCTGGACACCTCCCACTAGATCAAGTTGCTCAAAGCCCCATCCAACCTGATCCTGAACACTTCCAGAGATGGGGCATCCACAATGTCTCTAGGCAACCTGTGCCAGTGTCTCACCACCCTCATGGTAAAGAGTTTCTTCCTAATATCTAATCTAAATCTCCCCTCTTTCAGTTTACAACCATGACCCCTTGTCTTATCACTACACTCCCTGATAAAAAGTCCCTCCCATCTTTCCTGTAGGTCCCCTTTAAGTACTGAAAGGCCACATAAGGTCTCCCTGGTGCCTTCTCCAGGCTGAGCAACCCCAACTCTCTCAGCCGGTCTTCATAGGAGAGGTGCTCCAGCCCTTTGATCACTTTTGTGGCCCTCCTCTGGACCTGCTCCAACAGGTCCATGTCCTCCTCATGTTGGGGGGCCCCAGAGCTGGACACAGTATTCCAGGTGGGGTCTTATTGGAGCAAAGTAGAGGGGTAGAATCACCTCCCTCCACCTGCTGGTCACGCTTCTTTTGGTGCAGCCCGGGATATGGTTGGCCTTCTGGGCTGCAAGTGTACATTCCCGAGTCATGTTGAGCTTCTCATCCACCAGCACCCCCAAGTCCTTGGCAGGGCTGTTCTCGATTCATTCTCTGCCCAGGCTGTATTTGTGCTTGGGATTACTGTGACCCCGGTGCAGGACCTTGCATTTGGCCTTGTTGAACTTCATGAAGTTGGCATGAGGCCACCTCTCAAGCCTGTACAGGTCCCTCTGGATGTCATCCCTTCCCTCCAGCATGTCAAGTGCACCACACAGCTTGGTGGTGTTGTCAGACTTGTTGAGAGTGCACTTGATCCCACTGTCCATGTTGCCAACAAAGATGTTAAACAGCACCAGTCACAATACTGACCCCTGAGGAATTGCCTTCTGTGACTTGGGCGGCATGGCTAGCACGCTCACCGGTGAAGACTGAGGCAAAAAAGTCATTGAGTACCTCAGTCTTCTCCATATCCTGGGTAAACAGGTCTCCTGTTTCCTTCTGGAAAGGGCCCACATTTTCCCTGGTGTTCCTTTTATCACTGATGTACCTGTAGAAGCTTTTCTTGTTGCCCTTGATGACCCTGTCCAGATTTAATTCTGTCAGGGCTTTAGCTTTTCTAACCTGATCCCTGGCTGCTCAGACCATTTCTCTATATTCCTCCTGTCATTGCTTCTACCCTCCGTAGGCTTCCTTTTGCCATTTGAATTTGTCCAGGAGCTCCTTGTTCATCCACACAGGCCTCCTGGCGCTTTTGCCTGACTTCCTCTTTGTTGGGATGCATCACTCCTGAGCTTGGAGGAGGTGATTCTTGAATATTAACCAGCTTCCCTCCAGGGCTTTATCCCATGGTACTCTGCCAGGCAGATCCCTGAAAGGGCCAAAGCCTGCTCTCCTGAAGTCCAGGGTAGTCAGCTTGCCGTGCACCCTCCTCACTGCCCTAAGGATCTTGAACTCCACCATTTCATGGTCACTGCAGCCAAGGCTACTCTTGAGCTTCGTGTTCCCCACCAGCCCTTCCTTGTTGGTGAGAACAAGGTCCAGCATGGCACCTCTCTTCGTTGGCTCCTCTGTCACTTGGAGAAGGAAGGTGTCATTGATGCATTCCAGGAACTTCCTGGATTGCTTATGCCCTGCTCTGTTGTTCCTCCAACAGATATCGGGGTGGTTGAAGTCCCCAGTGAGGACCAGGGCTTGTGAACGTGAGGTTGCTCCTGTCTGTCTATAGAGGGCCTCATCTGCTCAGTCTTCCTGGTTGGGTGACCTGTAGCAGACCCCCACTGTCCCTGCCCTCCCTTTAATCCTGACCCATAAGCTCTGGTCGGCTCCTCATCCATCCCCAGGTGGAGCTCCATGCACTCCATCTGGTCACTGACATAGAGGGTGACACCACCTCCTTGTCTCCCCTGCCTGTCCTTCCTGAAGAGCCTGTATCCTTCCATTCCAACACTCCAGTCATCCCGCCATATCTCCATGATGCCAATAAGATCATAGCCCTGACTACATGATCTGAAAGGTCCCTTCCAACCTAGGCAATTCTATGATTCTGTGAAGGTATGTGCACGTCTTTAACTCCTCTTCCTCTCATACTGCTCCAGTGCCATCTAGTGACCGGTTCTTAGACCATCCACTCTTCACTTCCGTTCTTGTTTGCTTTGTTAAAACATTTTTTCCTTTCATTAAACTTCTCTGATTGACTGTGCTATGCTGGCAAACAGGCTTACCAGTCTACCAGCAAGCAAGAGCTGTTATCTGCTACTAATTGTTCTTGAGCTACAACGGCAAATTTCTTGGCTTGTGTTATTTTAAATTCCCCCATAGTCGGGCAGAAATGGGCCCTGTTCTGACAGACTCACTTCAGCAGCAGGAAGATGCTTGGCTGGACATAAGGATTTTCAACGTGTGAAGTCCAAACAGGTGAACAAGAAAAGAATTGGGGGCCAGATCTCGGAAGTAGTGGGAGCTGGGATTAGGCAAATCACAAAGCTGTGCCGTAGTGTAGATGTGGTGCAAACAGAGGGCTTTGGGAGCTGGATTATGGCTGGCACTGCTGGGTCTGGGATTCCCGAACATCATCTTCCCTTCCTCGCTTACGCTGTCCGTAATGGTAAGCCTAATTACACAAGCTTTTTGCAGCTGAAGCAAATTCCATCCTATGGATTTTATAATCCATTCATTAGAGCCTACTCTTGTTTGGTTCTTAATCCTTAAATGTGCACATGAATCATCCATGTTAAAATAAATACTTAAATACAGCAGGAAAGCTGTAACAGTAAATCCAGTGGCTCTCATGCTCTGTTCTTTAAACTCATTCTCTTCCAGTTTTCTTTTAATGGGCATTTAAAAAGATTATTTGCGCAGATTGCCAGTGAGAGCATAAAACAACAAGCCCACGGATGTTTGTAGTCAGAGCTGAATAGGCTGAGGAATTGGAAACCCCTGATCAGCGTGGCTCTGAGTCAGCAAAGCTTGTGCTGGGCCAGCTCCAGAGAGAGGATGGATGAGGCACCTAAACCCAAACCTGCACACCAGCACTTCCCACTGAGCTCTCTGGGACCCCCACACGGGACAGAATGGTGTGGTTTCTTCCTCTCCTGTGGGGGTCAGAGCAGATCAAACTCCTGGCAAATAGCAGTTATGGTTACTTTTCTCTTGAAACTAGGGCAGTTAACTTTTTCTCCCTCTGACTTCATTCAGTGGTTCAGGATTCAAAAAAAAAAAGTGTTTGCCCCTGGCCTGGGTTTGTGTCCTTTTTCACCTGAGCATCCCTCTAGGCTACGGGCTGGGTTACCTCAGACACTTCCTCTGGTCTCCACATTCTAGCCTTGCAAGTGGGCTGGTGCACAGCAAGGACAAAGTTCAGGGCTGGAGGGAAAGGAAACGCAGAGCAAATAACTGTAGTCTGGGGAGTAACAAACTGTTGGTTTGCCAAGGGGCTGATCGCTTCTGAGAGACACTGAGCAACTTCCAGTTCTGACTGCTGCTCTCATCCGGTTCCTCTGTAGTCAGTCAAAAGCTGACTCGGTTGACTTTGGTTCAGAACTTAGTGGGGCAATAAGATCTCCCCTGCCTTTGAGTGATCAGGTTTGTGTGACCGCAGGAGGACTACAAGCTCCTGTTGCATTGCAGTTCCCTGTGTTGGTTGTTATTTGTGCTCCAGTTCTCTGACACTACTCGACCCTTCGAGGCTGCCGTTGTAGGGAGAAATTTTACTATTTCCTACGCATATTGGTTTCTAATGGCTAAGGATGGTTACTGATCCAGTAATGTGATTATTGCTGCGCGCAGGGAGAGGAATCAGGGGCAAAAGCAACCTTTCAGAGACTGGAAATAGATGTTTTTGTCGCACCATACAATTTGCAGAATCTTGCCGGACGGCTGCTCGGCAAGTGTGCTAGGAACTCGTCGCTATTTTGAACTGAACTATCAAAGAGGGGTTTTTGGGCATTTTCTTGATAAATGTATACCCGTGTTACAGAAGCTGCATCAGGAACTTAAATATTTCCCTTTCTGGTCCTTTTTTAGATTCCAAGATGAACTTGGATGATTTCATCAGTATGAATCCCAAAGTGGGATGGGGCTCAGTGTTTCCCCTTCCGGACTTTGTGCATCGATTTGGCAGCCAGACCGATTACAGCTACTCCTTGGAAGGACAGTGAAGTGAACAAAGTTCTCCCTGCTTCTGTTTTGAGTGGGTGTGTTTTGTTTTGCTGCTCTTACGTTGTATTTATGGTTTACATTTCTTTACATGGAATAAGTACTTGGGCAAATAGAATACCCAACCAGAAATATCATGAACTGAATAAAAACTTTTATTTTGATTAGGTAAGAATGAACTTGGGTTTTAATATGTCAAATGCAAGGCAGATGTCCCACCATAAGCGTATTACTTTTCCATCTACTGTGCCCAAATTGAAAAGAGCATTGACATGCTGTAAGAAAAGCTTTTGGAAAAATGTAGTGTAGTTTTTGTTATGATTTCTATCACTTACATAAACAGACTGCATCTCAGTTTAGTCACTAACTTTATCAATTACGCTTATTTAGCAGAAGCCTGAAGGCCAGGCCCACAAAGGGAGCACAGATTTATTAGTACAATCTTGAACTCCCAAGCACTATATAAAACCAGGTAAGTATCTAGGTTTCTGTGTTCTATGAGGGGAGAATTAAACGCCTGCCATTTCCGTTAAACTGTTCTAGAGCTGACGGTTGCTGGAAGATGCAGTTGCTTTTCCTTCTTGCGCTGGCTGCACGTTCTCGCCTGCCTCCGTGGGCTTGCACTTAGCATTTTTCTGGCCCTGTGGTAATCCAGGGTAGGAAGCTAAACCGACAGAAAGCAAAGGGGGTTTTTTTCTGCCTCTTAGCTCCTTGAACTGGCTTGCCACGAGGTCAGACAGCTGCTCGTGCTGGTGTAAGGAAATCAGCAGGAACATATGGTTGGGGGGAAGGGAATGAGAAAGCCTCCCCCATACAGGGTCGCTTGCTGCTGAATTTCCTCAGGGGTGACATCAGGCTGCATCCTTGCAGGGGAACCCAGGAAAGCCCTCGCGTTGATTGGGGGTTTGGAGCAAAGTCTCCCAACGTCCTAGAAGAGTGCCCTAAACGTGGGATTACAGAAAATGGCTAAGATGGGGTATTTAATTTAAGGTTTTGACCTGTTCTACTTTACATACTAGCGTATCATAGAATCACAGGCTGGTAGAATAATTCAGGTTAGGAGGGTCAGGCGGTCTCTAGTCCAATCTCCTGTTAAATCAGGTCAGACCAGGCTGCTCAGGGCTTTATCCAGTCACGCCTTGGAAACCTACTGGGACTGACAATACACAATACACAACACTACAATAAACATTTGCGATGGACTTCAGTCTTGTTGAAGGGAAGCACAGTAACAGTTTTAAGTATTAAGGGATCATTTTATTTGTAAGTACAGAAAAATACAAAAACTTCAAAGATATTTATTTATATGTATATTACTGTTATATAGGTGTATTGTTATAGACGTATTCTATTACCGTATCTCCTGTCCAGTTCCAGAGAATTTACGCATGTTAACAGCAGAGACAGACTGTTGAATGACTGTGGGATTGATTCACTTCATCCAGACGTCTCTTTTTCTGTGTCATAAGGGCTGGCTGAGTGTAGAAACTTACCCTCGGTGTTGCCAGATGCAGCACAGCTGGTTTGCTGTGCAGATGGGCTGCTACCACGCGGATTCCTTGGGTGCCAGCATGGAGTACGGATAGGAGGCCAGCTGTCAGGGCACTCATCTGTGGAGTGGGAGAGTTGATGTGTAGTTTCTGTCTCTGTGAACCAGCTTCACCAGAAGTGATTGAGATGATGGAACTCGGGATTCCTGATAATTTGGTGCTCAGAGCTCTCCCGAGAGGGGGCAGCTCTGGATTTAACCAGGTACACCTTGTAGAAGGCCTGATTTGTTGGTGTTTGGATGACATGGCAGCTTTTTCTGCATGGCACTGATGTGGCAGGCGTCCTTTGAGTGAGTGAAGACGTTACTATTTTTGAGTGATGTGAAATCTGGATGTGAATGTGCTCGGCAGAAGAAATTTGCCTGCTCATCCCCATATAGATGCTAACCCAGTGCCCAGGGCACTGCGTGCGCTGCCCAGGTAGGACAAAGGCAGATCCCGGAATTTAAAGATCCACGTTTTAGATGGATGGGTTTTGTTAAACACTTTTTATCCTTCAAGTATGTGACTGAATCTCCTATGCGCAGAGTTTCTGTGCATTGCTCAACAGACCCTTTAAGTTGTTACAGAACATTAGGTTCTCATCCCTCTGTACTTGAGTATGTCATTTGATTTAAATACTGAGCTGCCATCCTCAGCTGGTTTCCGGTGATGAAATCCATGACACACTCCCTTTAGTGAGGCTCAGACACGAGAATTTGCCTGGTTTAATCTAGTTTCAGGATCGAGGCTGTTTGTTAAGAACAGTCACAACCATTATTGAGAATATACAAGTTTTTTTAAAAAAATCAACGTGAAGAGACAGTCCTTTTTCTCTCTAATCATTCTGAACAGATGCTTAATTTTACATGTAGCAGGCTGGGTGTGTGTAATGATAGCTTTTCTATAATTAACAATCTTTTTGTAGCTCTTGTAAAAAGTTGTTATTCCAGAGGGATAGGTAAAAGCCAGAGAACGATTTCATTCAGTGCTGAGAGTGTTGATATTGTGGTGGTCTCTGTAGCCTACGAGCCTGGTGGCTTTTCGTCACCGTTTCGGAAGGTGTGCTATCAGAAAGCCAGGACTCAGGAATACACCAAGCGCTCATTTAGGGCCCCAAGTACAAAGAGGAGCTACTTCCTTTACCAGAATTAGCAGAGACCAGCCATTTTTCTAATGCTGTTTAGCCCTGGTGTGCCATCAGAGGGACTAAGTGAATTCCCTCCCGTCTTTGCTCCTTTCTCTTTCCAGTTAACCCGTGTCCTGACTGTTTTGGGGAACTTGCTGTGTTTAACCTTT
The DNA here is from genome assembly GCF_028500815.1 of Rissa tridactyla. NCBI lineage: Eukaryota > Metazoa > Chordata > Aves > Charadriiformes > Laridae > Rissa > Rissa tridactyla. The sequence goes on along the minus strand of NC_071467.1, from coordinate 13,506,029 downwards.
CTGCTGTCACCTCAGACTGGCGTGTGAGGTGGCCCCGCCAGCGTGGTTTACTCACTGAGCGCCACAATAAGTCGCAGGCAGAAGAGCAAAGTTTGTTGAGAGCCACTTTGCCAAGAAGCAGCGCGTGTCAAAAGTACAAGCAAAGAACTGCGACTGGAAAGCCGATGGCGAGGAGGCAACGTCCTGCTAGACATCACCAATTATCAGCTCTCTGATCACTGATGCATTTAAACACCTAAGATTCAAGCGGCTTTATACCATGGGCATACATATGTATGGGGTACACCATACAGCAGAGCACGACTCGGTCCTCAGGTACAGCTCCAGGGTGGCTGGTACGGCCACCCACCCAAAGTGGTGCTCTAGGGAGAGCCTCACTCCTTGATGCCAGGGAGCTGGGCTCGTGCTGCCATGAGATAGGAAATAATAGGAGAGCTTTGACATTACTGCAGGCCTGATGCGCTGGGGTGCACTGGCACAGCGGGATCAGCATGTCCTCACCGGTACTCTGTGCTCTCCATAGCCCTTGAGACTTTTAATCTTCCCTGTGTCCAGATGATGCCTTGCTGTGTTCAACACAAAGATGCGCTGTTTATTTGCACTATCAGTACGATTATTTCTTAGTGCAGCTTAGCTTTCCATTCCCTTTCAGCCTTCTTTACCCTGCCCCTTCCAACAGCGAAGCCCTTCTGCTGTCCAGTTGTTATTACAGCATTTATGTGTTGAGCGCCCTTGTGCGGTGGCGTTTTGGACTAGGTCACCCTTGAGTCAGGCATTGAACAAAGCGAGGAGAAACTCCCCTGCCCTCAGGTCAGTTACTCACAATCCCATGGTCTCCCAGCTTCTGTATTCTGTTGGTCACTGGAAATTCTCCAACGCTTTTACTTCTAGACATGTCAGGGCAAGACCCCGATAGCCTTATACTCGTAATGGTGTGACGTCCTGTCTCACAGGTAGTTTCTCTCTTCCGTCAGGCTACAGATGCAGGAAGCTGCAGCATAAGGTGGCACACCCACGTCTCTCCTGCCTTTTCTCCTCTTTGCTCCTGCTTTTTAGTTAATAATACAGTTTACTTAATAGCTAACCTCTTTTATTCACTTCTTTGAGACTTTAGAAAAAAAGCTGGCCATATTTTTGGCATGTATTTGCTTGGTCGGCGCATTTCTGCAAACATAAACGACCAGGACCATCTTGAGAAAACCATTTCCCAGCTGGCCAGCAGAGAGAGCAGTCAGCATTCGGTGGACGTGCGGGTTGGGACGCGTAGCCAGAGGAACTCTCCTGTGCTCTCGGCCCTGCCGGTACCCGTTACAGTTAAAAAACAGTAATTCTGAGAGCAGTGCAGAGGTGATCCGTATCTTGCAGGGTTCCAGCTAATGGGTTACATACTGCTCTTGACTGCCCGGGTCTCTAATGTCAGTGGAAGTCGTCTCTGCGTATCAAGGACTATATGTGAGCACCCTCAAAGCACCTACCCATTTTCTGGGACCTGTTCAGCATTCACAATCCTTGCTGAAATGGGTGCGTGACACCTTAGATTATCAGACTAATTGCTTTGCTATTGATATATGGATTTCAGGGGATAAATTTAGGCACCCAGGAGGTTGCAATCTGATCTGCGCTATTAACTAAGCTGCAGGGAGGCACCAGAGTGCATCTGTATGAATCAGATTCCAGGATGAGAGCCCAGTTTGGGACATTTTGACCTGCACGGCCTCCTCTCCTCAACCCCTCATCGTCCAGCCGGGGCCTCGTGTGTGCACTGAAGCACTGTTGCTCTCCCAACACCCACTGTAAAATGGCCATCTCTGGGGTCCACTTTTTTGTTAGAATAACTTTGGTCCAAATATTTTTGTTTTATGGTGCGATAGTTTTTTCCCCCACCTTTTCAGCAAACGTGGGTTGTGGACTGAGTGACCTGAGAAAGCTGTAGCAGGGAGGTGTGAAAATCCCACCGCGTCCCTGCAGGAGTCACAGTTACCTCCCACTGAGTGCCTTGCAGAACCAGTACTGAGACACCATCCATGACCCAGCTGGTGGCTGTTCCCTGCGACTGGCACGAGCCACGCTGCCAGAGGGGAGGACCAGCCAAGCATCGCTTCACACATCACCCGGCTGCGCAGATGGCTGCAGGTTTGGTGGGGTTGTCCTCCTACGACACTTTGGATGCGGAGGCTTGGAGAATCTCATCTCCTCTCGAGGTGAAACCTGTCTGGACGTCTGTCTCTCTTCACGTAATTACCTACTCAGAAATTTGAGGGAGGGAATGCTGGTGATTTTCTTCTCCCTTATGGCTTCCCCCTTATGCAGGAGTTGGCCCAGTTGAGGCCTGGGTTAATGAAGCGTACCCGGAGCGTGAGTGTCTGGAGACATCTGCTCAGGTTCGCTCGGCAGCTGCGTGCGCCCTTCCCTGTGGATTTCAGCTCTCGGTGAAGGTTTTCGTTTGCGATCACGGAGTCGGAAGCAAAGCCCTCCATGCAAATGCAGCCTTTCAACAAGTTAAGCGCAGCTGCAGTAGTGGTTCTGGAAAATCTCTCTAGTTTGACCTAAGATAAACAAATACGGTTGCTTAAGTATCCTCTATGTTTCCTTATACTTACAGTAGGAAATACCTTGGGTACTGAGGGCAGCTAAAACAAATCTTACTTAGTTATCTAAGGCCCCTGGCAGGTCCCTGAGTTTCTGAGTGAGCTAAGCCACTTCCTAGGCGTGAGGCATACCGAGCTTTGTTTTACAAAAACAAGCATTGAAAGGACCTGAGCTGTGGACTGTCACTCACACAGTCCGAGCGCAGCGGCATTATTCACCTGAAGGTCATTTCGAGTGTCTGGCGCTGGGGCAGAGGGATGTGAGCAGGGTGTTTCTGACAAGCTGGATTCCTGACATTATATTACTTAAAAGCAGGAAATGCTCATTTGGCCTGGTTCAGCGTCATACCGGCCTTCCCATGCAAGGCTATATCTGGAACCCAAACACTGCAATAAAGCAGGAATCATTATATGTTATTTTTTTTAAACAGCCTACACAGTGAGAAGATGGTAGTTATCTCAGCCTTCCCTTCTTTTTAGTATGCAATTGTGGCGGTGTGCTTCCCACCGTCGCAGCTTGGCTGCTGAAATGGCAGCTCACCAGCTCCACGCTTGGAGCCATCCCGAGAAAACCTTCTGCCTGCAGCTTTTAACCATTTCGCTGTAAAGCTCCCTCCGCTCCCCCCCGTTTCTAAACTGCTCGGGGTGAAGCAAGGGTTTCCAGTCCTTGTTTATAGCCCGTGTAATCAGCTCGGCTATTTATACCGTACTCCTCACAGAGCACTTTGCTGTATGAAATGGTCACGGTTATATTTATACCAGTGCAAAAACGAAGTCATCACAAATTGAGGAGGCGACATTCAGAGTATTTTTTCCCTGCTACGTGACACTGTTTCTTTGGCAATTCAAACTTTTATCAGGCAAAGTCACACTCCTAGGAAGAAAATACAGCCTGCTGTAAGTCAGGAATCCCACCGGCCTTTACCTGTGCTTGGTTTTTCATCTTGCGTGAAGTAAATGTGACTATTTAGTCAAGTAGCTTCTGTGAGCTGCCACCTCGGTATGAATATGTGGCGCTGCCAGCAAAGTCCATAGAGTTGTCTTAGTACAGCTGAAAGCAGAGTTTGATCTGCTCTGCCAGAGGTACTAAAAATACCTTTTAATATGCTAAGGTATGTGTCTGGCCAGCAGTTGTTTTCAAATGCGTCCTTCCATGGAGTTGCTACAAAGTAAACGGAGACGGACCAGCTCGGTCCTGAGATGCAAAATCATAGTATCACAGAATGGTTTGGGTTGGGAGGGACCTTAAAGATATCTAGTTCCAACCCGCTGCCATGGGCAGGGATACCTCCCACTAGACCAGGCTGCTCAAAGCCCCATCCAGCCTGGCCTTGAACACTTCCAGGGATGGGGCATCCACAGCTTCTCTGGGCAACATGTTCCAGTGTCTCACCACCCTCAGAGTAAAGAATTTCTTCCTAATATCTAATCTAAATCTCCCCTCTTTCTGTTTAAAGCCATTACCCCTCATCTTATCGCTCCACTCCCTGATAAGGAGTCCCTCCTCATACCTCCTGTTGTCCCCCTTCAGGTACTGGAAGGGGCTATAAGGTCTCCCTGGAGCCTTCTCTTCTCCAGGCTGAACAACCCCAACTCTCTCAGCCTGTCCTCATAGGAGAGGTGCTCCAGCCCTCGGATCATCTTCATGGCCCTAAATAACCTGTGCTAGGAAGGGCTGTGAGGCTCCAGCCTCTCCTGTGGCCGGGGGCAGCAGCACAGCGTTCCTGCCTTGTTCCAGGCAGTAGGTTGGGAAGAAGGGACTGGGAAGGGATTTGCCATCCCCTACCTGCTGCATTTGCTAGAGGTGTTTTACTGGGAAGATAATTTCCTTAAACCTCATTCATTTAATCTATTCAATAATTATAAAAAAAAACAAAACACCCTAGGTTGGGTATTTTTGATATCTGAAAGGCCAAGTGAGGGGCTTGGTCCCAGCAGCCCCTACTTGCCAGCTTCTACAAGGTCACACCTTGCACGGAGGCAGAGCCCCAGCCTCCTCCGAGCCACTGCCAAAGGCTGCCTGAGCTGGGGCAAAGCAGTCGTCCTCCCCGATGGAGGAGGGCCCGCGTGAAACCTTTCTGCCCATGCTCTCTGCAGCCTTGCTTCTTCGAACCGCTGCAGAGACCTGCAGGGTCCCTTGCCAGGGACCACTGTGTCCCTGTTGCTGGCTCCAGGCAGGGGCGACGCAGGCGGTGGAGATGGCAGGACATTACTCGGGATGCTTGGTGAGTTTACAGAAATCCTTAAAAATAGGGATTATTTGTGCTCATTCAATGAGCAAATGCCCTAATTTACCAGGCAGAGTTCACGGCAAAAGCCTACACGTGGAGCTTCTCCAGCGTTGAGGACATCTGAGGCCTGACATGTGACAAAACCACACATGTGCTTACCATCTTCACTGTCACTTGGTCTCACCTGGGATGGCATCTCTGTATCCTGCAGTAAGGTCCTCTGCCCTGCCAACATAGTGAGACGGCTCCCACATAACTTTATAACTACTTCTTGCTGCTGCTTAATGTCGTTTGGAGAAGGATCTATGGAGCTCCTGCGGTATGGCCATTAGCATGGCTGGATTAGCAAGTGGAAGCTTTCTTTTGAGTTTTCTGTAACAAAATACCGCTGTGCTGTGGCATGCAGGCTGGCTAGGGTTTCACCGCCAACTTAAGAAAACAAGGGCAAAGGGTGATTAAATATTTAGTGGGATGCAAGATCCCAGCTGATGCAGTTCATCTGGTAACCTGAGGATGGGCTGGAGGGAAAAGTGGCTTCCTGACATACCTGAGAGGGTACTACAGCAACCCAGCCTGGTGAGCAAGAGGAGCTTTGGAGTTCCTCCATCGGTTTCCAACACCAAGAGACTTCAGAGGTAACACATGTGCTCATGGAGAGGGACCAAAATGAGGACCCTTGGGATGTCTGTATCCTTTTCCGTTCAGATTTCCACCTCTGCTGTAAATCAAATGCCGTTTCTGGCTATGTTAGACTGTCAAGCAGGCTATACTTACATCAGGCAGAACGTATTAATGAAAAAAAGAAAAGAGGTTTGTGATTAATGCAGAAACATTCCTTCCCCACCACAGGATGAGCCATGTCCTCAAGCCTCTCCTCCAAGCAACGCTGCTGCTGACAAGAAAATTATTGACCTTCCTTACATGATAGAGCAAGGCTTCTGAAAGACAGATTTTATTAATTGTGTGTCTGTACATCTGTGTGCTGCCTCTCTATGCGTACGTATATAGACAGCTTCTTTTCACAGCAGTGGGTTTTGCAGAGTAGCGGCTCCCGTGCTTCTTAAGCTCACCCCGGCATTAGCGGTGAGCGGCGTTACATTATACCCTCACCGCTCCCGTGAGCAGCTGGCTCTTCCCGAGGAGGACCCGCACCTCGGCTGCTGCACCCGGCCGGGCGTAAGGGCTGTGAGGGCTCCGGCTCCGCTCCCTCCCCGGCTGGCACGAGCACAGGCAAGTAAATGTGCATAAATCGAGGCCCTTTCCTTTCTGAGGCTCTGAGGCCAACATTTTACAGCGCTGCTAGTGATTTTAACATCCCATCCCCATCCCATACCCCCTTGGAAACATTTACCAATGCTATTTTTTTTCTGATATAAAGCTGTGCCAAAACTTGGTTACTTTAGGAAGACAAACTGGCAGTGGAAACATTGACAGCTATACAGGCAAATATTGTATTGCTTAAAAAACTTTATTTAGATTGCTCCATGGCAGGGGGAGTTGGTTGTTTGTTAGGTTCTTTTTTTTTCTTCTTTTTGGATGGTGCTCAAGATGCCATAAAATTAGCTACGGTATTATTCTAGTGATGTGTACACTTCATATTCATGCGCCTTCAAAATTAAAAGCCATCATGATAAAATGAAGCAAATAAACAGTCCTGAGGAGGACTTAATCCCTTTCCTCCACGCTCCCACCAGCCACCGAAGCCCACGGGGGTCCTGGGAGGGCAGGAGTGGCAGAGCCCGGGCTGAGCAACGCAGAGGATCCTTGGGAAGGCGTTGTTGCTCTGACATGGGGATATTAATGTTTCTGGCCAGCTGACAGCGTGTGCGGCAAGCGTAAACATTTGGCTCCAGCAAAGAGTTGCAGACGAGGGAGATGAGTTGTGGCTGAGATAAACAGGGTCCTTGCGATAGTGCCCAGCTGGGCAGGGCTGTTGCGGCAGAGGGCTGCGGATGCGAGTGGGATGGGGATGCAGCCGGCAGCGGGAGAATGGTGGTTTGGCCGGGGAGCAGGACACTCGCCTGGTGGCTCTGCAGCCCGTGGGGGGCTCCCAGCCGCTGGCTCCTCCTGGGGCCCTGTGGGGGAGTTCAGAAAGGCTGGAAAAGACACCACTGGGGGCACATTAGGGGTCTGAGGAAAGAGCTCATAAGCAGTACTGAAGATGCTTGCAGTATTGCTTGTGATGGTGGTGTGTTTTGCATCCAAACAGCAGCCACTTTGCAGGGGGACGGAGGGGATAAGTAGGTAAAGAGCACCCAGGCCTCTGCTTTCCAGCTCTTTCGGAGCAGACTAGCTGTCCACACCAGTCCAGGTTTAATTTGTGCTCTGGGTTCGTTGCAACGGCCTTTTAAAACTTGGGTCTTCCCATGTATGTTGGTGGACAGAGTGGTATGGCCGTGCTGCCGCCTGGGGCCAGTGGGCCTTTGGGCTCTTACCTTCCTTCCCGAAGGGCCAAGCGAGGTAATTTTGCATTTTTGCAGTCTGTAACTCAAATAAAGAATAAATAACTTTGTAAATATTAAGTAATTAATATTACTTAGGCAGCCTGAGGAGAAGGGGTGTAGGGTGGTGTTACGCCCAGAGGTGTTACAAACCTGCCTCCCTGTGCCAGAGGACGGACAGACGGACGGATGGCATGGCGTCCCTTCCCTCTCGCAGCGTCCGCACGTGCGCCTGCATGTGTGCGAAACCCGTTAACTTAGCTTTTTTTTTTTCTTCTTCTGAATGTTCGGAAGAAGCAGGGAGTAATAAAATGCAAGTTTTCCACAGAGACCAGAGGAAACGAATTACTGCCTGGGTGTAGCTGAGGGCAGAGTCTGGCTCATTATTTTCTGTGAAATAATTCCCACGAGACCTTGTGGAAACCCAGCTTCTTTTTTTTTTTTTTTCTCCTCATTTTTCTACTTCCTTAAACTTTCCAAAATACTCTGCTGTAACATATTTTCCCCAGTCACATGTGTTAGCGAGGAGAGAAAAGGTTAAATTCTCCTTTCGTACTATAATGTAATTCATTTCCTGTTTTTCACAACTGTCTAGACACAGATCTAACGAGCATTAACCCTGAATCCCATCATTGGGTTAAAGATAGACACTTTAAATATAAAAGTGTGTGGTAAGAGAAAGATTGCAGGTTTCTACCTACCACCAGGAGCCAGCTCTTTTAAAGAAGAACCATTTAATTGTCTATAAGGAAGAAAAAAAAACAAATAAAATTATATCAGTGTCAGAGGTCTAAAAAGGAACCCTATTGCTTTATATACACCAGCAGCAATGTAAGTGCTGCTGAGCCATGGACAGGTTGATCCCCCTTCAGGAGTTATATTTATCTGGATTTACACGTCCAGCGAGATCCAAAAAAGAAAGCATAAATTCCACTTCACCAAGAGAGCTATAAAAACACCAGGAGAAAGTCATTTAAGAGCAAACCCAATTCAAAACCATGGTCAGGTTCTGGTGGGAGACCCATGGACAAAATGTCCCCCAGGCCCAGCTGAGGAGGGTGCCCCAAACCCCAAGGAGAACAGTGATTACTGTGGTACCTTGTGTTGGGAAGGCAAGGGTGAAAGCCACAGTGTATTTGGTTCCAACCTACCAAAGCATTTAAACACTTGTTCAGTCATAAACAGACCCAAGAGGACTCTTTCTCATCGACTTAAGCTGGATCATGGTCCGGTTGAACGTTGGCCCGAAGTTAAACCTGGCGATTGCCCCCGGGATGCGTAGCCTCCTCCGACACTCCTCCCACAGGCTAGGCTGCCACACCGGAGTGGAAGAAGGGAGACAAAGGGATTTCTGGCCTCTAACGTGAGAGAAACGCCTCACAAAAGCGCAAGTTTTGCCTGTGGAGGAAAGGCAAGGAGAAAACAAAATGGCCACCGACCCCATCCCGGTGCTGGGTGCAGCTAGGGAGTGAGGTCATCCCTGACAGGTTGTCCCGCACACAGCACTCCCATCAAAGATTACCCACAGAGACATCATTTTTTACGTATTTCATGAATAAGCATGTATTTTTAACTCAACGCTCAAAAGCCCCATAAAAATAAGTCAAAATTCATGGTGTGCCGTGAAGAGGAGGATCTCGTGTTTCCTGTGCTGACTGCATTTCTCCATCTATAAAGGCACGGGCCAGGACAGACCTGCCACCTCAGCCACAAAGCCTGCCGGCACGGCCTCTCCTGCTCGAGGCCTGTTCTAGCCCAACCAGAACAATCCAAGGAAAACATATTAAAAAGACATTAGTTTGTTTGTTTTCTACTAAAAAACGCAGTATACTACAGCACCAAGAACTGCAAGGGGTGAACTGGTGTCTTTCCAGCTTCGGGGAGGCCTTTGAACCCACACAAGTTATTTATAGAGCTTTTTAGAAAACAGCTCTCTCCCATTTCTGCAGTTTTGATGACAGGAGCAGTTCTGGTTTTGTCAAAAATAAAACGGTCCCCTGCGTGATTAACTGGGGTTCACCCCACACCCCTTATAAAGCAGAGAAACAGAACTGAACTGAGGATTAGGGAAGGTTGGGGCAAAGCTGAGTCCTCCTCCCCCTCCACTCTGCCCTGGTGAGGCCACATCTGGAATACTGTGTCCAGTTCTGGGCTCCCCGGTTCAAGAAGGACAGGGAACTGCTGGAGAGGGTGCAGCAAAGGGCTACCAAGGTGATTAGGGGACTGGAACATCTCTCTTATGAAGAAAGGCTGAGGGATTTGGGTCTCTTCAGTCTGGAAAAAAGACAACTGAGGGGGGATCTTATCAACGCTTATAAATACTTAAAGGGTGGGTGTCAGGAGGATGGGGCCAGGCTCTTTCCAGTGGTGCCCAGTGACAGGACAAGAGGTAACGGGCGCAAACTTGAACATAGGAAGTTCCACCTGAACATTAGGAGGAAATTCTCTACTTTGAGGGTGGCAGAGCACTGGAACAGGCTGCCCAGAGAGGTGGTGGAGTCTCCATCTCTGGAGACATTCAAAACTCACCTGGACACGTTCATATGCAACCTGCTGTAGGGGAACCTGCTCTGGCAGGGGGTTGGACTAGATGATCTCCAGAGGTCCCTTCCAACCCCTACCATTCTGTGATTCTGTGATATTTGTTCCGTAAGCAGTTTTCAAAATGCTTTTTGCCCAAACTCTACTTCTTTATTAGGCTTTAAGACCGTGAGGGCACTTCAAGAAATTATAGAGGGTGACGTTATCATTGCTCAAGGCAGGACCTCATCCATGCTTTGGGCCACCTCACCATCCACCCCAAGTGCTCTTAAAAGGGTGGAGGTGTTCACAGCAATACCACAAAAATATGGGAAGGATTATAGAGACACCTCACTGACCCACCCTAAAAGAGTGGTCTCCTAAAGAGATCAAGTATTACCCTTAAAGGATTTAGTCTATTAAAATAAGTAGAATTGAGTACTTTCAAGAAAGCTTGAGTCAGAAATATCTTGACAACAGCTTGCTTATCCCCTTGTTGAAAAGGCTCCAGTGACCTTGTAGACTGTCCCGTGTTTCCAGAGACTTGCATCTGGGGCTGCAACCCTCTATCTAGCTGTACTCCTGAGGCACAGCGTAACTACAAAAAGACTTATGAAACAACTTAAACATACCTTACTTGACAGTGCGAATGAAATTAAAAACACAGCATCAACATTCTGTGCTTATTCTCACAGCTGGCATAGCTTTCGTGAGGCAAGTGATCCTGTTTTACCAAGGTAACTTCTCCTGTTCCAGACTGAGAGACATTTCATTTGCCTTTTCACCTGCTTTTTCCCTATTTATTGGGAGTCCCTTCAGCAGGCTCCTACTCACATTCCCTCTGAGCAGGAGCCCAGGTCAGGCTGACTCTAACCAGATGCAATTGTAACTGAAAAAAAGATAACAATCTAAGTTATTTGGATAACGTGTCCAAAAAAAAAAAGAACATTCCACAAGTTGGAGGTGAAGCTGTTGGACCAGCGTGAGTGCTAGTGATTTCTTTTGGGGCAAAAAAATCACCCCTGAGCTTTGGGAAGAATACAAGCTCCACATGAGCACTGTTTTTGCTGGGAGTTAGGGCTCCTTTCACCTCATTTTCCTTTGAGGAACAATGAAGCAACATCTCTATCCTGGATATTCTCCATGTACCTACTGCCATGACAACCCAAGTTCTGGATGTTCCTGCAGAAGAGTCTGCTTATGGTCACCAAAAGCTCAAGGCTGATAAGGTCACCAACTTGGAAGCAATGAGACAACCAACCCTGTGGTTCACATTGTTTGAACATTTATTGCAATTCAGTGTCAAAAATATTTTACAAAAATACATTACTGTCTGCACAGAACAGCTGTAAAAATCGGAGTTGAACATGCAAGGGAAGAAGAAAAAAAGTGCAAATTTATAATAGAAGGATTTTAACCACACAATAATATTAAACAGAAGTTTATTATACAAGGGATGTCTTTCACTTCATACCATCTCTAGTTACAACTTTAAGGAAAAACAAAACAGAACACACGCTCTCTTCCATATATAAGTAGGTATTCATAATTACTGCAGATTAGTTCCTAAAGATGAGCCTATTTGCTAGTTTAAATTAAAATGTTCTCTCGGTAGCTGACCTGTTAGCATTCTGTGCGGCACAGGACAGCTAAAGAAATGCAAGTTCCACCCCCAGTCGCCCTCTCAGGTGCAAAAAATGCAATGCTTGGTCAGTGGAGGGGGAATCTCTCTGGTGTTCAAGGTATTAATATACTAGAGGCTGCATGTGCCAAAGACAAGTTCTCCCTAAGGCCAGATCCTGCAAAGCCAATTTGCTACCAACAAAATCAGTGGAGGAAGATGTGGGACAGAAGTCGGGCATCGGCAGAGACACTCACACAGCCACACGCTGACAGCTGTGTGGATGGCCGGCCATGTCTTCAGAGCCTTTAACAAGCATCATTATAAGCAATGAGCTGAGAAAAGCCGCACAAGCAGAACGCCAGAGTCCCAAACCTTGTAACAGGGTGTCTTTATCAGCCTGATCAGCCATCAGCTCCACGGGGTCTACGTTTTTGGAAACAGGCCAGCTGGGAAGAGTGGCATTTTAATTTAAAGCTATGTCTTTTTGGCAAGGTGCTGGTCTATGGGGAAGCTGTGCAACGGGTTTGTAAGAACAACCCCAGAGGACAACGCTGGTTTGCTGTACCGAGCAGGAGAGAAGCGTGAAACAGCACATCTGATTTATTACCTACATAACAGAATTTGAAATGTTCCTGCTCTAAATCAAATTTTAGCTACTAAGGGCCAAGGAATTTTCTGGGCAGGAAAAGCTGGTTTAGTACCTGCGTATGTTCTAGAAGGTGATAGCTTTGCAAGAGTAACTGAAGTCAAACAGAAATGGGAACACAAACAGTTCAAAACCTGGGGGCAAAGAAAAAGTAATAAAAAAAGATATTCCCATATACAGAAAGTGGCAGGGTGCAATTAAATGCTTACATACAAAGCAATGTCTTCAGAGCAATATAAGTTTTCCTAATCACTTTACAAAATAAAAGGAACTAGAAACTCCCACAATTAAAAAAAGAAACCCAAACGATATAAGAGGAGGTGCACACGTTTTTATGATCAAACTTTACCATACCATAGTTAGTATAAACAGCTTAAGGTACGTACAGCTGAAATTGTGCCTCTTGAAGTGGCTATCACATTAAAACCAACGCCAAATACCTGCCTCTTCTAGAAAGCTGAAACAAACGTCTCTGGGATCTCTGCCTTCCTAAGCCTCTTCCCCTGCATGGATCTATTTTTCCTCTTCACAGCAACCATGTTCCACACTGTTGCACTGCTTAACACATCCTCTGAAGATAATGAGATTTCTCTGGATATGCTGGCAGGAGAAAACCCCGAAGAGAGAAAAAACCCTCCTTTCCTAGGATCACAATTGATGCGTGTCTAATGGAAATGCATCAACTAACTGGAAGGTGAAACGCCGTTTGAAAAGAACGTTCTATTTCCAAAGTACAAGTAAAAGCCTGTTTTCCCTTCACAACAGCTTTGCCACAATTGTCCTAAAATAAAGAGGTCCTTTTTGCACAAGAGCAGCCTCACACCGTCCTGCCTGGAAGCCCCTGTTATCACAGTTGCTTTTGTTACTCTGCCATCCTCAGCCAAGCAGATGCCTTTGTATTGCTAAAAAACCGATCGCTTTGTTTATAAGTGGTTAGGGGAAGGTATTTGGACGCATTTCATTTTAAGTACGAAACGAGAGTATTGAATTCACCACAATATCTCCCTGTACCAGCCACTTGAGAAAGAAGGAGTCTCCCAAAGAGATCAAGGTTTTATTTGACAATTGCTGTAGCAGGAGGGTAACGATCCAGGCAGCAACTGAATGAGGCTTATTCTGTTTCTTTTTGTTTAGTCTGTTTTGTTCTCCCCTGCAGTAGTTGCTTGGTTTGCTGCTGCTTTGGACGCTGACAGCAATGTCCCGAGACCCTGCCCGAGCTACACACAAGTGTCTGTATGTATTAACAAATCATCTTCAGCACTTCGACCCTTTAAGATCTACACAATGCTAAGAAATTAAAAAAACCCAACCATTAATTGAAATAAGTTTTATAAATAGGAGCCTCAGTTGCACATTTTTAAGTATGTTGGCAGCATGACCCATGCTCTCTGGGCAGAAGACACAGAATAAACTCTTTGCTCAAGATCAGTGAAGGGCTGATAGAGGCGATGGCCAGAGCCAAGATGTTCCCAAATCGCAGCTGAACGCTGGGATTTTCTCTCTTGCCGCGCAGGGAATGCACTAGGCCGGATTCAAACCTGAGCTTAAAATTCACCCAGTGTCACAATTTCACAGTGGATAAGTGTCATCTGCTAAGCACAGCCTCAGACTAGGCTGAAACCCCTCAGCATTTCATAGCAAAACACTGGTGCCTCCCCATCACAACAGGTTGGCTCGCTATGCGTGGCAGAGGCTGGACTACCAAAAAACCCAACCCCAAGTAAGAGCTGGAAACAGAAGATGCTGAGGGGCACAGGCCCTCTCACTGTCAGAAAAAGGAACTACAAGAATTTCCAAATCCAGTGGCAATGCTTCACTCGCTTCACTTGCAGGTTTCTGTCCTTAATGTCCTCCTTCACCAAGCCAGATTTCAGCCCTGTCTACCCGCTGCCATCAATGCGGGAATGAAAACAGAAACTGGCCTCCCTCGCTCAGAAACGTCCCCCCAAAAAAGCACAAGTTCATTTTTCCAAGGGAACAGCTTTTAAATCACTTTCAGTTGACATGAATACAATCAGCAGGCTTATGCTTTCCACTGGCAGTTAAACAGATGGATGGGGCATCAACACCAAGATAAAGCTCCCTAACCTGGACGTGTTTTCCCCTCATTTCTAGAGAGTGCCAAGCTCTTAGTCATGGCGAAGGGTGGCACAGGCTCACAGAGCTCTCTGGAAAGCAAAAGCTTGGATTTGCTGTTGGAAGGCAGGAGAAGGGCAGCTCTTGCCAGCATTTTCCTGGTTTTCCTCCCCCCTTCCTCACTGCTCCATCTAGAGGCAGCTTTTTTCCCTTTTTGCGTCTCTTCCAAGAGTATGCAAAGTGATTTAGTTTGCAAAAATGCAAATACTGTCAATTTTTTTTAAATATAAACAGCTGCAGAAAAGTGTTGAAAGTCAGTTATAAAAATGTAAAAAAAGGAACAGAATATTTAACAATAATTAACTCAAGTAGTTCTTCCTGAATTGTCCTGAGTACTCCTCTTCCTCACAATTCTTTGTACATAGTCACACACAACCCACTAAATATTTACCCTTCCGAGGCATCCTGCTTATATCACGCACAGAGAAAGTGCTATACAGGAAATCTACCGGCAAACAGCAAAAACTTTCCACTGCAGGTTTTCAAATTGTTATATCCGAGCGGGATTCTTCTAGTTCCACCGTAGGGAAAAGTGAAGCATTGTATGCAACAGAGGAGACGGTGAGCCAGATCACGGCCATAGCGAAGTTAGGAGTCTGGCCACATGCTCCACAGGACTGAAAATTGAGCTCTAGGCTATTGTTGGAAGATCACATAAAGGTGGTCAGCACTGGAAGCAGAAGGGACTAGGCTGGGTCTTTGCCATTTCCTTGGCACAGAAAAATAACCAAAGATGTCAGGTGCCATGTTGCAAATCCCATCCTTACCCCAGTCCTGACTGCTGTTTTTAGGAAAATGCTGACCGATTCCTTCATGCTGTCTTGCTCATCACCCTGAACTCCAGTAGTCTGAAAATAAAACAAGACGCTGCCCGTCTTCCAGTGAATAAAAACCGCATTATTTCACTATGTTCAACAGCCCAGTTCTCCCTACATTTTACTAGCTCCAAGATGATTGAATTCACTTGACAGCAGTGGGAATACAGAGCAGTGTATATGTTGGAAAACTAGGAAAACATGGGCTTGAAGAACCAGATTCTAACCTCCCTTGGTATTTCAACCAGTGCAGTTAACCTAGTGGAGTTGATATGAATTTACATCGTGAGATTAAATCCAGTCCTTTGTTTCTCTATAGTAGAACTTCCTCCCTTTTAGATAATCTTCATCCTTGTGGCTTCTCTTTTCCCTTTTGCTCGGTCTTCCATAAAACCAACAAATTAAATGAGGATGGAGTAAAGTCTTAGGTATTTATATGGTGCCTATCATCTAGGCATTCAAGCACTGAGTAGAGCAAGAAAACTACTGTAAAGAGGTAAGCATTAATACAAGAAAAGATGCTTACTATCACAAATGTTTCCCTTTAAATCATTGTACAAAATACAAAAGTTCACATTGTACACTGGATTTTTGTTTGAAAAGGTACTCAATCTATTAGAGGTAGAAAGTGGTATGGTGCGATTCTCTTTTGCAAGTAGGCTAGAGTTCTATCCTAAGTATTTCAGAATGTGTCCTTTTTAAAAACATAAAAGTATTATTAAACTTGTCACAGGGATATTTTTCATAAATAATTTTAAAACGTCATTTTTATAAATATGTATGCTAAATAAAACCAGATGGAGAAACAGTTCAACAGTCCTAGCCTCTTATTGCTTTCTCTCTATTAGAAACAAACCAAAAGAGTTCTCAAATGGTTGTGGGGCAAATTCATTTTTAACTTCTAAAAAAAAAACCAACCAAACAAAAAAAAGTAGTTTTTTGCCCTGTATCTTGTACTCTGATCATAAAAAAGGGACTCTGTACAACATGCTGCATGTATACACCAGTCCTACGGAAGTCTGTATTCCTTAAGTGCTGCACGTCAGTGAGCAATTTCACCTTTCATCTCTGAGATCCTCTTGTTCCTTGACTCAGGAGCTTCAAACAAACATGAATATTTACACTATTTACAAATGGAGTGTCCAAGCTCAGTGGCATAAAGTGTCCTGTAAGAATTGCGTGAGCTGCGGTGACCCAAGTTCAGAACCTGAACAAGTTGATAAAGTCTTGCGGCGAAAGAGAGGTGGAGCAAGTCTCCGGGTTGTTGGCTGTGCAAGGGTGATCAGTACCCTGGGAAAGGAGAAAACAACTCCATTTAGAGCGACTGCGGAAAGGGCGCCAGAGCATCAGCCAGCTTAGCGCTGCCCCTCTGCCAGACATCCCGCTTGCAAATAGATAGAGCAGAGCCCAGAATAATATTTCTACTCTTGCCAAAGCAGACAGCTCAGAACTGGGCTTCAGATTTTAGGGGCTACTGGCAAGTCACGGGAAATAAAACCAGCAAAGATCCAATTCATTCTTTTCCCTTCTTCTGAGGGAAGAGTGGCTGGAGCCTACCATCAGCTACGGGAACTTAACTCCAGAGACGTGCCTTGGATATCAACACAGTGGCCAGCAGATTTTTGTCCTGGGCTGTTTTGTAGCCATAGCTCTCGTTCCAGCTAATCCTGCTGCCAGGACCTCCACCTCCATGGAACGGGTGGCAGGAGCTGCTGGCAGTGCTAAGATGATCTACTGCAGGCAGCCCTAGAGTATGCCCATCTCCCTCCCCTCTGGCCTTGATGGCCACTACTCTTGTTCAATGTAGAGAAGATGGGACCTTTGAAGCACAGAGGAGAGAGGGTCTTAATAGCTGAGGGAGGATTAAGACAGAGGAAAACACTAGGTTATGCAGGCAAAGGAACTGCAGCACCCTAAACCAGCTGCAATCAGAGGAAGCACCGAGTGCCCCGTGGCTCGTGCCCCAATTGAGTTTGTCCCACCAGCACCTCATACCTTCCAGGAGAGGATGTGGCAGTGCCTGCACAGCTGCAGCGTGTCACCATACTGCTCCTTCCGTGGGTAACACCTTATGAGCTTGAAGTACATCTTTTTCCAATCCAGCTGTCCCTTGTCAGATAAGATTAGCCGTTTGCGAATCTGAATGAAAAAAAATCATCAAAATTGTTAGCAGGTCAAAGAACGTGCTTTTATTCTCTTCAACTCATGTTGTTCCCCTCTCCCTTGCTGGTCCCATAAGAGTTCCCTTGTAACACCAAGAAAACTCAGAATTTCCAGCTATAACCAGCTTCCTTAACTGCAACAGCCTCGCCTGATCCCATTATCAGGGTCTATCCCCACTTCATGAGTATTACTGTATGAAAGCCTGAACTCCTGGGAGCTATTTCATACTATTTTAGCCACTGTTTCTGGCTGGCAGGACAGTGAGTACAGTTGCATTTAACAGTTTCAGAAGTTGAAGTATTTTGCTTTTTGATTGACTCTAAGGGTCAGTGATTTGTCACATTAGCTTGGGAGACACCCATCTTTCTTTTAGGGTTCATTAGTTGCAAAGATTGGATTTGAATTTACTTGTTAATAGAAATAACTTCCCCAAAGTGACTTCCAAAGTCAGATCCAGACTGAGCAAATAAAGCCAAGTCAGCAAAGAAATCTGGCATGTGGTCCCTGAAGTGCAGAGGTCTAGTATAAACGCTCCAGATGTTCACCCATAAACACAGAGAAGGATTTTTGTTTGTTTGTTTTTAAGTTTAGAAGACCTTAGATGATTACCAGCCTGCAAAAGGCCAAAGATGTTTACACAGGTACAACATGGATAGCAGCAAGGCTGTTTTCCACATACCGTCCTGTCACTCATGAAATGGCTCAGAGGGGATTTCTTGCTCTAAAAGGCAAGAGAGTACGACTCATCGCTCATGGACCACATCCACAGAGATTCTCTGCGAGGGTGTCAGTCCCTGGGACATCGGGGGACATGTCAGTCCCTGGGACATGATTGCTGGAGCTCGCCTGCACGTTTTCCCCACACACGTGGGGCGAGGAGCAACTGCATGACTTGCAGTTATTACCACCTGGATTAGGGTTGAAGAAGTTCACCGTATGACTAATTCCTTGGGCTCCTGTTTCAGGAATCATTGCTGTGGCATGCAAAACCCTCTACATATATCATCTTCACAGCCGTTCTCATGTCAGCCTGTATTATCAGCTTGCGGCACAGCCCTCAGATCCAAGAGATAGTCAAATAAGAGTGTCCTACCCGTGTGTGTTCACTTGCTAGTGGGTTACAACAAGCAACTGATGGCAGTTTGCATCCCTCCTTGTACCTGTCTGTCCGTAAAGTGGTACTGGCAGAGTTTCTTCCACAGCAGCCGGTCTTCGCTGAGCACTTGCAGGTCGGGAGCCACCTGACCGAGGCTAACCAGGTCTCTCCCATCACTCAGTCGTTGCATAATGTTCAATTGTAAACACAACGGCAGGTCTGTGAAAGTGGTTCCTTTAAAGGCAGGCTGGAAGAGACAAGACAAAATTGAGCTCACAGGAAGCTGAAAAAACAAGCAATTATAGCTTGCAGTACAGTTACTGCTTTTTAAGCATTGCTTTTCACATAGAGAATAAGCAGCAGTTCCCTCTTCTGAATGAGACATTTAACGTTCTGCCCCAGCACAGTTTGAAATATCCTCAAGGAAGAGGACATGTAGTTGTATTACAGTAGTTAAAAGCTGAGTTGCAGTCCAAGCCTACTTCTCCCCTTTTTGTCCATCCCACATCCCTACTCGTGAACCTCTGCTCCCAAAAGCACCACTACCAGCAGGACATGGGCTACATCATGGTATCAGCTATTAACCACCCAGGTCTCTACACCACGAGGGACATGGGCATTACTTCTCAAGTTCAGCCTCCTGTTACACACATTGCTGGGAATCTCATGCTCTTCTGACATGTGTTTTAGCTTATGTCGTCACAGAATCCTGCTGTAACCACAGCAGTGGCTGATGAGTACCCACAGCAGGATTTTTTCCTGCATGGCTTCCCAGGTCACTGCTGGCAAGGCTAACTTCTCCTCTGTGAACGCTTGAAGGACCTGCCCCTTTCCCATCAGCTGCAGCCATGGTTTTCCAGGCTGTTCAGCCACACCAAAGCACATCCTAGCCTAAAGAGACAAAAGCCACCTTCACCTGGTCTAAACAGGGTCTAGGATTGTTTTGCAAGTCCACTTGGCAGAACAGCTCCAGGACAAATTGACCACGACAGACCAGCAGGTCCTGCACTTGGGGGAAATCCAAGGCACACATGGGAGCAAGACATCAGCAAGGACCACAACCCGAGCTCCAGCTCCTCCAAAACCAGCCCCAGCCTTATTAAGGCAAACAGCAGCTTTTAGGATTGGGCCTCAACGAAGAAACAATGTTAGACAGATGTGCCAAGTTTATCATTTACCCTGCACAGAGATGCTGCTATTTTAAGTTGCAGAGTCACGGCACCCGTCTCGCAATTGGCAGAGCTATTAACCATTTCAAACACGAAGCACGCAGATTGCCATCAGCAGGGGAACACTGCATAAAGCTGCTTTTAATCATACAGTCCCATCTCCCGCCACCCCATTGCACATGAAACTCTGCAGGCACAACAAGCACGTCTGTACACAAACAGCTCCCACCTTCCCTTCAGCGCCCCAGTCACCACCCTGCCCAGTCCATGCAGCACCGCCCAGTATCTGCAAGGACCACAGCTTTTCTACCGAGGCACCATTTTTTGCCATCTCCACCAGCCGGAGAGGCCTGAAACAACCCCTACAGAAGGAGTGAAGGGTTTCTGCCACCTCCAGAGGACACTTCTTCCCGCGACAGCTTTAACAATGCATGCTGAGAGTTAAGCTACTGTAGATGCTTTCTCGGTACAATCCACAAGGCCAGACTTAGCGTCCTTGCCCATCGGTGCAAACTGAGGTCATATTTTGGGGTAGGAAGAACGCACTGGAGCTTTGGATCACCTCCCGTTGATCTCCCTCGCCAGCCCATCTTTTGCATTCTCTTGCCCTCTCTCTACATACAAGCTTCACTAGGGCACAACAGGCAGGACTAAGCTCAGAGGCTTTCAGGTCAAAAAAATCCCAAAGCTTATACTTCTGTCTTATTTCTGAAGAAACCCGTATGACTCAAGCAAATCAGGTTTTCTGAGTCAGGGCCAAAGACTTATCTGCTACTTCTTTTCCCTCAGTACTCCTTTCCAGGACTTTTCAAACATTACTTTTTTTGGAGAAAGAACACAGATTAGATCACAGCAGATCAGTATGTTGTCACTTTCTGGACAGAGGTGTTTTTTTTTTTAAAGCCACTCCCACATACTCTCAGTATTTTGCAAGTTTGTTGTTAATTGCATTGTTTTGTTGTTTGGTTTGTGCTTTTTCTTTTTTTTTTTAAAAAAGAAAAAAAGGTTTAGGTCTTGGCTGTTGCAAGACTTTCTCCCCCCTCCAGAAAGACCAGAAGCACTCAGTGCACTGTAAGCAACTGGCTGCGCAGAGCTGAGTTTGTTCTTCCTTCCTCTAAACTCAGCTGGTTTTGTTCTAGCTTGACCTGAAGTAATCTTCAGTGGTGTGATTTTATTTATTTCAGAAAAGCGTCTGTAAACATACACGTAAGTATACATGAAAGGCAGTTCTGTTCACAAGCACTATTTTGATGCACTTTTGTCTGGATAGGCAGAGTTCTTTGAAATGCCAGTCTGTGTTTTACGAGTCCCTTAAAGTAGAGCAGGGGGAAAACCCCGCACTGAACTACTGAGGTAGGTCCTGGCCTGTGGTACACTCAGGGCAGCAGATGCCTGGGTGGAGCTGACCCTGGCAGTGCCCAGGCACAGGGCAGCTTCCAGCTCACTGACCTGCTGTGCCCCAGGAGCTATCCCACAGCTGGGCCAGTGCTTCTCCTGTGAGGCAAAGGGAGCCGCAGTCCATGCCAAGAGCTCACCACCAGGAGGGACGGCAGAGGTGGGGCAGAGACCTCCATGAGATAAGGCACTGCTGCTTTTGCAGCTCTTGAAACTCCCTGGGACCTCCCAGAGTTCATCTTCTGCTGTGTCCTGCTGCCTGCGTTACTCTAACTGAAGGACTGGAAATTATTTCCTGGTGTTCCCAGAGAACATAGCCATGTAAAGTTATGGAAGCAGGCCCTTTGCTTAATTCTTTGCAAATGCCTCTCTGGTTGACCCAACAGGTAAAAAGGTGCTTTTTATATTCCCTCAGGCCACACCTTGGTCTGCCCAAAGGGGGATTTCACAGTTCAGTTCCCTGCAGGAAGCCCTACAAGGGGCACACCAACACTGAGGTCATAATTGGGGAAAGCTTTAGTATTTGTGTGGAGTAAGTATCCATTGGAGTAGGGTCGGGGAAATAGTCTAGACACAGTTCTGGACAACTGGTTGTAGGTGTCCCTGCTTGAGCAGGGCTGTGGACCAGATGACATCCAAAGGTCCCTTCCAACCTCAACCCTTCTGTGATTCTGTGAAGTGGTGCAAGTTCAGATTTGATTTCCATGCAAAGACAGGTTAGGAATTTATCAACTAATACATCTCTTTCTCATCCCTACAGACATTGTTAAAAAAAAACCAGATGTTGTGAAAGCAGGACTCGTCCGGCTGGAATGGGCAGCTCCAGACTACTGGAAGAATCATTGATATTTTCAGCCAGGAAGCATGAAGTTATGCAGCTATTTGGAAATTTGCATTTAATTTACAGATTAAACAAATCTAAAAACCTCAACTATCTGATAAACAAGTTTTGAAGGCAATTTCTCAGTTTGAGAAAGATCGAGTTGACTCTTCATATTGAGACCTAATCTCTGAAGACTCTTGAGAGGGGGAGATGGTTTCCTGCCCAGCTCTGTTCGCACAGCACTTCTTGGCCATCAAGGACTCAAGCCACAGCCTGTGACCAGTAACAACAAGCCTGATACTGTGTTGTGTATGTTGAGTTTGAGTTAAGGGACACAAGTAATGCTAGGAATGCACCCAGTTATTTTGGCAACTCCAGGTCCTTCCCCAGCACTGTGCTTGCCCTGGGAGTACAGTGGGATGCAGTCACCCAAATGAGATCTGCTACATGAGAAGGTTTCATGAAGGAGCCACATTATTTTTAGCTTTCAGGATTTGTGCTTACCCTGGTGATCTGAATGTTGTTCAGTTGCTGCTGCCAGTGGAGAATGCTCTCCATTCTGTGCACCCACATGTTGATGTTTCCAACCAGGACAGACTTGCCAACCCGTTGAACTAATGTGCAGAGGGATGTGTAGAGGGTCTGCAGCAACTCCCGTATTAGCCTGATGTTCTGCTGATCTTCAAGGACTTTGGAAGAACAGGAAAGGTTAAAAACGGGAACTGCCCAAATCCTTTTCTGACTCTACAGTTTTCAGGCAAGTCATCTGCTATAACCTCACAGGCCAAGAGAGCCAGCCTGCACTTTTCTTTTTAGAGGAAAGCACTTAAACATTAACCAGGCACAGCAGGTTAGACAGCAGATGGAAAGAGATCGTCCCAGCATAAGCAGATAAGATGTCTGCCCTTTCTGCAGCACTTCCCATTTCCAGCAACTGGCAACCAGCCAGTTTTCCCCTCCAATATGTGGAAGATGTTATCTATGTGCACATCTTCCCTATCTACCCCAGCTGATGTGCGGGGAGACAACTCAGGATCTCCTTTCTCATTATGTATACACAAACAGGGTGCTCTCAATTTCCAGGCTTCAGACAGAGCTGAAGCATCAGGGAGGGAAGTGCCACATCTCAACCACAATTCAGCCCCCCCCAGCAAGTGAAGACAGCCCTGGAGCTTTCCTTTCCTCCGGAGCAGTGGGAGCACTTGATGATAACGCAAACTGGTGACAAGGTGGCACCAGAGACTGCAGATGTGCCAGGCTGGGGGCTGGAGCAGCCATCTCTTCTGCAGTCAGAAATAGGACTCAGTAGGATGCAGAAGGGGTGGTGGCAAGGAAAGTTGGAAAGGGAGGAATTGCCTCTCAGATACCTTCCAGAATACAGACATTTCTTCCTACTCGCCCCCCCAACCCCCCAGTCCTTCACCAAGGGAAAGTAAAGTAGAACTGCATGACAGAAATAAGCAGTTGTGCCCCTCTTCACCCGTCTTGCATTGCCTGACTGTTCTCAAGGATGTGGTTCACATGAGTACACCAGATTAAATCAGACTCCTCCTCCTCCTCCCCCTCACTGTTTCCGTTTCTTACCTTTCTGCACCACTTTTTCCAAAATGTTCATGTAGTTCTTCTGGGCAATGCCACTCAGTGACGTCAGCTGAGACTTTGCTATCAGCTCCAACAGCTGTGGATAAAAATAGACATTGCAAGCCTTAGAGCACAGAGATACCTTTCTAATCTTGACTCCTGGTCACATGACACAGCAAAACAGTCCAGAGGCTTGTTTGCTGCTTGAAAATACAAGGGAGACAGCACCACAGAGCAAACTAACACGAAGGGGGAGGAGAGCAGAGGACAAACAATTAAACCCACATCGAAACGGGTGGAGGGGGAAAAAAAAAAGAAAGGCATTCTAATGATCTTCAGGGGGAAAAGAAACGATTTCATGGTTCCAAGATGCAGAGAAACCGCAGAGCAGCGCTCAGACTGACAGCTTCTATTCACACCAAGGGAACAACAAACGGCCGACGTCACCGTCCTTCACTGGGGCATAAACAAGCTGTGTCATTAGGGAACATGAGCAAATGCCTGCTTGGATGGGGATATTATTGATGGGGCATTAATGAGAATCAGACTCCACAATTTACGTCAGACTCCCGAGTTGCATGGGTTTTGTCAAAGCGCTGTCGGCACGACAGAAAGGTTAAGCACTAGATTATAAACAAACCCTTCCCCCCAACAAACCCCTCTTCCCCCAAGGTTTCCTTCTCTCTGTTCAGCTCTTGCAGTTGCAGCCCCAAACCACCTTTCCCTCTTTGTCCTGTTTACTTGTTAACCTTCCCTAATGGAAATCTCACTTTTTGCTTTTGATTAGGATTTGCTTCCCATGACTGATCCCCTGACCCATGTACAAGCCAAACGCTGAATTTGGGCTGCAGTTGCTGAAGGAAGCATTTCCCACAGGGAAGATGCCCTCTCCTCCCTGGCTCTCCACCACCACAAGAACAGCTGTGGAAGTTTCCTACGGATCATGCTCTGCAGAACATGTGGCCCATGATCTTCCAAGCCTTTCTCCCTCCCTTCCCCCAGCATTATATAAATACACAGACTGTCCACGTGTCAGTCCATTTGTTTTGGATGTACATAGCCTTCTGTTTTAATTTAGAAAGGAAAGGAAAAACCTTTTATGCTACAAATCAATCAACACGCTGCCGCATGACTAGCTTATTAATTCTTTATCATCTGCAGCTACAGTATCCCATCGCTGGCACCGCAGAGAGCCCGGAGAAGGTGCAACTACTTGTGTCAAGTAACTAAGATGGCTTTTGACAAGACTCGATAAGTCATGAGCTGAACTGTTTGCCCCGCTATAAGAATGACAGGAATGTATCCAAAAAGTCACCGGCAGCTTGCCATGAAGCAGGGAGCTTAGGGAGAGAGAGGTATTTCTGCAGTCATTCGCCTGCTCTGCTCATCTCAGGCGCTGGCATGTGACTGCCAGTCTGGAGCGGTGAAGTCGCCTGGAGTGACCGATCTCTTCTTCCATTTAATTTCCAGGCCAACACCATCATCAGATGGCTTTCAGTTTACATTCTATTAATATCTTGCACCTCACATGACCAAAAGAAAACAAAATGAAAAGAGACCTGCGCTAACCCCGGTGAAGTGCAGGCTGCCTGTTTTCTTGGCTCATTTTTGGGGGAACAAGAGAGGCAGCAGAGTTGGGTAGTATTTGGTACACAGGCATCAGTGGACCTTCTTGCTATATCACCTAAACTGAGACCACAAGGACTAAACACTCTTAAAAACAAGGCAGTTTGCAAGATATTTGGAAAGTTAGAAAGATCTTTTCTTAATTTCATTAAATACTGGAGGAAGAAGAAAAAAAAAAATCAGTGTCCCAAAGCAGTATATAATACTCTGCTTACACTAAACTATTTAGCCTTCAGACCTTTGATTGTAGCGATCAACCTGCCAGACTCCATCTGTACATTAGCCACGCATGCACCCAGATCAGCTCTTCTGTGCATAAACAACTGCTGTTTCCAGACTGCACCGTTCTGGAACTGGCACAGAGACAGCTTCCTCCAGGCTGGGTGTTAGCAATGTTGTGTCCATTACTGAAAACGCCAAAATGCACCCAGTGATAAGCATCACATAATGCAATACCATAAGAGGTAGATGCCAACGCCATTCTTAAGAGGAACAAGGATAAAAATCTCAGGTCCTTGAAGAATGCTAAAGTGGTACAAAATTAATTTAGCCAAAGGAAAAGATTCAAATTTGCCTTGTCTGTGTTTATCAAGGTTCAATTTATGTTCAGTGAACCAGCTCAGATATCACGTGTCGCCTCCCTTCCCCTGCAGCAATAAACACAGGATGAAATTCCATATGAAAACTATGTTGTGAATACTTCTAGGACTACTCTGCTCCCCAGGGACCACTGGCTGAAGTGACTGGCTGGCCCTCCAAATCAAGAGGCATTTTTTATTCTTCTGTGCTCATATAATACACAAAAAACCAGGTAAGCAATACAGTTCATCCGTGCCCCACAGGCTTCAGTGCATTGAGGGTCTTTTAGCATTGGCACAGACCCAATTAGTGGACTGCCAAATTGGGGTCTACAGCATCATAAAAAATAAATCAATGATGCCACATGCATAATACAGCCTAAAAGCAGACTGATAAATTCAGATTAATGCTGAGTAGGGTAAAAACGCTGGAGAGCTGCAAGCATGTGTTATGATGTGGCTGCATTAAGTCCAGCCCACGCTCAACTGAGAGGGACAGATGGTAGGAGAGAGTGCATAGGGAAAGGTTAAGAGCAATTTTAAGAGGCCTGCTTTTCAAAAATGCTAAGTGATTGCATTCCAGACGATTTTAATCGGAGATGGGAAGTCTGCAACACCTACAGAAAACAGAGCATTAGATCCCAATTCATCAAGTCCCAGGAAGTTGAAAGAGCTGACCTGTTAGCCTCCCCCAGGAAAATCCTTCCTACCATCCCTTTTCTGTTTGCTCTCAGGGGTCTGTGAGAGCCAAGGAGAAAAGTCAAGAGATGCAGTGGGTTATTCCAGAGCCTTTGCAAAGCTGGCAGGAGGCAGCATCTTCCACAGCAAGGCAATAACCTGCTCACTTCCCCCATGAGTCTGATGGACTCCTGCTCAAACCCCACTAGCAGTCGGTCTAAAGCAGTTGGTGCAACGAGGCACTCAGCTCCGGGAGCAGAGCAGGTCCTCCTGCCATAAGCACGAGGCAAAAAACAAGCGAACAAGAGTGCCATGTGGCAGGGAACAAGGGCGCCTGTTTCAGGGCCATGAGAGCATGCTGCCCTGCACCCATGACTGCTGTGCACAGCATCGCTTTGACCTGCCACAGCCAGCTGGTACTTCTGCCATCATCCCGGTTCAACGCCTGGGTGCATGGGCAATCCATACCCCAAATAACCCACAGCTAGGGGCTTACAGCACACAGAGCCAAAAATCCTCAGCAGGCCTGCTGCACCGGGCAGGAGGTTACAGCCTTGCCTCAAGAAGGGAAATGCTTTGTAATAATTAAAATGACAAGTATCGAATTACTGAAGTGTAAATCCACCTTTGAATACCCACAACCAGCTATAGGGAAGCTGGACTGCACGCTGTGAGGATCCATAAGCTCCTCCTGGTTGGGGATGTGGCTCCTCACAGCTGGACTGCTTCAAAAAATGTATTGCAATAGGAAATTCCTCCTCCGACCCCCCCTTGCTCTCACAGCCCTTCACTTTGTGTGGCTGAAATGTCACACTGGCTTTCAGCTGGGAGGTAGAACAACAGCAAGGCGAGTTATAATGATTTACAGCGCAGGTGCTGACAGATCTCCACGAGACAGCATCAAGCCGATATTCTTTCAGCACAGCATAAATCCAGGACTCCTGGAGCTAACTGCTATAAAAACTTAAGAAACAAATTTAAGAGACTACTTCAACAGGCTGCACACTATCTAGATCATATTATTCCAGAAGAGCTGTGCCCACGGAGCTTAACCTGACCTAAGCTTTTATGATCACAAACAGCACCTTCCCTTGAGACATTACTACACAATCTTCATATGACAAATCTTTCTGAAGGAAGCAGCCTGCAAAAGCCTCGCTGTCATCTGAACAGAGTGTTCCCACAGAAGCACCAACAACTTCTGGGCTGCAGGCACTTTTGTCTCTGCTCGTATTACTTATGCCTACAGAACGCTTCCAGCCTTTTCATTAGATCTGTAAGACCAGAGAAACCAGGGCTGCTTCAAGACCAAGAACGGTTTGGGTCCTTTGGGTCCATCACACACTTCTTTACTAGCTCTGAAAAGGGAACGCTGTCCTGTGACATGTGGGCAGATGCTATAGTTCAGGCGATCAGCAAGGACCAGGTCATGGCACCAATACCTATACTTAGTACTTCCAGCACTAAATCAGCAGACTGTCAAGACAAGATTGATGCTGGAGGAAAACTTCTTCCGCTTCAGTTATGTGAACTCACTGGCTACAGCTGATGGTATTTGCCCATGAAAAATACCTGCCAAGCTTCTTGCAGCTCCTCCACCTCACTTGAAGGAGGTGCCCATTTTATCAGAGCACCATTAAGAACACCAAGAACTTAGTTTGGGTATATCTTAAGCAGCAGACACTTCTGTATGACAAAAAAAAAAATCATCACTGAAAACACTGTAGCACTTGAGTTCAGAGAAATTCAGAAAGGAATGCTTTGAGAAAGGCAAGTTGATGTTCAGCCTGAAAGCCCGTTTTGCTGTCAGCAGTGATGTAGCTTATTTCTCTATAGGGCAAGTTTGGGTGTATCCAGCAGAATCCCAAGCCTGCAGCTGTTTCTCTCCTTTCTTCCCCTACAGACATCCTCATATTCTCCCCCAGCCTCCAACTCTAAACCTCCCTCCTCAGAAAGCATTTGCTTGATGAACTAAGTAGTGTGACATTTATCAGATACCCCGAGCAACGGGTGGAACTAAAGAGAACAAGGAGAGGGAGGGAAGGGAAAAATGTTCTGCCTGCCAAAGTTCGAGGCATTTTCCATGTGACAGATCGCTCATCCGTGTGCTCTCAGAAGCCTGCAATTTGCAAAGGACCAAAAGGATCCACATCTAGGAAGAGCTTCTCATGAGTAAATCTGGCACGAAAGGCATTTTATGAGCTACTATCCACCGGAGACTTGGCCAATACAAGCCTTTCATTTTAAGAAGTCAGTTTTATATTTGATCCGTGGTACCAGGTTTAATATTTTCTTTAATCTGCCAAACCACAAGTCAGCCTCAATTAGAAAGCTTCATACTTCTCAGAAGTGCTATATCCTTAACACTGCTGGGGGGGGAAAACTACTCTTAAAAGCTCAGAAGTAATTTGTAGAAACAAGGACACATGCTGGCTTACATGTAGAACACAGCTATTTTGGATACACAGCAGATTTGGGATACTTTTATGAAGTCCTCATGGGGAAAAGAGGGGAAGAAGGTCATCCTGAGCTTCCCAACCAGACCACACCAACTTCACTGAAATTTGAGTTTGCTCTTCAAAAAATTTAATGGGACTTCTGCTCGGTCATTGCAGTCCCGTGCAAGACACTCATTGCATTGGGCTGAGCAGCAGAAGCCCATCATGTGGCATAGTGTGATCTGAGGCCATGCTCAGCAGAGGTCTTTGAAGTTCTTCATTGTTATAAGACAGAAAGCTGTCAAAGGGATCTCTGGAGCACCATATAAAAGTTTTATTTTCCTCCTTTACATGTGACTAAAGGATTATAGCCTTAACATGAACTGTTCCTTCCACAATAATCTCCTTAAAGATGAAACAGCTATGTGGATTTATATCCGCTATCAGAAAATACTGAGTACCTCAGCACTGGTGATCACCTTCTCTGCAAAAGCAGCAAAACAAGTTGTCCCAGGACCAACAGAACTAGGACAGCCTGAGTTTCCATGGACTTGTGTCCCACTTTGCCTCCCCCAGCATCCCCACTCCCCGCCACCCCCCCCTGCAGTGGGACATCCAAGTGATTGCCAGTGCGCTTCCTGCACAGCAGGCTGGTAATCACCCCCAACGCCTGTGCCCTTCCCAGGGTGACAGAAATTTTCACAGGCTCCCTGTCACCTAGACAACAGGTGAACAAATGAAGGTGAACCTGCTCAGATCATTTCTTCCTTAGACACTTTTCATGACATTTGACTCAAAGGGAAAGCAATACCAATGCTGCTTGCTCCAGAACCTAAAACCTGAACAGCTGGTGCCTCACCAGTGATCAACTGCTGATGAGATGTGAAAAGGAGCTGTTTATAAACAGCCTCAAGTTAATAACAGATCTTTTAAGCTTATTGAATTCCAAGCCTCAATAAACATTCTGAAATTCGAGATCAATTTGCAGATCACATGCACATAAACATACAAGCATCTGCAGCCCTCGGGACAGTAGCTCCCCCAACCACTACAACCCCCCCTTGGCCACCCAGAATCAGAAGAGAGGCCTCTATCTGTTACGCAAAGCCAGAGCATGGGGAACCTGGGGATTATGACTCCTTCCTACCATCTGATGGTGTCAGGGCTAACCAAATGCTTCTAGTCCTGAAACCGCTGCCAGTCACACAGGATTAAGAGCAAGCACCCCATCCTCTCATTCAAAAAAAAAAAAAACCCTCAGCTCCCCAGAGTCTCTCCTCTATGACTTCAAAAGAGACAAAGCTCCACAGCCCTTATGGAGCTGGAGCCTCCTGTGCAAAAAGATCCCCACTGCTCTGTGGCCACTGCAGAAAGCCAATGGTCTTTTTGGGGCTACAGGAATCACGTTTAGAAGCTAAACTGAGAACTCAGGAATTAGAAGCTAAGTTTTCTGCGTTTCAGAAGTGAATTTCACAACTGAAAAGCAGTAGGAATGCTAGCCTAAGGAGAGCCCATTATCTACATTACCACCACCTCCCTCCCCCTCCATTTTAATGGATCAAAGAGGAGGTTTTGGGCATATATCCACACAACTTCCATCAATTACTTCATGCAGCAAAAGCCCAACACCCCCAACTTGCATGCCTGGACCTCTTTTCTTTGCCAGTGCTTCCATGCACCCAACTGGTGCTCAGTTCAGAGCCTCCACTACCACCACAGCAAAATAACACCTGGCTTTCCACTCACCCTCACGACATAGTTGAATCGCCTGGAGTCCAAGATAGCGCTGGAGAAGTCAAGTCGGTTGAAGGCTTCTCCCAAGGTGCAGTAACCATGGCGCTGAGAAGAAAAAACAGTCTGGATCATGTTTTGGCAGACATGAGTCCAGACAGCACCAGGAAGACGTGACCCAGGGCAACTCAATTTAGCAAGCTAACGGGCACAAACCATGGGACCAGCTCACAGCTGGAGGAGGCAGGCCTGTCTCCTGCAGAGCTGCACTTATTGACATCAAGAGTGGCTATGGCCCAATGTGGATTATGGTAGTTTCCCAAGAGTGACCCAAGCTCTGCTCATGACCCATGAATTCATGGGTGAGAATGAGCCATGCATTCCCGGGGTTCAATATAGCGCAAGTTCAGAGCCGTCTCGTACAGCCGCTTCTCTCCATGAGTGCAAGCGAGCCGTTGTGATGAATTCCAATGATTTTCCATGTTAGGACTGTACTGGGTGAAAGCCAAGAACAGTATTATGGCTTGGTCTGCAAATGGCTGTGTTTTTTTTTTTGGACTGAGGGAAGCAAACAAGTCATATTTTAAACACATGTACAGAGCCTTGTACAGCAAGCCCTGGCTCCCTGATCGGGGCTTAAAATCATTACTGAAATTCCAACCGCAAGCCAGATCTTCCACTTATCTCGTAAGAGCTTCTGCTGATTTATATCAGCACAGGATCTTCCACT
The DNA here is from genome assembly GCF_028500815.1 of Rissa tridactyla. Taxonomy (NCBI): domain Eukaryota; kingdom Metazoa; phylum Chordata; class Aves; order Charadriiformes; family Laridae; genus Rissa; species Rissa tridactyla. The sequence goes on along the minus strand of NC_071467.1, from coordinate 13,475,020 downwards.
GCTTGGAAAACACAGTAGAAAAGGGAACGAAGAACCTACGGAGGCACTCACCTCTTTTGTGCTCCCCTTGTGAACATAGATCCACTTCTCCTGGTGGAAATCTGTTTGGACAAAGGCACATTTTGCTCAGTTAACCTTCCACCTTGAAGGGGGCTGGATCTCTTGTTCTGCTCATAACATTCACTGCCCTTTTGGTTCAAATGAAGTTATTTTGAGTTTACAACACCACACTTGAAACAAAAACTAGCAGCTTGCTGAGCTGCTTTGTTTCCATACTGCTTCATTTGAGACTGCAGCCCTAAGCCTTAGAAAGAGCTTCTGTTTCAGTGACACAGCTCAAGACTGTAAATGTTTAATCTGCCAGCCACAGATATACCACAGCACCTCCTCTTCTTTGGTCCCAGACACTAAGTGTGGCTGACAGCCAGGTCTTGTTGTTATTGATTTTATTAACTATTCATTACCTTGGTTACAGGCTCAGGATTGAATGTCAAATTTGAAGTTGAGCAAAAATGTCATGAGACACCAGGCATGTGGGAGAAGCTTTTAGCAGTGAGGTCAGGCTCAGAGGAGCATGCTTGTGCTTGCAGCTAACTTGCTAAAAAAGAAAAACCTATTTGGGACAAAAATTTTCCTATTTCTAATTGCCCCTCCCTTCCCTCAGAAGTGGGAGTTGTCCCATCTGCTCCCCAAAATATCTTCCCTGTACCCACCACATGCTGCTAACTGGGTCTGCAGAGAGCCCTTACTGTAACAGCAGTTATGCTGCTCAATCCTTCTCCTGTCCTATTCTCACATGTGTTCTTGACCCTTCTTCCACAACTAGTGTAAGAAAGAATTCTTCTCCCCATCCTGCTAGACTCCTTTCCTTAAAGGAAATACTGTGCTCCTGGAGTCTTTTTCCACCTAAAGACGCAGCAATGTACTCCTACCTGGTACTGTGAGCCCAAGGACAAACCCAGTCTCAGTTACAAGCACGCAGACACAGCATCAGGCCCTTTTAAACAGTATGTCACAGCAGAACCCAGCCAAAAACTGTCATGGTAACATTTGTTTGTTCAGAGAACCGAATGCACAGAGGGGCCAGATTTTGGCATCAGTTCCCAAAATCCTGGGAGATGCACAATGAGCTAATAGTAGTGTGGGAATTGTAACTCATTTCCTCTGTGTATGTTTAGATTCGTAGCCTTCACATCTAACTCCAGTACCTATCTTGCAATCAGACCAACGCAGACCTTGCTGTCCCTGCAGGCTCCCCCGCATCCTCCCACAGTGCGCCATCTGAGACCCTGGCTGCTCGCTGTGCGTACAGAAAGATTTCAAACCTTCCATTGTTTTGCGCGAGCTGAAATCTTATTTCATTTTTCATGCACTCCGCGCACAGAGATAGGATCAAAGCTCACATTCAGGCTTGTAGCCTCCAGTAATGTAGATTAATACTCAACATGCATATGGAAATTTAGCCTGTTGTGCACACGGAAGTCTACAGGGGGAAAAACTGGAACTGGTTCATTTGAATGTACCATAGGAAAAAATTACCCTCCCTCTGACAAACACAAATGACAAAAATTTGAACACAACAAGCACAACTCCTCAGAGCAGGGATTACTAACAGGGGCATAAATCTTCACATTAAACTGTATCCAAGTTCTACTTAGGTCAAACATGGGCGCAAAGCCCTTCAAGATACTCTGGAAGACTCTTCATGCACTGTGCAAAAAACCATAGATATGAAGCATTTTCCACTCTCCTGCAGCAACTTTTATTAAAAAAACCCACCCAAATAGACATCTTACATTGAATCTTGGCTTTGTTATTCAGCAGGTCTTTTTTTCTCTTCTTGGCTGCAACATCATAGTTCAGGCTGTTGAAGAGATTCTCTTTGTTGTGATCATCCTTTTTACAAAAGCTGTGAATGACAAAGCAACGATTTTGTTTATTTCTGCAGTCTGCTGAACACTATGTTTCCTACAAGGAGAGAAAATACACAGGTTTTGATTGTGAGCTCCAAAGCTGCCTCCTTGCAGGCTGCTCTCAAGAAGTCTGCAGGCAGTTTTTGCATCCAGCAATGGTATTTTTAAATGAGCCTCTGGTGCTTCATTTCTGTGCTACGCAAGATACCCATAACAGACAGGAGCAGGTCATGCAGATTGCACGGCTAGTGCTGGGACACTGCTGGATGTCTTCCGAGTGTCTTCTTTTTCTCCCTTTAACCTGTTTCTATCTTTAACACCACATCCTCCTACTGTAGGTGGGAGATTCCTCTGAGCCAGTCAGAATTCTACGGAAGGACATATTTAGACATCTCTGAGGACATATATATACACTCAAAATATTTATTAACAAAAGAATCCCTACAAAACATTCTTTCAAGCTTACAGGAACAGCTCAGCTGAGGTTCAGACTTGGCTGGTGGTTTTCCAAACCCCACAGAGTAGTGACTATACAAATTAACAGCTAGGAACTCTTGTCTGAGACTGCCCATCTGCTTTTGCTGGAGCTCCACTGTAACTTTTATTAGTGAAGGGAGTTATAACCCCTTATTTTCTTCAAGGGCAATGAAAGACTATCTATAAAGAGCCTGTGCATCAACATCTCCACGTTCTACAGACCTGCAAATCAGTAGATCCAAGCAGCAACGTGAAGCTTAGAAGCCCCTGGGCAACCACAGCGCTGCGGCGCAGATCCCTGGGGGGGGAAGGGGGGCGCAGCAGGGGAAGGCAAGCACCCACCAGGAGCTCTCAGCAGGGTCCCCCCTGCACACAGCATACTGCCCAGAGCTGCGGGGATGCCTCACAGGTGCTGGGGAGAAGACAGGCAATGCATCAGGAAGAACAAAACAGAGAGCCACCCCCACCACTCAGGCAGCTTGCAAGAGATGGGAGATGGCTATCTGCAAGACTCAGAATTCAAAATTCAAAGAGGGACCTCCCTGCACCACTCAGCTGCTGTGGCTGGGACACCCCCGGAGCTCTGGCAGGCACCAAGAGGTGCTGCAGGTCACAGCACTCAGCAAGCTTCCTCTGCAACAGCTGGAGGACTCTTACACAGCCAGGCTGCTTCCTCTACAGACCTCGCATTTACACTGCTTAGCCTCAAAAAAATCAAATGCAAGCACCACACCAACTCACACCTCCAACTGCACAGGCTCCTGCAAAGGAGTGAAGCCTGCAGCACAAGGCTCCTTGTTTCCCCCTACTGATAAAGAAGATCCCCAGCCCAGGCCCACAGCCAGGAGAGGGAGGTTTGCTGTCTGTCAACAGGACCACGCCACCAGCATGCGCACAAGTCAAGTGACCAAGCCAGAGTTTCAACCCCATGAGGGACCCAGACCTCCTCCACCAGGGTCCAGATGGGTGTTGTGGTTTGGCACCTGCATATAGCCCCAGAGGTGGAAGAAACCTCCCCCAGGCACAGGACACCAGCCTCACCACAACCCTTGAAGGGGACACCGTGGCTGCAGGGAAAGCACAGCTTCTGCAGGAGACACTGCAGATGGGGAACAGCAGCAGCGATGCAGGTGGACAGTATTCACAGCAACAACAGCTCGGGGAACTTCCACCAGCAGGAGCTGGGTCAGAAGAACCTAAACCTGGGAGCAGAACATCTCAGCAGCACATTTCCCCCATCCACAAGGCTTTCTCCTGGGGGGAGGGTGGGTACACCAAAACCCAAGAACAGAGTATGGCAATAAGGAAGAGGCGGTTTTGAGATATTCAAGCTTATATTTTATCAGCTTTGCACAAAAGCAATAGCAGGGCAGGTTAACATGTCCCATGCAGTGGCAGAGTCCCAAGCCCAAGAGCACAAGACAGATCTGCTTTAAATCTTACATGTCAACAGCACACCCTTGACTGTTGACTTCCTCCTGAATGACTCTGTAATCTGAAACTTCGTAACAGCAATGGATGAATTCCAGTATGGGAGGCAGGTTATGCCACTGTTTATGTACCACCAGGTTTCCACACTCTTCTCCAAGGCATCTTGACAGGCTGAACAGTTGGGCACCAGGACCTGGCACTGCAGGGACCTCAGTCCAGGGCCAGTATGTCACCCCCTCACTTTTTAATGGGAAAAGGGATGTATAAACCCATGCCAAACTCAGTGTTCCCAACACAATCACACTACCACCAGCCAGGCATTTTTCTACGTATTTACAAGTCAGATGCTTTGGATTCTAAGCTTTATTTTTATTTAGAGCTCGCATGAGAGGGGAAGAGACAGAGAGCCCTGCTACAGAAGCCTCCTTGCATAGTAACATCTCAGCAGCAGCTCACAGCAAATCCCTGTTTGCTCCAACTCCCTTTGTCATAGACATTCCCAACCCACCCCTCAGCCCGGAGGCAGCAGACCCAAACCTGACAGCCCCAAAAAGAAGCTGCAGCCCTGCAAGAAGAGTTTGGTTTTGAGAGGGGCGATCTGGATGGAGACCACAACACCCACACCACTGCACAGGCTTCCTGCCCGCAGCCACACAGCTCCCCAGGCCTTCACCATCTTGGGGTGTTTGTTGTTGTTTTGGAGCCAGATTAGTCAAGCAGCACGTCAGGTACATTACTCATGGTCTGGGGAAGGTTTATGGCTTCAGATACATCAGCCTGCTCCAGCCAGAGAACCAGGAAGCCAGAGGCAGGGCTGTTTTGTGGGGCTAAGGAGGGGGGACCCCTCCAGGCCCCCCCAGGAGACCCTCAGATCGCCCAGGCCGTGGGGCAGAGACTCTTTTCACCTTTTCGTCGCTTTTCCACCCCATCCCACAGCCCTAGGAAGCCGGCCCCGTCTAGGGAGGACCAGCCACCTCCCTGGGCGGGCAGCCCGGGACACCGCCGGGGCTGAGGAAGACGCGGGGGGGAAAGCGCCCGTGTGCCCCCCCGCCGCCGGGCCCGGCCGCCTCAGCGCCGCCAAGGCCCGTGGCTATCGGCAGGCCCGCACAGGTCACGGCTCTTTCACGACACCGGGGACCCCTGGAACTCGGCGGCCTCTTGGCCCGGCCAAGGGAGAGGGGGGAGCCGCCGCCGTCCATCTTACCGCCGACCACCCCCCCCGGACCGGGAGCGCACGACCGCACCGCGGCGCCCCCTGGCGGCCCTGCCGCGGACAGGGGGCCGGGAGGGGAACCGGGTCGCCGCCGCCGGTACCTGCTGATGTCGCCGACATAACCGCCGCTCTTCTCGTCGAGGAAGCGCGTCCAACCGTCGGCCGTCTTCACCCAGCTCTGACCGGGGGAGCGCCAGTCCTGCCCCAGGAACGGCATGGCGGCGGGACGGAGCGGGGCCAAAACCGGGAGCAGGGCCAAAACCGGGAGAGACGGCGGGATCGAAGCGTACCGATGCGTACCGGGGCGACGAGGCTGCGGTAGCTGCGCCGCTCCGCGCTATTTATGCGGCGTCGGGGCGGCGTGTTGCCGGAAGCGCGGGGCTGGCCCCGCCCCCGCCCCGCCGCACGTGGCGGTGTTTATCGGCGCCGCCCCCGCCCTCCGCGGGTGCCAGGGGGCGGGGCCTGGGAGGAGGGGGCGGGGCCGGAGAGGGGAGGGGCCAGCGAGCTGTTTGCGAGCGGCGCGTGTGCGCCCGTCTGCGCATGCGCGTACAAACAGCGTCCGTGGGGCCACGTGTCGGGAATTTACATACTGCGCGTGAAAGCCTTTCTGTGGATTTGCATTGCATCTACGAAACGTTAAATATAGAATTCAAATATATATAAAATTAATGTTTTATGCACGTTTCAATTCCGTATACAACTCCTATATTCGATTTATGGATACAAACTCTATAAATACTTACACAGGCACGTTTGTTTACGGTTATAGGTGTGTTTTAGAAATTTATGTGTCACAAAATGATGTCCTATTTATAGAAACATACAGAATCTCAACTTACAGATAAATCTAGAACATTGTGAAAGCACACAGAACATATATAATGTTACATATGGTTCTATATAGAGAGCATTTGAGAGGATATATAGAGAATGTTTTCTAAATTTGTTTCATATCTTTTATATTAATGTAATGTTTTGTGTATGCATATAACATTTTATGTCTATGTTCTTACATGTAATGCTACTTTTTTTTATAGATAAATATGAGGTAAAGATATATAAATATATAGAAAATAATATTATATATGAAAAAATACATAATATGTAAAAGTATCTTATTAAGTGCATGCACTGGTGGGTGTTAGAGAAGGTCTTACGTATTAAACATTAAAAACACGGGGGTTTTGCAGTCAAGCCCAGGCCTGGGTGGTACACTCACAGCCAGAACGTGCTATGGCTCACGTCGTAAATAAATACAGCACATTTTGCGTTAGGATTATAACATATTTGCCCTGTGCTACGGTGTGTGTATCTCAATGCACTGATTTTCCCATTGCCAAGTCACCGTTACCAGGGGACACCGCATGCGGGGTGTCCCTGGGTGGCCGGGAGCTCTTCTGGAAGGGGCGGGGGGCTGTTGGGATGGGGGGGCTGTTGGCTGTGGGCCGATGGCTGAAAAGAAGCGAGATGGTGAGCGGCTGCGGGGCTGGCGGGATAAGCTGCCCTAATCCGGGTCATGTTGCCAGCCGGTCCTCAGCTGCGCTACGGGCCACCGTGGGGCTTTCAGCAACATCTGGCGCTTGCTAGTGATGACATTATAGTCATCCTCAAAAAAAAAAACCCAAAACCCCAAACCCTGCGGGGAAGGCAGTGCGTGCAGATGCAGCGCTGCCGGGGCTGAAGGCAGGGAGGAGGGCTGCGGGCTGGGGGGCTGCCGATGCTGGAAGTCCCGCACTGGGAGTTCTGGCCACCCTATCGCCGTCCCCTGTGTCAGCTCACCTGGGTGGGTGTCACACGAGGGTTGGCAAGAGGGACACTGCAAACCCCCTGGCTAAAAGCTGCCACGTCTGAAGGGTCCCTGTAGCCTCTGGGAACAGAAAGCGCTTGAGAGCGGCGCTGAGCCGCAGCACATGCAAAAATTAAAATCCAAATATGAGGACACTGGGCTGAGGTCTCCTCCCTCTGCCTGTCCCATCCACCCCTTCGGGGCAGGGGTCCCACCTCCCCTTACAGGCAGTGCCAGCTGTTTTTTGAGTGGCAGGGGATATCGTTTAAGCTGCAGGAGTGCTTTGAGCTGCAAAATCATCGGTGGTGGGTTTCTTCTGCCCCGTGCCTTCGACAACCGAGCATCTTCCAGCAGCATCACTGCAGGTGATGCCACCCTCCCAGGAGAACCCGGAGGGGACCAGGTCCACAGAGATGGAGCTGCTTGGGGTGAGGCCACCTCCTAATGGGGTCACTGAGCTCCGTGTGTCCCCAAAAGGCTGCAGCTGCCTGTCACCCAGGTCCTGCCCTGCCGAATGGGTTAAGCCGGGCAGATCTATGTCACTGAAAAAATCTTTATCCTTTTAATAAGGATCGCTCAGCAGCTCTGAAGAGCAGGTCGGTTTTGGCCTGCAGAAAGGGATGGGGAGAGAAATGAGCGCTAGGGAAGGCAGACACAGGGATTGGTTTGTCCTGTCTTTTTTAAAAGCCGTCATGAACTGGGTGGTAACCTGCAAGCGCTGTCAAATCCTTGTGAGCAGCCAGGGAGCCGCTGGGGGCCTGCAGCAGGAGGTCGTTTGGCTGCTGATGGAAAGAAAGCAGCAAGTCAGACCATGAGAGAGCCGTGGATACGATCGAGCAGGGGGTGTGTTAAAACCTTTGGAGATTTTAACGTGGTGTGGCAGGAGAGCTGCTGCCACTGGCACTGTAGGATAGCTCAAACCCAGGGTAAAAATTTTTATAATTGAAAAAAAACACAACAAAAAAAAGAGAGTGAAGCTCGCTGCACCCAGGCAGGTGCAGAGCCAGGGTTTGCTGGGCTGGACCCACCACAGGCGCTGACATTTTAGAAACGGCGGCGTAGACAGAAATCGGAGCTGCTGCTCCGGAGCACAGACCCTTTCCCCGGAGTTCAAAATAGATCTGCTGGCGGCTGAGCTGCTCTGCTCCCACCGGCCGGGCGAGGTGGTCTACGTGGATGGTCACGGAGGGGTGGCTTTCCTGAGAGCTGCTCTTCCGAGCGCATTTCCACCCCGGGGTGTTGCAGGGCAGCAGCCTCCATGCACAGATTTTCTTTACTTGAGCCTTTCATTAACAGGTGCCACAGGCGCCCAAACTCTGCCTTCAGTCCTCAGCAGGCTGTTGGCGTGCAGGGGTTAACGAAGCAGGGACAAACCCGTGCTCCTGCCTGGGAAGGTGCAGAGGTTTGCAAAGGAGCCCAGAGGAAGCATCGATTTTGTCCAAATATGTAGCTGATTGTGGCTCCTTGTTTACGGATCTGGGAATCGGCAGCAGAGGGATTAAAAGCGGCGTGTTTAGCTGTGAAAGGAGAACTTCCCCCTCCCTGCACTAGCGCTGTGGCTCTTGTAGAGGCCGCGCTGCACTGCATCCGTCACGGCTGGTGTTACCAGCTCTGTGGGAACCGCCTGCACGCAGCTGGCTCCTGGAGCTCCTGCACACAAGCCCACCTCCCCAGCCTTGAACCCCTCCGAGCCTGGGCCTCTCATGCTGACTATTATCTCGGGGCACGCAGGAGCCAGGCAGGGTGGCTCTGCCATCGCCCGCAGCTGGCTGGAGCCAAGGGGAATCCGCCACAGCACAGTTTTGAAAGGAAAAACTGAATTTTTGTGGACGACTTGAGTACAGGGTGACCTTGCTGAGAGGCCATGGGGTGTAGCTGGGGGTGGGCACATTCCTGCGAGGTGGTGAGGACTTTATTCCAGCAGTCTCTGGACTTTGACCTGTGGAGGCTTGTGGTCAGCACGTATAAATACTGTAGGGCAAAGCTAACAGTGGAAGTCAACCCTGGCAGTGAAAATGGGCACCGAGGCTGCGGGTGAAGCGTGCTGCATCGGACAGTGCGTAACAAAACCCGGCAGCGCTGGTTTACAGAAAGGCAACAGGTGCTTGACTTTGGGCCATGACTCACTCAGGTTCCCACAGGTAAGTGGATGTTGGGAGAGTTATCAATATGGTAATTGTATCATCAATGTCTGCATTGCGGGATGTCAATCTCGCGGGATGTCAATCCCGCAATGTCAACATCTGCGGGATGTATTTCCCGCATGGGGATAAAGCCAGGAACCCTCTTTCAGAGGAGACTCTGGGCAACAAACCCTCATTTGTCACTTCTTATGGGATCCTGCTCACGCCACGGACTCAGGTCATCCCAGATGTGCTCCCACCATCCCGTGGGGAGAGGCGAGGAGCCCGTGTTTGGCTATGGCAGCCTGTGCTCTCAAACCTCAGAAGCAAATGTGTCCTTCTTACCCAAAAAATGATCCAGCTGGATATTTCCTTAGGGAGACAGCCCTGGTAGCCTCTATCATCCCCAGCTGGGCATGCCAGTGGCTGAGTCAGTGTGCTGTGTCTCACGCTGCTGTGGGAGGGTTTGCCATCTGGCAAAGCCACGCAGTGATGGTGAAGGGCATCTAACTTCAAGCATCTAACTTCAGTCCTGGTGTGGCCCAAGCTTTATTTTCCTACACCTCTGTTCCCTGAAAGCAGCAACTCACTGGGCGAGAGCAAATGCCAGAAATAAGCTTGGCTCACTGGCACGAGCTTTACAGAGATGGTCTAGGGGACACGGTTTTTCCCTGAGACTCTCTATTTCTCCTGTTTGGATGCTCACAGGTGTCCTGTAGAGCCTTATCTTCCCAAAAATTCAGTAGCTCTACCGTGTATCAGGTCTTCCTTTGGCCCTGGGCATGGGAGGGGACACCCCTGCCCTTGCCCAGCAGCCTCCCGGTGACTGCCTGGTGGATGTGGGTCCCTCAAGGCACCCAACAGTGAATTCATAGAATCATAGAATCTTCATGGTTGGAAAGGACCTTTGAGATCATCGAGTCCAATCATACACAAAAAACCCCCATACAATCTGTCACTAGAGCATGCTAGGATCCTTTGGGATCCTCCTGGGAGAGGGATGTCACACAAATGCCGATGACATAAATGCCCCTCACTGTGGACTCCTGCCTGTGCATTACCAGAGCCTGGTTGGAGGTGGGCAGAGCGCAAGTCTAACAGCAATAACAGTGACACCCAGCAATGTACGCTGTTCTTCTCATCTTTAAAGCATTAGCTGGTGGGAATTAATCCTCATACCAGGCAGGCAAGTCTCATGACCCTCGCTCTACAGAGAGACAGAGTAAGTGATGTGATGAAGGGTGAATCAGGTCATGGCTGCAATGAAATCACGGCAGTTCCTGCCTGCCTGTCTCGTGACCATTAGACCGTATGTACTCATCAAGGAGGTAGCCGGCATCCAAGGAGGTGCGGGAGCCAGCCTCTCCTCTGGCAGCAAGTCACGCAGCCCGTGGGGAGGTGCTGGGCCATGACTCACCTTTGGAAGGAGGTTCCAGCACTGGATGTGGCGAGGGAGTTGCGAGGTGCATACTCCAACGACTCGCTGCCGGGCTCCGGCAGTACGAGACCACCCAGTTAAGGATGCTGAAAGGCCGAGGGAAGCATCTCCTGGCAGGATCGGGGTGCCAGACTTTTTCTGTGTTGGCTTTGAAAGCCCAAGCCCAAGATTTTAACCCTCTGGATGGGGTCTTGGCTGCTGATGTTGGGGTGAGAGGGCCGTTTGTGTAAATCACTCGCGGGGACTTAAGCCAGGAGACTGGCCCCAAGAGTGGATTTGGTCTCACCAGCTGCTGCCTGACCTTGGGCGAGTTACTTGATCTCCCCAGGGAGAAGCCTGCTCTGCACTGAAACGGGAGGGAGAGGAATAACATAGTTTCCTGGGCAAATACCTGCAAGCGGGCTTGGTGTGAAAATAGAAAAAGCAAAATGACGCCCAGGCTTTGCCTCGGTTAGCAGGAACGTACCCCTAAACGCGGGGTGATGTGGTTAGGACAGATAATAGAGAGGAGAAAGCCGCAACAGTACTGGCAGTTCCCCGTGCACAAAAGACAAACAGCGGGGTGTTGTCTGCGAGCCAACTTCCACGTACGTTGCACGCCATGGGCCAGCCCATCCTCCCTCCTCCCCGCGCCATAGGTAGCTCTAAAGGAGGACAGAGGCTGGCAGTGAATTAATGCCAGCAAACCGACTGAAAACAGGAGCAGCCCGAGGGACTCCTGCCTTGTCAATTTGGAAGTATATCCGGGAATTACTTCTGGCTTGTATTAAATTGTGCACGATGTAGCTGGCGGCAGGCTTGGGGATTTGATTTCACAGAAAATATATATTTTCCATGTCAAAGGGTGTCTCCGCCTCCCGCCCGCTGGGTTAAGCCCAGGATTTTGCAGCCAGGAGTTGTTAGTACTTGACATTCAGTTCCACAATGGAGAAGAGCAGGAGTCCAGAGCTACGGTGGGCAAGCGGCCAGCGGCGCCTGAGCCGGCTGTGGCGACAGTCCTGCAGGACACAGGTTTCTCTGTGGGACAGCAGCGCACCAAGCCCAGAGCTGGACCAGCTCCGGGGCCTCCCCGAGGTCCACGTTGGTGTGTGTGCTGCACCGCCAGCGATGGGGAAAGCAAAAGGCACCGAAATGCCCTACATTCTGAGGGTATCGCACCCGCAAAGATCAAGTCAGCAGTGGGGTTGGCTTGGCCTGGCTTTGTAGTACAGGTCATGGCTGACCTCCTAGAATAATCAGTGAGGTCTTATAATTACCCCAGGGACATCACATAGTGGCCATAGCTTTCGTCTCTTCTGTCCTTGTGGCACATCATGGCTGTGGCTCTTATAATGGGTCTGAAGTTTGTTACTGGTACTGCGGTGTTTTCTGTGGCTTTTGTGGCCCCCTGTGACACAAACATCGCTGCCTGGGTGCCTGCAGTCTCAGGGGGCCCAGCTTGGAGACCCAAATTCTGCCTTCTTTCACCCACTGGTGTTTAACCCTGAGTACTCCCTTTTGCAGCCTCCTTGCATCTTAATTTTCCTGTCTCTAAAGGGGTTTGGAGCCTTCAGAGGTGGAATAATGGTGCAGTCCAAGGGTAGAGCCTGCTGCAGAGGACGGATGTTCCTGGAAGGGAAGGTAGGGACACAGGCGGAGGGAACAGAGTGAAATTTCTGTCCTTCTGTCCCCCCAGCAGCCTGCAGAAAGCAGCTGTTTCCATCGGGTGAAGAGCCGTCCCCAGGCAGGGCAGTTTCCGAAGGTGAGAGGTGGCCTCAGGCGAGGTCTGGGGAGGTGCCAGGGGGTAACAGCCCTGCCCATTGGGCATGCTGCCCGCTCCAGGCCTCCCGTCAACACCACGGGGGAGGAAATCTGAAGGTAACCCCTTGCTGTTGGACCACACAGCACATCTGCCCTCCCTCGCGGGCTCTGAAAGTAGTTGTTTGTCTCACCGGTCATTAAGCAAATGCAGATTTTATGGTCATGCTATAGAAACCACCGCAGAGGAAGCAGCCCGGGAAGTTGTTCCTGGCTGGATTTGAAGGTGCCCTTTAGCTGACCCTACGTGTTTCTAACCCAGAACTACCTGTTTTACAGAACAGCTCATTTTTCCATATGCGAGCAAGCCCTCTCCTGCACCAGCAGCTGCTTTCCACAAGAGCCGGAGCTTCGACCGCTCGGTCTCAATGAAGAGCCCAGGGGAGTTTCTCGGGATGCTCGCCTCCGTGTCTGCGGCAAGCTCCAGCCTGGGTTGCTCTACATTTTGCTTACCTCAACACCACCCTGGCAGCCTCGGCGGGATGCAGGGAGCATCCCTGCCTGAGGGGCAGGCCGTACGAAGCTGCTCCGGGGTGGCTTGGTCTCGTGGGTGGCCGGCGCCCAGCTGAGCCGCAGGAGCAGGCTGCAAAGGGCAGCGGGGTGATTTGCTGCATAAAAACCCCCGTGGAGGGAGGAGCGTGGTTATTAGAGAGTTCCGATCCTCCTCCCTGTTGGTAGGATACACAACTTTTCCTAAACACAGCCCGTCCAGCTGCATTCCTGAAGCACACATTCCTTGCCAGCGTAGCTCACCCAGAGTGTGGCCAGGAATAGCGTTGCGGCTTCGTGTGGGACCTCTCCCAAATGCATCTTTAATTGAACAGGGCCACTTGGCCCGTGTGCTTGAACTCAGACCAGGAGAGAAGTATTGTAATGACTGGTCTTTTTGCCATTTTCTACCCAACGCCATCTATTCTTTATCTCTCACATCTGTGACCATAAGCACTACCACTCTTTCAGCTTCATTTGCTGTTTCTTGAGCATCTGATGGAAGCTGTGCATGTACTTCTGTCCTCTGTTGGGCTGTGCATCGGGCCAGCGCGGGTGCTGGTGAGCAGGGACACTGGTGGAGCCGACTTCTTGAGTTCATATAGTTAAGGCTTGTTGTCGTGCAGCTGGAGGTACTAATTTCTGTCTCTAAAACCACATAGCTGAGATTCAACTGGCTACACATAGCCACAAAGAATGCTTTGCTGGAAGGGCAGTCACCGGCTTTCTGATTTTTATCATAAGTCTTGTGATAGCTGGCTTTCTTTTGACAGCACCAATATCTGGAGCATAGTTTTGGGGTGAGAAGCTCAGCTTTCGGTTTAAACCCGGAATGCACATTTGCAGCCCTGACAGCTGGGCTCCCGTGGCTCAAAAAATGCAAAATACCCTGTGCTTTGGTTAAGAAGACAATCAAAAGGGAATATTATGTTTTTTAAGGCTAAGTTGTGATCCTTGAGTACTTGGCACTGGCAATCTCAGGGAAAGATGCCAGTGTACCAGGCCTTTTTGTTATGGAGAAGCTACCCATAATTTTGAGATCCAAGACTGCAGTGATTTAGGTGTCCCGGAATAGGTGACAAATTCTCCCCTTCACTCTGAAAAAGTGCTGAGAAGGGCACAGCTGCAGTGGTGAGCTCAGTGGGCCACCTCTCATGCCCAGGACCTTTTAGAGGAGCAGGTAGGAGGCATCAGACCAGGTTGGCTCCTTTCCCTTGCCCTGCCTATCACTGCCCACAGGCAACCTTAACGCCAGCGCTCTTAATCTAAATACATAAAAGTAAGTTATTTTTATAACCCTTTCCTTTTTTTATGAACAGTTGCAAGAAAGAGGAACGTTTTCTGCTGAAGACCACTGCACATCTGAGATTTTCCCTTCCAGTAGGTATTACGAAGACATATCTTGGGGGCTTTGGCTTCATCTCCCGCAGGCTTGGTATTGCTCCAGTAGAGGCAAAGACTTTGTGGCTCAGCAACCACAGTTTTCAATCCGCTTTTTTGTGCTTCCCTGTGCTGTGTGCAGACATAATCACAGTGGTCAGTCCTTGCTTTCAACTTCCCCCTCGCTGCCTTGTGATGTTTACATGGTGTGTAGTGTTCTGCAAGCTTCAGATAAACAGAAATAAAAATCAGTGTTGGTTTGCTTTATAAGAGTAACCCCTGGAGTCAGCAGCCATTCACTGGTTGTAACCTTTAACTCTCGCACCGAGAAGTGACTTTACAGAAGAAATAAATAGCGTATCGACTTAGGGTTCCCATGTGTCACACTGTTTTCACATGAAAGCATTAACAAACTAAACGCAGCAAGGGAAAGAAGCAATAAAGCATCTGGACTTTCTTGGCCAGGCATGGAGTAGAGCATGCCTGATTTTTCCAGGAAGCAAGTGGATTTGAAGAGAAAGTGCCAAGGAGTCACAGCAGCATCACTGTTATTACAAGGAGGGGATTTTCAGCACACACTGTGCCGAAATGACAATGTGTGGCTGCTACATCTTCAGGATCTTTTAGTCTTTGTGCAGGCAATGGGAGCCCAGCTCCTAGAAGATGCTGGAAAAGGGGAAGCAGCCTAGAAATAGCCCAAGAGTCCTACTCTCCAGGGTGTTTTTCATCAGCCCAGAGCTGGCAGCTGCAAGGAAAGGGCACAACAGTGGTACCTGCAACAGAAGGAATAAATTCGGAGTTTAAGTCCCTATTTCTTTGGCTGCAGTTAACTGTTTTCCGAGTTCTAGCTGGGAAAGAGGCAGTCTTGTTCTTGTAAAATAGAAGGAAGATCTAAGTAATACCAGATCTGTCTTTATAAATACAGATCGAGTGGCTTGATTATTAAATTTTAAAATATAATTAGAACTGCAGGAAATAATGCAACTTGCTGCTTTGAGGACCTTCCCATTCAAAAGAGAAGTCGTGTCTCTCAATTGGGGCTAATACTGCAATTACGCAGCCTTGTGCTGAGTTGCTCATCTCAACACTTGGATGATGGTGTGAAGCATTTTTTGGAGAGCATCACAGTTTCCTTTCCCAAAAATTGAGATACAAGCCTTGACAATCCCTCAAAGTCATGAAAAGGCCCCTTTATACGTTGGCAGGGGTTCAGGTGTTTGGGGTCGATGGAAAAAATAATTAATCCCTGCCATAGTAAAATTTGGATACGGGCTGCAGGACTCTGAATAACTCCACAAGCTCAGCGGGCTCATAATTCAGAAGAAGCCCAAGCAGGCCACCTGCATGGCTGGAACATCGATTTTGGGGTTTTTGTTGGCAAGAGCTGGTGTGCATTAAGAGCCTCCGAGCTCTGCAGAAGCAGTTAGGTGCTCTACTCAGCCACCGCAAATCAATCCTAAAGGGAAAAAAAAGTTACCTGTCATCCTTCCTTGGCTCATGGTAAGATATGTGAGCTGCCACATTACAATTATAGGCCAGTTCAGGAGAAAATTTTATCCCTCTGATCCAAAATGCATCACCTGGCCCGGGGCAGGACCTTTCTTCTGGTTTTTGGCAGCTGAGATGCTCGTTTGCCTGAGTTTAACAAGTCCCGGTGCAGGAGGAGAGCTGCAGGAACGTCGTGCCTCCCTGCTCTTCGCCTGTACCAGCTGCGGGGTGATGCAATCTGCCTCCCCGCTCATTAAACGAGGTCAGATTACCTCGCTTTTCATTGGAGTCGGGCCTGTGCTCCGCAACAGTTACTCTGGCTCAGCTCACAGGCAGGAAATTGTTAAATTTCAGCAATTAACCTCAAGAACGAGTCTGTCAGCTGAGTCCCTCCCAGCCTGTTCTTTAGGTTGCAGGTCCTCAGGAGCAGGAGTTGCTTTTTTTTACTGAGCTATGTTCTCTTATGTGATTTCCCACCCATACTGCTTCAAAAAATAAGTGAGTCCTCCTAAGTTTGCATTTAATTTTAAGGTTCTCCTACTTCTAACTCACCAGGGGTTTGCCCGGGCTAGGTGGGACACAGTAGCTGCATCAACCTGAGAGTGCAAAATAGTCTCCTCTTCTGCTGCCAGAACAGCTCATTTGGCCCCTGCAGCTGCTGCTGGCGACTTTCCCACTGATATTAGTGGGGCAGGTTTTGTTCTTAAATTTGCAGCCTGTGTCCCGAAGGAATACTGTAGCTTGAAACACTGCGGTGGTTCGAATGAAGCTTTTTGCCGACGGCTGCAGCGGAGCAGTAAGTCCTCGTCCTCCAGCCCTGTTGTCTGGGGGCAGAGCGGGTGGCCAAGAAAAAGCATTTCCCAGCAGATACCGTGCTATTTACTGGAGGGTGTTGAGCGCTGTGCAGAGGATGCTGGCTTTTAAAGCGTGACCACTGTGAGTACACCAGCTGGAGCACAAGGAAGGAAAACGCTTCTAGATCCAAGTTTAGTTATCAGCTATTCCATTGAGCATGAAGCTTGTGTAAGAGCTTATAGCGCTCATCTTTCTGTTGAACGTCCAACAAGCGCTGCAGCAAAATTAATTCCAGATAATACAATTGAGGTTAACTTAATGGAGAAGAAGCTCGGGAAGCTTTTTTGGAAGGGGATGTGTTGTGTGTATCTATGTATCTATATCCATTATGGGAAGGACGTTAGCTCTGGTGTGGGAGGGGAATGACACATGGGGCCCGACGGAGGTCTCATCATGCGTCTGGAAAATACATATCGTCTAAGGCAGTGTGTGTGGCGTAGGAGAGTTAGGAAACCTTGAACAGGTGACAGATGATTAAACAGCTGAATTTTAAGTCTCGGAGATATCTTAAATGCAGAGAGACATCCTAAGGCAGCTACCTACCTTAAATTGCCTGAACCCAGTCTTTTCCTCCTGTTCCCAGGCCCTGCAGCTTACCTTCTACAAAGCTGTTATTGTTTAGCCTGCGCAGAAACTGCCTTTGTCATCATATTGGAGCCTAACTCCTCCAGCTAAATTAGCTCATTGTGTCAGCGTCTACAGTATACAACCCTGCAAGCCAGAATGTAAATTTATTATTTTTCCCATAAAACTAATTTCACAATGTTTTTGGAACAAGCCTTCCTGCTGTCTTTCGAATAGAGCGTTTAAGTTGAAGGAAGAAAGAGAAGGTAAATTCAACTTAAAATCTTCAGACCCAAGATCAGCCCCAAAGCATTGGTGTCACCACAGTCAGAAGCCACATTATCTTCTGGTGTGGTTTCACTGCAGCTGAGAGCTTACGAGAATGGCTGATACCATGAGAACACTTGATCCCTTTTTCACCCTTCCCCGGTGCTGGGATTTGTGCTAGATTACATCCAAATGTATTTCTCAAGAAAAGTCAACTGGGGATACCACTCAACTCCCTTATCTTGATGGATCTTCAAAGCCATTCCCCATCCCAATACCCAGCCTTATCTAAACAGAGATGCTCGGTGCATCTCTGGGACATCTTCCCTGCGTGGTCGGACCGTACGATCATCAGCTGTTTCAGCAGCAGAAGTTGGTGTAAAAACAAAATGGCTGAAGGATCTGTAGGCTGTAAAGAAGGGACAAAATGCAAAGCGCAGATGGATGCTATTCCCAGAGAGGAGCGGAGGGGGGACGTCCAGTCATACTCCCTGTTCATCCTCCTTCACTGGGGTGCATGGGGTCTGGCTGGATCATCCCATGGGGGCTTTGGGTAAAGACTTGAGGATTTAGATGATATCAGCTATGCCAGGAATTCGTGCCCCATCGCATGCTGTCAGAAAAACCACAGTTCCCTGTAGAAAGAGGAACCCATTTTCTCACCCGCCGGGGGCTGAAGTGCGGAGAGCAGAGCATTACTGCGCTGATCTGACTAAGCTGACATAATAGGCTTCAAATAAATAAGTCCGAGGCAGACAGTAATTGCAGTAACATGGGCTTAGTGGGGAAAACGCAGATTGCCACAGGTATGCCCCAGCTGCGAAGGAGGGCATTGTCTCTTCCTTTGCTCCTCGCCACATAGGACTCCGTTGTATAATTTACAATTACAGCTTGATTGGCACCACAGACCAGAACCAACAGATGAAATGAAACCTGATAGCCCCTCCCTGCTATTTAAAGCAATATTCCAAAAATATCCCCCCGTTCCCCAGGCGTGGATAACACAAAGGGCAGAAGAGGACATCGCCTCCCAAATTCTGCCTCCATCTCTTTCCCCTAGCTGTAGCCCGGTCATGTCCTAACTGTCATACAATGTGCATAAATATTTATATAGTTAACAAAAGAAAGGAAAAAGGGGAAGGGGAATCCTCTATCAGCAGCCAAAATGTCTGGCTGCAGTATTTCCAGCAGGAAAAGGTTAAATTCAACTTTATGACATTTTTCATGAAGTGTCTGCTTTCCAGGGACACTCTGAGTTTAGAAACATTAAGAGTTTGGTGCTGTGGTGATAGTACCTCAGTGTGCCCCGGGAGGCAGGGCTGTCCTCCTCAGCCACAGAAGGTCTTCTGTGGTGCACCAGCATCAATGACTCTCGTCACGTACCGTTGTCCTCCTCCAGGAGGGCAGACTTCACTGCTTCCTGGGCGTTTTGGTCTTTACCGGTGAAATGGTCCGTACAGTCGGCAGCGTGAAGTGCATTAACCACAGGTTCCCCTAATGTTTAACAGGGATACAAAAAAGACGGCACTGGAGTTATGCCTCTTCACATGTAAACCCAATTTTCTGACCAACGACATGCATGGTTTTAATTTAATTTATCCCGTACAAGCTATCAGCTTGTCAGTTGGGTAGCAAGCTGTTGTTTTTTCCCCCTAGAAAAAGCAGCACAGAGATGACGTACGGGGTCAGGGATGGGACAAACTAACCTGGTGTAAAGGACATTCAAAACAACATAAAAATGAGCCTGCACATAAAAGCTTTAAGTGGTGTAACACAATTCCTGCAATTAAACTGACACAGTATCAGTCAGACCCTTGATCTGGTTTGCTGGACTAACAGAGGAGGATAAAAACTCAACTAAAGTTGGCAGATAGCGGAGTTTCGGCCCAGAATTTAGTTCTTGGACTAAATTCGAAGACTAAAGTACAGCTCTGAAGGCAGGAGCTCATCCAGTAACTGGTTGATTCCCTCTGCTGGGAAGTGGTAAAAGACATCGCTTTTACCAGTGGACCAGAAGGATGTCTTTTCTCAGAAAACACTGTTGTGAATTTCAAAGGCTTCGTGTTATGTACAATGTTCATCTCTCTGGCATGTTGGATGAAAATACTTTATCCATAATAATAAGGTAATTGGCTGTAATTTAGCATATTAAGCAATCCGTCGTCAAAAGTCGCAAGACAATGCATGGGAGGGTTTAGCCCCTAGTACAGGCAATCACGGCGTGTGTTTTAGTGGTGCAGGTAGTATGAGACCTGCCCCCTCTCGAACGAAATACATTATCCCGGGCACACAAGCAGCATGGATCCACTGAGACCAGTATTTGGAGCACAGAAGAATCCTGCTGGTCCTCCGTCACCTGTTCCAGCCAACTTTCTTCTTCCCCACCCAGATAAAATGCCCTGCAGATCTAATGGTAGAATTTGGCTCTCAAAGCTAGAAAGCTCCAACTGTAGCCAAAGTAATATCCCAAAATAGAAAGAAAAATGAGAAACCAGAAATGTTGTTTTCCTCTTTCAAAAGTTTCAGCAGGAAGCTAGCAGTGAGAAACCGCTAAAATGGCTCTCTCCCAATTACCTCTCCTCATCTGGTCATTGCCTGAAACGCTCAAAAGATTCCTCATCCTAAGGTCCAAAGGGACCTTGACTTCATGCCTGTGGCTCCGGTATCACTGGAAACCACCTTAAGGTAACTGAGCTCAGGATTTGGTCTTTCTGTATGAATCAGTCTTAGGGAAGCTGACAGCTACAAATCCCCGTGTTTTTGTTCTGATGAAAACAGCCTGAAGATCTAAATTTAACAGTTGATTTCACAATGCTCATTTTTGACTGTAAGTAAAATCACCCTTGAAAAAAAGCTTATAATAGGAAGAGCTATATTCTCCAGATGCTGGAAAAGCAAATCAAAAAAGCGAACGGGACAAATTTATCCTCATTCACAATTTAGACTGCTTCTCGTGGAAGCTTTCTAGTCTCTGCTTGGGATCTTTGGATGAATACCGTGAATAAAAATAATGTTAGTTACAGAAGAGATTCATAATTCCTGACCCCATTTCAGAGGAAGATACAGCACATATCTGCAATGTTCGGGTCAAGGGAAACGACGCCTGCGGATCAAATCTGTGATGTGAATGTTTTTTTCACATGAGGAAACCAGACAGAATATTTTTCCAAGATGAAAAAGACTCTTCCTCATGTACACAGTTATTCTGATGAATTTCTCCTGGTTGACGAGTTATCACTATCACTTACTCCACAGTCACATCACTACACTTTAACAGCGTAAAGGGACCATAGAGTGGATGTAAATATAATTTATAGTTGAAGAATGGCATAAATCACCTGCACATTATGAGGCGATTTATTGTAAATGAGAGTGGGGCCTCTACAGTGAAAATCTGCTCCCAAGAGTGACAAATGGCATGTTCTACTCAGCGCTTTCTATTTGAAACAAGGTCTGCTTTCAAATAAACCAGGATGGATACCAGAGAATGACCCGCGTCCTGCTCCTCCTCGTGCCTTGTCAGCAGTTCATCGGGTTCCAGCCATGCAAATTCATGGAAGAGAGGGAGATGTGCACGTGTCCTTGGAAACACGATTTTTATTTGGGAACATCCTGAACCTCGGATGCCAGTGGCGTTTGTCAGTCCAGCACTTAGGAAAAAAGTCATTGCACTTCTAAACTGAAGGCAGCAGAGACCAGCTACTGCGAGAAGTTACACAGAGGGGTTTACAATACAGTGTGCCATGTCCCAGCCCCCCCCCAAAATAGGAGAGGTGCACCCACTATGGCTCAGGGCCTGCCTTTTGCCATGTCCTACTGGTCCAGGGGGTGACAGAGGTGTCCCCTCTGCTTGTGCAGGTGCACATCTGCATGGACACCTCTGAGGAACCAGTTGGGAGATGGGTGCCAAGAGCACAGGTATGGCCCAGGCTGCCCTCCTGGGCCAAGTCCTGGGCTTCACCTGTCCTGGGTTCCTCAGGATGTTTCCCAGGCTGGTAGGATGCTCGAGCATGCAGGGAGACCTGAGGCGTCTTGCACTTCCTTGGAGGTGGTTGTCCCCAAAGCCATCTGCCCACTTCGGTGTGGGGATGACACCTGTGGTCTACCACCTCTGTGAGCACCTTCTTTCCTGGAAAACGTCCGCCTGCATCCCCCAGGAGAGCTGCCAGCGGGAGGGTTGGTCCTGCAACAACCGGTGTGGACGTGGCAGGCAGCTGGGTGCGGCCGGAGGAGCCACACTCATGGCAGAAGAATGTGAGTTGCCTCCCTGGGCTGTGAGGCAGCCTGTGGGCAGGCCCAGTGCTGTGTCGGCTGCATGGCTGGTGCATTGCTCCGTCTGCCACCTGACGTATGAGCAGGTGGTATGGCATGCTGCTGCTCTTCAGCTATCAGTGGGGCCCGTCTGGAGAAGTGGTGGGCTGGTGTCAAGCATGATGTGTGCTCAGATGTCTAGCTGGATGGACCATGAGGCTCTACCTGGGCTGTCAGCTCTGCTCCCTCACTGTAATAGCTCCATGGGAGAGGCAGGGCTTGATAAGCTTTGCCAAGAGGAGCTGAAGCAGGGCTGACGTTTGCACTATGATCAGGTCTATGTAGCAGTCCCACCAGCAGTCCCACTCCCTGTAGCTGTGCTCCATCCTGCTCCTTTACATCCACCTTCTGCTTCAGGTCCATAAACAGCAATAAAACCATCTCTTTTTATATTGTTCCTTGACCTCAACCATGCCAGTCCCCTGGACTTTTGATTCAGAGCAGACAGCAGCTTCTCTAGTCTGCCTCATGGCTACCTTGACTTCACTAACGACCTCCTAATCCTGCCTGGGCTCAAACCGGGCCCTGCTCTTTGTGGGGGGGCTCTGCCTTGCCCTCTTCGTGCTTACCTGAGAGAAGGTCTTTCTCTGTTGAGTGCCCACTCTTTCCTTGGGGGACAAATTCTTCCCCCTCTGATGGACTTGGTGTCTGCCTTGGAGAACCCATGGGCTGAGTTCTGAGCTCCAGCCACCAGTGCCCCAGGCTGCCTCTTTAGGGCTTGGGAGTCTGGAGACACTTGAGAGTGAAGCTGTTGTTTTGGGTATTTCTCAGCCTGCGTTGCCCACTCCTTGTGGTAAAGCTACAGTTTAATTCCTCTGAGGAGTCTGAGGTGAGATTGTTAATGAAAATTTAAAAACATAATACCCCATGAGAGACCCCTCACGGTACAAGGACTGGTTTTGTTGACAAAGGCCAGCTCATCGGCTGGAGTTAATCAGTTCAGCATCAGTTTAGCATCAGTGAGGCTTTGTTGATTTGCACACGCAGAAGATTTGGCCTCAGCATCCACTCCATATTATTTTACAGCAGATAATGAATGCAGCATGTCATGCTTGCTTTTCCTACCCTTCTCTGAAGCTGCAATGTTGCTGACCTGAAAACATTTTCCTACTATTAAACTTTCCATCAGGACATAAGTCCTTTTTAAGATGCTGAACGCCACACGATCCCTTCCCCTTGTGTGGGAACAGCTCTGCTGTACCAAGAGGAGGTGTGATCTTGACTTTATGGGATAGAGATTCCTTGTGGCACTGACTCATACGCTGTACGTTTGTGCTCATTTTCACATCTTCCTCCTGATCCTGTTTTAGGCTGCGTTTCCATTACTCCTCCACCCTGGGGGAGGAATCCTCAGCCAACACAGCTCTAACCCGGAAACCACAGAGGATGAAAAGACCTTTCATAGCAGTGATGATGCCATGTTCCTCTCCTCTGCAGCTGCATTTCGAAAACAAAAGACCAGGAGGCAAAGTCACCACCCACAAGCAGAACTTGCAGCTCCGCAGCCGTCGGGGACTGGTGCAAATGGGGCTAATGCAGATGCCAGAGAACATACTTCCTATTGACACCAGGGAACAACAAGATCCGAAACTATAACCTAATCTAGGGTGAGAACAATGTCTATTTTTGCATATTTAGCAAGGGTAAGCTCAGGCCATGAGCTGAGAATTAACTTTGGCCACACCCTAAAATCTTCACACGTTTGTAGTCAGCTGTTTATCAATCTATTGTAAAGACTGTGGAATGTCTGCAAAATAAGGTGATGGATGCACTTCCACTTCATTGCACCACCTCAGTAGATACCCATGCCTATTCACATATTCCAGCTCCAGTGTCCATGAAAGATTCTACACAAAATAGATAGGAAGACACATGGGAGCACATTGAGTAGTTTGGTGAGCCTCTTGTTTAACACAAAGTGTAGAAGAACAGGTTGAAGGCCATGCACCGATGACCTCATTTTACTACAGTGTATCGCTAGGCCAGGTTTAGCTGCGTGCTTCTGGGCTGAAGTGCTCCTTGGGTCTTGGTTTTCCAGCACGGATAGCACTTTTGAACTGGCAAAGGGTAGGTGATTGACATCAGACAGAAGGCCTGATTTCATCAAGGCTTTGGCATGCCACTTGCTGGAAAATCTATTCTGATAAGTGCCATCCAGTGTTATTAAATGTGGCACTGAAAGGTAAACTAAGTTCCTGCCAAGGAACTGCCACTCTGGACTTGTTTGCTCTCTGCTCGTACAGGCAGGCCTGGTGTTAGTCATCGATGGGAAAAGGTCAGTGGGACCAGGAAGGGTCTGGCTGCATCTGGCTTTAACTTCTGAAAGACCGAGCCACGTAGCAGCAGTGTAATCCTGTAAGCTTAGTACGTAAAAATACAGCGCTTCCTTCTCTTGGTTAGGCTCAAAAACATGAATTGGAGATAAACTATGACTTAAAGCCGGATGGTATTTCATGTGCATTTTATGTGCCAGTGCCCACGTGAGGGGTAGGGTGGTGGAGAACCCAGCTCAGTGTCCACGTGAGACACCGAAATGTCTATGGGAAGTCTTTCTGAGCTTCTCCAGAGACTGCGTTTCAAACCTTGTGCTAATTGTTTTCTTCTTGACCGGCTGTGAGTTCACTCCCCTTGCTGCCCGGGGCTTGATAATCTTCTCTGGATCGCAGTGCTTTGCTTGGATTTCTGTCACTGCCTCTGTGTGACCTATCTTCTGCCGGCCGGAAACCTGAAGGTTTGCATGAGGTGCCCGTGCTGAGCTGGAAACACGGGAATGGGTTATTTCTTCTGAGTTGAGTGGGCCCCTAAAATAAGGACCTCATTTCAAATAGCATTTGGCATGGCAGAACACGTTTGTCTTCTCCAACATGCGAGGTAGGGAAGAGCTATTTTCTCCCCGGCATGGAAAGGAAACAGGAGAACTGAAACACCAACGCCCACGTCTATGAAGGTATTTAAGCACTCGCTGGGATCTGCACATCGTGGCCAAGTGGTTTGTTGATAGTCACACACAGTCTGGGACAGCAGGTGCATAAACCCCGTGTTTCCAAAGTCCTAAGGTACAGCCCTTGTTGCAGGGTCAGGTTTCTCGAAAGCTCCTTGCAGGACCAATCCTAGGAAAGGGCTGATGCTGCAGGTGCCAGTTCCTCTGTTTATTTCCATGGTGCCCCATCCCTGCAGACACTTCTCCACCCCATGCTGTGCAGCTCTCACCGCCCAGCTCTGCTTGTCCCTCGCGGGTGCTGCGAGGAACCACCTGTTGCTCTAAATCTGGCGGCGTTTCCTCATGTCCTCGTCTCCTGCATCCCCATTTCAACTCCTGTAACTACATCTGCGTGACCTGTGTAGAAACTTGGACAGTCACATGGGGACATATGGGGTCACTTTTACTCCCCTGACCCTGTAAATGTAGAGGGGTCAGTTTATTTCCAGAAAGTATGGTTTACATATGGTTTTCCTTTCATTATTTTGGATGTCAGCTAGAAGGGCTCTGCTTGCTCCCTTCAGCAACAGCAAGTAAATACCCGACCTGTTTGGAAAAACTTAACACTAGAGACCTGGAGAAATCTTTGGATGCAAGATGCATGCTGAACTGTGTGTGACCCTCTGAAGAGAAACATTAGCTTAAAATATTAGTAAATGTTTTTTAGTGGAGATAAAAGAATATTAGAGAAAATATACAAGGCTTGAGGTCAAAGGTCCCTGCGCAGTCCATTTCCCATTGAAATCAATTGGCCAAAATGAAGAGGTCAGCAGAAGTTTGCTTGAATTCGGATTGAGGGAAACAAGGAAAGCTCTTTGCTCACTCCAGGCAGTGCTGTTATCAAGAAGATCTCATCATAACAGACTGAGGTCAGGATTTTCAAAAGCAGTTAATTGGTTTGCTTGCCTCGCTTGAAGCACGCTGAGCGGAGCTGCTTTTGGGAAGGTGTGAGAAACGGTGGAGCACCAAGGAGCCCCACGCTAGTCCTGGGAGACTTAACCAATGCCCTGAGGCTACTTCGAAGCATTTGACCCATCTGCTGTCAGATCAAACTCCAGGGGATAAATTAGAGAATTTTGACTTGGACAAGCGCAGGTGAAGCGTATGCTGTTGAGTCTCCTGGGTTGCCGGTTTGGGCATCTCCACGCTGTGTCCCCTTTAGTGCCAAGGCAGGCAGGCAGAGACCAAAGAATGGAGATACCTCATGTTAGCTTTAAGATTTCAGGATGAGTTGAGCCCACCAAGACAGGTGGTGAGTGCAGGGGCCTAAGGAATTGTGCTTGGAAGACAAGGTTGAAAGGCTCCTGCAGTTCACAAATGCTACTTGGGAACCAGATAGTCAAGTACTGCCAGTTCCTAGGATCAGCTTAAAGCTAATAGAGTGATGGCAGGTGCCCAAAAATCCTTGCAATCCTACATTTGCAGGCAGTTTTCATCACAGAACAGACAAAATAAAATAGCTTTTAAAAACAACACACCCTGCAGGTCTCTGTCCTTGCCACTGGGTACGTGAAATTTAAGCTACTAAAAAAAAACCCCAAAAACCCTAACGAAAAAAGGGAATGGATTCATATAAATAACGAAATTGGAGAACATTGAAAGTAGCAAGAATGTGTGAGACTTTGATGCGTTTTTATTCTTTTAAAATAAAAGAGATGCTGAGGGGAGTTTATAAGAAGGCATCTCAGAAAGGCTGGTGCAAAAATCTTGAAAGAACTGAAAACCATGCTTTTTCCAAGGGAACAAGAAAGGACCTGGTCCTACAGACCTTGGATGTGGAAATGCATGTTACGGAAATGCCATGTTTTGGCATGACCTGAAATTGCAGACTTGGGGACTGAAATGAGTGCATGGAGCGCTCCATACATCATTACTCTGAATTTGAAATAAAGCTTCAGATGAACTCAAAGGGATGATTTTCCTATCTTTGAGCTTACCTGGGAGATTGCCTCCAAGCAGAAGAGCCCCTGCGTAAGTAAAAGCCCATCCGTGGGCATGATCCACCTGCAAACCCTGCAAGCCTTCGTGTCCTTTTCACAAGGCCCGTTCTCCCAGTGGGTCTATGACTTCACGTTCAATCCATCCTTGATTTCTGTGGAAAGCAGTGTACAAAAACACAGCGTAGGAAAAGGAGTTGTCGGCTAATTTCAGCCCTATTATTTATAAAAGGCTTTTCTTAACACCGGTGGTCTTCAGAGGAGCATTTAGGTTTCTTTTTTTTTCGGCGGGGGGATAGCCTCAGTCAAAATCAGACCCATTTTATAAGTCTTTGTACTTATCCATCTGATTACCAGTTCCTTTAAGATCATCCTTATATTCATTTCGTTGCACTGTTTCTGTAGGTGTGGTTACTTCCTAAATAGCAAGTAGCTGCAGTGGGATTGTACAACGGCAGTCTTTGGCAATTCACAAAAGACAGCATTTTTCAGGCTTTAGTGGATTCATTTGCAATGCCCTTGTGGGGTTGGTATCATCCTTATTCTAATGTCGTGGCGATGGAGACATAAAAGAAATAATGTTTTACCCACAATTACTCAGCAAGTCCCATCCTTTCTCACTTGACTGATGATGCTACGTAATTCTGCTGCTGATACACACTGGCAGACTAACTCTTATGTCCACTGTTAGTGATAACCAAGAGTAAAGTATGAAGTAAGGCAAGAAATGATGAACAGAAAGTCCCCCGTAAAGAAGGGACTTGTTTCCCCATGGGTGCACATCCGATTTGTCCCTCCCAGCTTCCCCCATCAAATGCACTTGCAGGGATGCCAGGGGAGTCCCACCCTTGTGACAGGCAGAGACGAAGGTCTGGCTCCTCAGGGATGTTTTTTGCTGTCCTGAAAGCATAACTTAATCCTGCGAGTGGATAAAAAGCAAAGCAGTGAGGATAATGCACTCTGGAGTTTCTGGCTCCTTTGACTCCATCCCTGCCTTGGACAAACTTCCGCTCGTCTCTGAGGAGTTAACTGAGTACAGATCTCAGCATTCTCCTCCCGAGAGTTTATTATGAATTTATTAAAAAAAAAAAATCTAATCCCTTCAGCTATGAAAATTACCCTCATTTGTCTATAAATAGGCTTAACCTCTTAAACTGTGTCAGATGCTGCTGATTCACCAATCTGATCTAGATCTTCAGATGTTCTCTGCTCCTACAGCTCCAGGGCAAATGACTCACGCTGTTTGCAAGTGCCGTATCCCACTGAGCCTGGCAGTTCCACGATTCCGTTAGCAGCGTGTCTGCAGATTTCTACTAAAACCCGGGCAAGGGATTTTCTCCCGATCAAGCTGAGCTCAGGAACACCCTGCAGTCACAAAGCGGTATGTTGCATTTACATGAAAAATCCATGCATTTGCATTAGTCCAGCCACAGATCAGCAGGGCAAAAATGTATGCTAGAATCAAAGAAATATGATGAAGACAAGAACCAAGCGATCCATGTAAATCATTTCCCCAGCTGCGTTTCCCTTCCCTGGTGACAGTCCTAGGAAAGTCAGTCTGCACTACCTACCACCTTATCTTTGAGATTGCTTTGGAAATACGAAAGGGAAATGCCAAAGTATTTTCAGTCAGTCTTAATGGCTTTTATAGCTTGTTCCTGGAAATCAGAGAGCCCTGAGCTGACTGCATGTTCTCTCCTCACTCTATAAGGCATTTGTTTTTAAAAGCAGAAGGGATCCACTTTCCCAGTTGTGTGACCGTTCCTAGAGCTGTCCCAAAACTTCTGCCAGCTTTCCTGGGGAAAGGGAAAATCTGGATGTTGAAAACCACAGAAAAAACTCTTCTTCTAGGTATGTTTTAGGGTAATGATGCCCTTTTGGCTATGGGGCGTCTGGGGACAGAAGAGGCTGGTGTTAGACAGTTAATGCCCATCTTCCATGTCTTGCCTGAGTTTCCAGGAAGCCCTGGGCCTTGGCGCTTGTTTGATCACATTTGTGTGCTGATCTGTGGGATGGGCTGTGGACCAGGGAGCTACAGGGAAGAGCTGATTTTTTTTTTTTGAGGTGTACTTCAGTTATTCAGGTTATGGCATAAGGTGTTGCTCTTGCCTAACGAATGAGCTGGATGCTTTGAAACTCCATCTGATGGTGCTCTGAGGGTCAGCTGTGTCCTCTGCTCTGTGCCTCTTGTAAGCTCTTAGGAGTAAGGACCCGTGTTTTTATGCTGCCATCACACATAACAGACTCTTCGTCTTGAAACCTGCGATTGACTGTGCATGTCACATTTCATGCCACTAAAAACATAAGCTCAAGCTTGGAAGGACGAACATGCTTTTGGCTTCTCTGCCATTTATATTTCAGTCTTCAGGCACCACTTCTTTCACTGCGTGTTGCTGTTTTTCTCTTGAGAAAATTTCCAGAGCCCTCTATGCCTGGAGAAGAAACAGGCTCTATTTACTGACATTTGTTCCAAGTTATAATGAGCAGAAAGACAACTCTTGTAAGCTCTAAACAGGATCTCTCAGCTAGAAGCCTCCAGGGCTTCAGCCAGCACCTCCCAAGCCCAAAGACTGCCTTCTTTTAAAAAGGTCTGAATTATCCATTAAATATCACAGCATCTTGAAGAACATCCATAGGACCTCCCTGCTTTCCTCCTTGATCAAGGCTTGAGGTGGCACCCAGTTAAGCTGCTGGGATTCTTCTCCTTAGGATGCCACGGCTATGCAGGCATTGCTTGCACAAGCATGGGTTGGTTCACACCGTGGGTAGGGAAAATTTGGGACACCATTAATGGCTAATTCAGGTGCAAGCTCCACTGCAAGGGAGACCCAGGGCTAAAGCATGGCCTGAAGCATATGGAGGCACCATTGACACTGGAGCCTTTCCATGCTTTTGCACAGGATGAACACCAGGTCAACACTTTGGGAAGGAAGCGTCTTCTGCCATTGGCTTCCTATCTGGCAACCTCAGTGCATGGCAGGGGAGTCTCCTCCGGTGGCTCATCCCTTTGCGTGTCTCAAAGGGATGCCATCCTGCCCAGCAGCAGCGGGCAATAGCCGTGCATGCCCTGAACCCCTGGGCTGCCTTCCCGTGTCACGCTTGCTAACGGTCCTCATGCCAGAGGCGAAGTTTTCTTGCCAGGGGCCGTATTCTGCAGTGCTGTCTGTCTCTAAGACTAAGAGCCCTACCCGGGGAACAGATAAACAGAACAATGTTTGAGCCTCTGGTACTCTTTAATGTCATTTTCAGGGAAATATATGTGTCATAACAACAAAAAGCAGGCATAGTTCCCTTGCTTTCGATCTGCCTGGTGCCAGGGTTCACGTCATTTCAGCATCAAAACAGATCCAGCAAGTTCATGGTAACTTTGGTCTCCCAAGAGCTGCCTCTTTTGCCCCTTTGGTTTGTACGTGTCTCTTGTTGTCCAGCAGCCTTCCTCACCCCTGGCAGGGGACGTCACGTACTCCTATGGTTAACATCTAATTTTCACTAGAAGCCCTTGGGAATTGGGCCCTTATCTCCACATACCATGCACATCAAAACGGTTTAATCAACCCCATTAATTCCAGGGCTCGCTGCTGATCTGGATAAAACACTGCACTTTCCCAGCACTGAAGCTTTGTAGCCAAGTTTCATATTGCAGCATCCTCCATGCAGTTTACTCTCTGCTTCTCGGGGCTGGACACGTTCCCCTGCAGTCCCCTGGCTCTCACAGAGAGGTGTCAGGGCTCTGCTCTAAGGCTCAGATTGTTTTTTACTGATTTTCCAGACTGGGAGCATCCCATCAGCTTGAAAATTTGGACTGGAGAATCCTTGGTGTCACTTTCCAGTGCTCTGGGCAGTCATTGCCACCTCCAAACATGGGTGCAGGGCACCTGCAGAGCACATCTGCCCAGTTGTTTGGCCTGAGAAGGTGTCCGAGAGCAGGGAGAAACCGCAGCGATGCGCCAAGAGCAGGGCAAGACTCAGGGGATGTCACTACAGCCGTGGCACTGGGGGACCTGAGGAAGGGGACATGCCTTTGGCCTTGTCCCAGCATGCCCGCTGTAGGGAGAGGTGATGGGACATGGCTTCTTCATCAGAAGACACAGCCTGATCGAGAAACAAATTTCAGAGGACTAGACGTGGGAGGATCAGATATAGAAGGATGGTTTATAGAGATCTTCCAGATGATGAAGCAACGGACCAGATTCTGCCACCTTTTCCCACGTCCAGCAGTATTTTACCCCATGGCTCACCCCCAGCCTAAAGCCACATGTCTCCAACAGCTGTTGGGATGCCTCGTGTTTAAAGCAGCCACGAGGCACCCACCTAACGGCCCGGGGCTGCCCGAGACGTGCTGCTCCTTGCTTTTCTCAGAAAGGGCTCTTGCAACATGAAAGAAGTGCAGGCAAACAAAGAGCCCCAGGCAGAAAAGTGACAAGCGGCAGCTGGAGCCAGTGGGTGACGTGCCGAGTGACAGAGCAGTTGGGCTCCTCGCTACTCTGCTACTATTTTGGAAACTTCAATAAACAGAAGAGGCCAGATCAATCTCTCAGTGCTCCAGCATAAACCCTGAGGAGCCCCGTTGACTTTGGTGGCAACGGCAGCCTGAGACACCAGCTTCTCCATATGCACTGTGCTTCATTTGGACCCCGGGCAAACTCATCAGAAATAGCTGCTGAAAACATTATTAGCAGTCCACTAATTAGCAGGTCTCAGCTCCTTTGCTGGTGTAAGCTTGCACCAAGGAATTCATGCTCGTTTGTGCCATGGAGAATATGACTGTTTAACTTCGGGTGTGGGAGCTTTCAAGCAGCTGGAAAAAAAGTATGGATGTTTATATTTTTAAAAAGGGATTGTTTTTGCCGCTGTCAATTATTAATGGCTCTCAGGTCAGGCTAAGGAACAATGCCAGGGATAAGTTACCCTGTACACTATTCATATACGCTCTCCCCAATTGTTTCCTTCTCGACGGGAGGATTCACCTCGCAGTGAACTCCTTGGCGTTTGGAAAAAAGGACTGACGAAGCGATGAACTCGGAGTGCCCGTTTATTTATGCGTTGACATCTTTCCTACTTTTTCAGGTGTATTTAATCAAAAAAGAAAGCGGGAAATGCATCATAATTGTAAACAAATTGCTGCAAGAGAAAAAGGCTGCCCTTGGAAAGGATTGTATTGTTTGATAAATGGTTACGGTGAAAAAACACAGGCTTAACCTATGAAGCTCTTTGCTAAGATCAAAGCAAAGCTGCCAGCCGCCACCGGCTGCTGGTGCAGCAGGATTCAGCTCCGAGTTTGCAGCGAGGGAAGTGGAAGAAAGTTAAAAAGAAAATGCAGTCTTTTCCCTTCCTTTTTTTATTTTTTTTTTCACCCGAAACTTTCCCCCCAGTATAAAAAATGACTCAAACATTAAATATTTGCTGTTAAAATTAATAGAATTAGTGATGAACCCAGCTGAGAACACAACAGTTAGGGCCCGGTCCAAAGCCCCTTGCTGAAGCCCATGGAGAGACTTATTGTTTTCAACGGGATCTGGCTCAGGATCCTGGTGAGCCAAAGCAAAGATGGAGTTACGGCATAACCCTGGGAGATCCTGGATCTCCTGCAGTCTTTCCATGTGACCTTGCCCAAACTTGCAAGCATTCCTTAATCCTGAGCACAGCCGAACCCAAGTCGGTAATCTGCTGCTGCTGCTGCGAGAAGCAAAAGTCCTTCAGGGCTGGGAGACCGGGAGTGCTGTAGGTAAGATGCAGGAGGGGTTTATTGCCCTTCTCAGCACTGTGAGGCTGAGCCATGGCCCTGCACTTAAATTAAAAAAAAAAATAAAAATACAGACAAACTGGAAATTGTCCAGAGGAGAGCAACAAAAATGATCAGAGGTCTAGAAAACATGACTTATGAGGAAAGATTGAAAGGGCTGGGTTTGTTTAGTCTACAGAATTTGAAACATCCTAATAAACTTTAAAGATATATATAAAAAAAAGATATCAAAAAGGATAATCGATTGTCCTTTATCTCTGTGGGGACAGCAGAAGGTACAGCAAAGAAAGTTTAGGATAGAGAGTATTAAAAGCTGTGAGGTTAATAATGCACTCAAGTGTGTTATTTGGGGAGGGAGCAAAGTGTCTCTTGTGGCAGAATTTCAATGCATTGGACGAGAACCTGCCATGAGGGACTGGGTTAAATCCCACGGAGCAGGCTGCTTTCAGCCATGTGGTCCTATGGTTTCCATGATCTCGTGACTGTCTCAGGACACCCAAGAAGGAGACCTTGGAGATGGTGAGCCTTCACAGTCCTCTCTGATTTCAAAAAAAGCAGCAGGTGCTCAGCCGTTCCAAAAGTTGACCTCCAAACCAACAACCATTTCTAAACCCCCTCTTTTCCTTGGCTTCCATGCTTATTAAATAAAGAGCAACAAATTCCAACCTCTGCATGGCGCCATGATCATATTTGTGAAGCACCTTGCTGCTCTCCCACAGGGTATTCCCATCTAAGCGAGTGCTCAAACGCTTGAATACTAGGATGATGAGACCTCTGGAAAAGCATGTGGTGACTCAGAAAGTGTTCTGGGTAGC
Organism: Rissa tridactyla; assembly: GCF_028500815.1. Taxonomy (NCBI): domain Eukaryota; kingdom Metazoa; phylum Chordata; class Aves; order Charadriiformes; family Laridae; genus Rissa; species Rissa tridactyla. The sequence continues at coordinate 13,442,013 of NC_071467.1, read as the reverse complement.
GGTGGCCTCGCAGATCCTGCTCGGGAAAGTCCTATCCTGACACTGGAAAAAGGGGTGTCTTGGTGGACCCTTGCTAGCAATGTTTTCACCCATAGCACCACTGGGTATGACAACTGCAAAGCACTCGCCATGGTACCAGGTATTGCTCTAGGTGAGCCAGGTGGTGGCCAGCACCTGATTAGAAAGGCAGCATCCCTTTTCCCTGTAGCATCTTCCCTGGGGCTGCGTATCCCCTGCCCTGAAGCTGCGTGTGCTGCTGCCTCCCTGTGACCGAGCGACTCCGCCAGCCCCGCTCTGCCTCGGTAAAGCTCAACGCCATTCTCTGCTTTCAACCCTTTTTGCAAAGGGCCCCAAAAGCTTTGGTTGGAGTTTTCATCAAAGCAAACTGACCACAAGACAGAAGTCTATCAGAATCCAGGCTTTGTTTTTACTGCCCAGCAAACCCAAATTCCTTGAATTATGGGCACAAAGTGAGAAGGTTGTGAAGGGAAGGAGCACAGGGTTGCAGCCAGAGCAGAGCTGGCCATAGCCCTTGGCATCTCTGAGGACTTGGGGGTGACGTGAGGGCTCCCCGAGGGCCAGGGGAAGGATGCTGGGCTCAATGCTGCTGCAACCACGGCTCTTCTTTGCACTCCCCAGTTCCTGCCCAGCTACAGCCGTGCAAGGTCCTATTTGGTCCCTGCATGAATGCTGAGAAAATCACTAGTTATATGATATGGGAATTAAGAAAATCTGTTTGCTTCCAAGCGTAAACCAATGACTGCTGCAATGGTTTGCAAACATGGGGTTATGGCCCCAAGTCAGCTTTTTTTCCTCGGTTCTGGGTACAGTCACGAGCCTGGCAGGAATCCGTGTCAGCTAAGATGCATGGCAGCAACGGACGTCTCCTGGAGTTTCAGAGCTGAGTGGGGTCACAACAGGAAGGAGTTTGGGAAGGCGGCACCGCAGGGTTAGGAATAAACATCTCCCTGGGGCAGACTTTCCATAATTGGCCATGACAAGGCTTCTTTCTCCAGAGAGCTGGAGCTGGCCTGTGAGGAAGCAGAATGAATCACTGCTCCCGTCCAATTTGGCAAGTGGTGTGATTTAGCCCTGCTTTGCACTGGGAGGAGAAGATGATATAGACTGAAAGACAGAGCAGAAACATAGCCAAAGGCTTCCGAGCTGGGAGATGAGTTTGGGTTCCCACTCGTTTTTTGCAGGTTTACTCAGATCCTTAGAAGGAAACCCTGGCAAAAACTGCTGGTACAAAACCAATTCCCTTTATCAGCAATGCAGAGGGAACAATGGGGACTCCTGAACACAAAGCTCATACAAACAGTAATAACCGTTTTATTTTGCATTGTTAAAACAGCAGTTGATACACAATTCTTCTTTCCAGCCCTCTGCTTCGTTAACTATTTCTGTCACCCGTCTGCTCCCAGATACAGAATTATGGGAGGAAATCTTAGCAGTTGGAGTTGGTGTCCTGCAACGTGGTGGTGACCACATGGCTGCGCAGCCTTCGATGAGGAGGAGGGTTGAGTGTGGTTTCCTCATGCCATCCTGTACCTGTGGAAAAGTCCCATTTTCTCTCAAATATGAGGAAAAGGGGTGTTGTTTCTGCCATCCTTTCTCTGGATGGTGGTCATAGGTCCTATCTTTGAAGCTCCTTGCTGTCTCAGCAAACTTACCAAGCCTGGTGACCTGACACCAGTTCACAGCTTGTTCAGTATCTGATGATTAATCCCCTCCCTTTAAAAATATGCACGTAGTGGCAGAACACCACAAAAATATTGGTGGAGCCAGAGCTGCTTTGCCAAGTGGCAGACTTAGACTTGCTCTTCTTGGAAAGCTGGTTTCCTGTCACTGGCTTTCTCTCATTGCTGTTTTCCAGTGGTTTGGAGAGAGGAGAAAGGAAAAAAAAGTTGTTCCTCCCACATACCTCTTCTCTTTTACATCCCCTTTCCTCCATGTGTCCTCTCTGCTATTCCAGATTTCAGGAATTCCATCAGCCAAAGGGCTTCCTAACCAACCCCGCATCTATGACCGATGCAAAAGGAGGAGCAAGCTCGCTGCAAAACAAGACCCCTCGATAAAGAAGACACAGACAACCTTAATTTCCATTCCCCCTTCTCCTGCTCCTTTGGAGAGCAGGCAGATGGAACAAAAATCTCCCCCGCACTGTGAAAGAGAGGTAGCTCAGAGAAGTCAAAGCTGCACCTTGTTGCAATGTGAGAGTTCAGATCGAAGCATCAGCCCTTTGCCGGTTTCCAGTTTGATGGTAGGAACACTAACATTTTATTTCTTATGACTACCATAGCTAGCGCAGGCAGCTGCTGTTGGGCTGGTTACAAAACTAGAGCTTGGGGCTTCCTATTCCAAATGCTCCCACCACTTGAAATGGAAAGCTTAGTCAGCACCGAGTAGCAAAGGATCATGGCACACAGCTGAGCTTGCATGCTAACACAAATCCAGGTTACCCAGATCTTATTTTCCCTGGAGATAACAGCATTCCTATTCACCTTTCACTTTAAAGTCTGTACAAGGGCAAATCCCGCACCAGGATCTTACCCAGGGTTTTTTTCCTATTTTCTGCTGAGGCTCTGGGTCAGGTCTCCGGGCTGGGCTTAGCAGCACATGCAATACTGGTCAGGTGAATACGGCATGAGCACAAAGCTCGTGACCTTTCTGGCAGAGCGCTTGGGGAATGACTAACGCCGCTGGTGCCGTCAAGGTCAGGAGCTTGTGGGACCCCATGAGGATTCCCCGTGTGCTCTTTGCAGAGCAAGGTGCGTCCTTTCTGGGAAGGAAAGCACAAAACGTCCTGGGAAGTGCCAAAGGTCATTTAGAGAAGGTTAGAACAGGGGACACACTGGAGTGTAAGGCACCCATGGTCAAAGAGTTTGTGTGGCAGTTTTCCCTTTGGTGTCCATGTGTTGGTCTCTGGGTCATAGCAGTCCAAGGAATCCAAGTCCTCAATAACATTGTCCGCGGTGAGACATCGTCCTCCTGTCACATACAGCTTGTTCTTGATGACAGTGGCCCCGTGATGCATTCGTCTGTCCTTCATGTCTGCACATTTAACAAACTTGTTGCCTTTTGTATCATAAGCGATTATTCTCCGGGTGTACCCTAAATGTGAAGCCAGAGATGGGAGAGACAGATGGGAATTAGAGTTTATGGCCAGCAGAAGGAATAATAATATATTTCCTGCTAGTCTTCAATAAAACTTAATATAAAGGTACATAATTTGGCAGAATTAAGATATCTAACCTGGAAAACGATGATGTGTCACAAGAATGCCTATCTGCCTGTCTTCCATTCCTGTTTGTCCTCATCCTGTCTCATATCATGTTGGCAGCCAAGGCTCAATGAACACAAGAAACCCCATCCTATCAGTCAAGCAACCTGTCAAACACAGCTGGAGCTCGCAGTTTTCTGCATGTGCCTTCAAAAGTCCTGAAGTATTTCTTTTCACCTGACAGACTCCTAGAGCTTCACTTGGAAATACAGAAACCAATGGCATGTGGGGAGGGAACAACAATGCCTTGTTGGGTTGGAGTCATAGCTGTCTACTGAATGGAGCTGGGTACTCAACAGCACAGTGCCACTGGCACTCGCTCCACTCCCAAAGCCCTCAGTGATGCATTTGTGCTGGCCACCATGCCCAGCGACCCAACAGACGGGTCTTCCACTGAGGGGTGATGTAACCTCGCATCTGCCGAGAGGTAAGGGCTGGTTCCCAGGATCAATGGAGGTCTGGAAGCTTGGTAACCAGCAGTAGCTTCCCCATGTACATGGCAAACAAACTTGCTTTGGGCCTTGAAGCCACTTTCCCTAAGAAAAATCAAGGCCTGTCTTGTTTGGGCCAACCCACTCCCCTTTGTTATGATGTGACCAGTCATGCACAGATGACCTGAAATGTGACGAAAGCTATTTTTAAGAGAAAATGTTATTTTTCTGGGTTTTACTGTTGTTGATAAACTAGGAGTGTTTGGCCAATGTTTTGGCATGGAAGCTGGTAAAGAAAACCTTACCGTGGTGAATCTCTCTACTTTCAAGCAAAATGAAAGTTCTTTAAAGTTAACATGAATTTCTGTGGCTTTTGTTAGGTAAATAAAAAAAATAAATAGAGAACTTAAGCTCAGCAGCAGCAGATGGGTCAATACAGGCATCAAATTAATGCATCTGAAAATAAAGAGAGTTGCAAATGCTGTATTTTAGGCACTGTGGTCTGAGGTCAGAGTAATCTGCCACACAGGAGCCCGACAGTCTTGGATCTTTTGACTCAGCTCTCCCCTGTTCTCACTGCAAAGGGCAGCAGTGGCCTCTGGCTGAGAGATGATGCCACGTTTGAGTCCTGCGTGATATGGGTTCAGTCCTCTGCTCTGCTAAAGCTTCCCTTTGTCTTCTCTTAAATAATCTAACACATGCTTCCTCGTGCCAGCCTGTGGTCAGGGGAGCTGCATTAAGGACTGCAGAGTGCCAAACTACCAATGAGATGTGATCCATCAAAGTGCCATGGGCAGAGCCTGATCCACAGGTTGAAAAAGACACTGCGAAATTTCCCCTCTCGGAGTGGTTCATGGCCCTCTCAGGACATTTCACAATTACCCCCAAGAGACAGCTACAGGGCTGATTGACCCCTCACAGCCCTGCAGTCCACCCGTCCCAACAAGCCATCCATGGCCTTGTGGTGACCGCACTCTCCACCCTTCCAAGAAGAGCAGTCAGGGAGGGCCGGGCTGTGAGTCAGCAGGGGAGGAGCAGGACCCCCATGTCCTTGGCTTCCTCCCTGCTTCTGCAGAGCTGTAACTTGCATTGGCTTTTCCCCAATTTACCCCCACCCAGGTCCTGCTACTTGGAGAAAGAAGGTGCCCCGTGGAGAAATTGTCCCCACTTCCATGGCTGTGAGACCCCATGAGAGATGTGTATGGAGGGTTGAGGCACTCCTCCTTCCCTATCCCAAGCTCCATGTGCTTTTTGAGGGAGCACCCCAAGCAGGAAGGCAGTGAAATCCTGCAGGATCTGGGCAGGGGGAGGTGGGAGGGAAAGTGAAACAGAGCCCTTACCACCTACGATGATAATCTGGTCTCCAATCAAGACAGCTGGTGCACAGACATTCTTCACCACTCTGGTCTCCATCCGAAACCAAGTATTCCTGGAGACATGGTAAACCTGACAAATAAATAAAGATACAAATGCAGCTGTTTATGTTGCATTTTAACTGGCAATTGTAATTACAGAGGAGCTTACGGTTTTTATTTTGTCCTAATGAATACAATCCTCTGGCTTGAACTGCTGGAAATCCGAGCATTTACCCACATTTTTCCTAATAAGTCCCCTTGGAAAGCGTTCTAGTTCTCCAGGCTTGTCTGCTCAGGAGATGCTAGCGCATGCACTAAGGCAGAGTGTGTCTGCCATATGCAAGCTGCTCAGCTGTAAATCTTTGTATGACTGTTAAATCACTGTAATTCCTGGATAACGCTTTCCTGAAGTGCAAGCCATTACATTTCATTTTCCAGTTATTCTGTGTATTCCTGTTTTAGCCTTAGCAATTTTCTGGTCAAACAAACCTCAACTTCACCTATCTCTGCTGGCAGCCACCGCGTTTGCCCAGCTGCTATATTTGTGCTGGTGGCTGGTATGCCCTCAGATTGGCAAAGGGACTTGTTGATGTGACTTAGAGTGGTATCTCAGTCATCAATTTATGTGAGAAAAAGAGCTGTTGCCAGATGATGATCATTCAGTCATCTGTATCTGGGGACACAAACTTTTATGTCACGTCATCCGCTTCTTAATATAGCAAATATCACCAGGACATCTCCCTGCTAATTGATAAATACATTTCCTTCCCCCTGATAATCAAGTAGTGTTATCACCATAAGGGTGCTGGCTGCCATCTTAGCCTTTCATGATCCTTCTTAGTTAAAACACCTAAACCAGTGAGAAACGCTCATGGGAAAAGTAACACTACAAAGTTGCTAAAGCATCAAATCAGATAAAGAAGGATTTAATGTAATTTTTTTTCCTCCTAATAGAGTGTAACCACTGAAAGCAGGCAGAGAGCCAGCAACATGTGGCAGCAGCCACATTTTTAACACAACTGTTTATGCGAAATAACTGTCAGTTTAAGTCCTGGCCCTTTGATGAGTGAGAATCTAATTGCTCTAATGATCGCGAATCTTTGCTTTTGCTGCGAGCGAGCAGGTGCGCAGCTGAGACCCCAGCTCGACCTCTGAGTGGAAAACGCTGTTTTTGGTGAGGTTGGCTACAGGCATGAAGCCAGGCAGGGGGTCGGCCGCTGCTTGCCATGGCGTCACCTGCGGCTGCCTTGGCCCCAGTGCCCACCAGTGGCAGAGCTGACTGACACCCAGAGAAGTACCTCGGGGCTTCTGCCTGAAAAACACTCAAAGGGGAAAATGAAAGAGTTGCAATGCTCCTTGCAGACAAAACTTCCCTGAAGCCATGTGTCAACTCATCCTGCCTCTTGCTGCAACTCCAAATAAAGTTTATTTGGGGGTTTGATTTCCTCAGGAGAGGGATGCACTGCTGAATACCCTAGATGAAACTGCCTACGCCAAGCAGGACTGACCATTACCTGGATCAGCCGGACAGGGTTTTGCATAATGTCTTCTCCCCCAAAGAGGTAGACCCTCTGATCTTTGGCAGCCACAGCAGGGTGAAGGACGGCAACAGGCATCTTTGCCATGCTCTCACAGGTGTTGTAGACGCTATCATATCTTTCCACAGAATTAAGGATTTCCTGGTTTTCACCAATTCCACCGAACGATAAAATATAATTTTTATATGCCAAGCTTCTGTGGGAGTAACGTGGAACTAACATGTGCTCAGCCAACCTCCACTGATTGAGTTTGAGGGAGTAAATGTAAATATTATCACTGACTGGGTTTTTCTTATTGCTAACGGGCATCCCTCCGAGCACATAAATATTGCTGTGTAAGCTCACTGCAGAGGCTTTGTACAGGCGCATGGGAAGTTTGGCCAGGCTTAGCCATTGGTTTGTCTTGTCATCATAAAGCAGGACGTCCCTCGTCGTCTGCTGGCTGTCCTTCCTGCCACCAATGATGATGAGGAACTCTTGGTTGGAGTACCTGCGAGGAACATGCAGCATGGGCTTGATGTCAGGTGCGTTGGTGCTGTACAAGGAAAACATTTGTCTCCGGGCTGACTCAAGGATGCTCCTGCAAGTAGGTGAGGACTGAACAAGGGAGTCATTGGCGATGAAGTGGAAGAGGAAAGTTGGATGGACGTACTGAAGCCGGACTTTCTTGAACAACTCTTGGATGTAGCCTTGTCTTGCCTGAAGGTCATGCCGGATCCAGACCATTAGTGTCTCAAAGACCTGCTCCTCCTCCCCGCAGAGCTCATCGTCCCCAAGGTAATCAATGAGCTCCAAGGGACAAAGGTCCTTCAGGTCCTCAGAAGAGGCCACCTCAGGAAAGCATTTCAAAGCCATAGCCTTGGCTTTCTTATTCAGGCTTTGGCAGTTCAAGACTTTGGCCAGTCTGATCATGCTCAGACAGTTGTCAGGAGTCAGCTTGTCTTGGAGGTAGGCAGAGCAGGCCTCGAACAGCTTAGTGTACTGCAGCATGGAGGCCGTCTCCAACAGGCGCGGGACATTCTCAGTGGATATAAGAATCTCCCCAGTGTAAACGTAAAGGATAAGCTGATCCAAAATCTCAGCATCGATGCCCTTCAGGATGACTTTAGCCTGACGACTCTCTCTGAAGTCATTGCAGAACATCGCCTTGAAGTATGGACTGCTGGAAGCCAGCACGTTTCGGTGGCAGGGGATTTCGAAGCCCCCGGAGCAGAGGGTAACATCAGTCAGCATCCCGCTCTGCCGCAGAGCGTTCAGCTGCCTCAACAGTTCAGAGGAGAAGTCCTGGTCTTTGAAGAGAAACTCCTCAGTGGATCCCTCCTCCATAGTGAAATAGGAGAGAGATGAATTCCGAACTTGGCAGAAAAAAACAAATTCTTAGCAGCTTTTATTGAAGTATCCAGATCCAAGGGAACAAATCGGGACTTTGATGTTGATCTAAATATCCGTTCACTGTTATGCATAAAAATGGAACATGGGTTAAGCACAGTGGGAAACTAATAAAGAAGCTAAAAGGTCGCTAAGACCCTTTAAAATTTTCATGAAGTTATCAGATAGGTTGCAGCTCTGAGGTCAGCACTGCCTGTGTCCCTGGCAAGAAGCAAAAGCACTGAAGTTATCTCACTGATTTGGGATGAAAGCTGGATGGCTGAAGCAATTGGTTTGTTCGCTTTAATCACGTTGAATAAATGCGCTTAGACATTTATTCACTATTTTAAAGTATTAGCAGTTTAGTAGCTTGCGCCTCTTTCCCCTAGAGTTAGTCACTCCCAAAGAATGTAAATCTGGCAGAGCTGAACTCTGCAGCAGGGCAAAAGAAACCCTAGAGACTGGGAATCTGCATTAAAACGGTTATTTATTAACTCTGCTTAGCTGTGCTTTTTAAAAAAAATGTTAATCAGACACACAATGACTAAATTAAGTGCCAGGCAGAAAAATATGATGAGTATCTATTGTCATGGCTAACTGCTCAACCTGCAGTGAAACGGTAGGGTAGAAACGTTTACCTTCTGTTGTCCTTCACTGCATGCACTTACTCTCTGTCGTTTATTCTCTGCTGAGATTTTCCATAGCTAGAGCCTGGATAAAAAAACCTATAAACCCACAGGATGTTTCTTTCAGTAGGTAAGTGATTCATAGAGGGTGATTTCTGGACGTGTTTATTCTGAAGTCACTTTTGCCGCTTTGGGGAGCAGCGCGCAGGAGCGGCGAGGCGGTGGGGCATTGTATACATTCCAGAGCTAAGAATAGGCGCACACGGGCTTCTCGCTGTTATCACATGTGACGCCGCTGTTGCCTTTTGCAATGACCTGGACACTACTGAGCATGCCCGAGTGGTGTTTTTCTGGCAAATGTTTACATATAATAAATAGACACGGAGAGGAAAGTTCACTTATAAAAGTCCTGGCCGTCTGCTCGGAAAGAGCGGCAGGACCCTGTCCTAAAGTGCCTGGGAACTCTAGAAGCCTGTAAACAGTCTGCAACGCTAGGTAATGCACTGTCACCCTACTTTCATGGAGTAAAAGGGAGAAAGAAGGGCTTCCAGGGATGCCGGTGGGATGGACCGTGTCTCCACCTTATGGAGAGATCTGGGGAGCGACAGCCCATTGCTGTCTGGTGGGAGATGCTGGTGCTCCGGGAGCCCTGCGCCCAGGGCTGCCCCAAGGTGGGCAGGGGGAGCCCAGCTCCCTCTGACAAGCAGAGATGAAGTTCACTCTTGGAGCACTTTATGATGCTCCTTGATATTTCATATAGAAAATATCAGGTTGTGGCCTTTTGTGTAAGGACCTCAGCTCTCTGAAACCCTTAGCAAAGAACTTCTCAAGCAGGTGGCTTGAGGAAGCTCAGCGTTATGGGTGGGAGGGCTGGCGCAGGCTGCTGACGTGAGTGCAGGAAGCTGGAAACCAGGATCCCAGGGTGGCAGGTCCCAGGGTGGCACTTATCTCCCCAGGACAGACACTTCCATGGGCTCCCCGACTGCAGATGCCTGCACATGAACAAGGTGCCCGAGCTCCTTTTGCAGCCAGTGAGGTCTAGTCAATACAACTGTGTCCGCAGAGTTATTCAGGTCACCAGTAAGTACCACTTGTATTTGGGCAGGTGAACAGTCCTCCAGGCACTGTTAGGTCTCCAGGGGTGCTCAGCTGCCTCAATCACATGTAGGTGTCCATATTTAACACTCTCATGTAGGATTCTGCGATGGTGAGCCTAAATCCATCCCCAGAGCTGGGATCAGTCGAGTGTCCCATGCCAGCAGAGGATCGTCCAGAACCCCAGCTGGCCCCTGGCTGGGGTCTCCAGCAGGTCCAGTGTGATGTGTCCCAACTCTGTGGCAATTTCCTGGGTGTTTCAGGAAAAATGGCACTGCCTGCCCATGTCTGGGTAACTGGATCGGGCCCTTTCTGTGCTGAAATTCCTCCCGTTGTTCTGGGATGGGCTTGAATCCAAAAAATCATTTCTAAGCATTGCTACCACAGGGAAACACAAGGTTAAAGCAAAAACTCCTTCTCATATTTTCAAAGCCAAAGCTCACGGGTGAGTCATGTCTACATCTAGTCGCAGCGAGGCAGATGAGCGAAAATCCCTGGGAGCCACGGTGCCCTTAGGTCAACTCCCGTGCCGCACTGGTGTTTGCAGTCCTCCATATGTTCCTGCCCCCACATCCGCGTCCCAGCAGACTGCAGGGATGGGGGCAGCCTGTTCCTCTCAAAGCATCAGCTTTGCATCACGGGTCGTGCCGTACGTGGCCTTTCCCAGAGAATTTTCAGTGCAGCAGAACAAGATGGTGAAATGCCTCAAGGCCCGACAAAACCCTGAAGGCCCAGACCCATGTTAAGGACAGGGTGGAGCCGGGCTAGCATAGCTTTTTGGAGGCTGTGGCATCTTACCATCCCGCACAATCTGTGCGTGTGTGTGTGAAGGGCCAGGCGAGGTGAGGGAGCGGAAGGGCAGGAGCCACTGGAATGGCCTCCTGCAGATGAGTCACTGTGAGGGTAAACATGGCCATGTGCAGCCTTTTCCCTCTCCTCGAGGAATGAGATGACCTGGAGGATGATGTTGGGGCGCTGGGGAAAACGTGCCTTCCCCTCCCTACTCCCTGCTGCCGCTGCCTCACCAGCTGGCCATGATCTTGCTATAAATATTTAGAGTGGCATTAAAAACCCAAAGGAGAATTTCTCTCTCGTCGTCCAGAGAACATTAACTACCCAAACAAAACGCCCTCTCGCTTTCTTTCTTGCTGTGTATGTATATGCTCTTGTTGCGGTCCGTTTTGATGATTGATTTAGCTTTATATCTCTGTTCTGGCTCTAACTCTCTGCTGCCTGTTTAGTTCTGCCTCTTCCTGGCAGTGGCTGTGGATTATTTTTTTAACCCTTAAAGAAACAAATGATGCTATCCAACTTCACTAACGACACTGTTTTATGGGGTCGGGGGAAGGGTAGGTGGGATGTTCTTTTGCTTTCGATACTGATAAATGTGGCATTTATTTAGAAGATCTCAGGCTGGAGGGCTTTGCACGGTTATGCAAACTCCCGCTAACCCAGAGTACAGCGTGTGCTGTTTAAATAGCTTACTGCTCTCGGGGGGGTTGCTGCTCCCTGCTGAGTCCCCACACAGGTCCCTGCCAACTTGGGGCCAAGGCTCCCGAGCAATGAAGCTCCTGCTGCCTGCTTTGTGACTCGCTCTTCTTTCTTTCCCAGAGCTTATGGTTTCAGACACATCTCCAACAACCACGTGGGGACAGCAGCACTGCTTAGTTAGGATTTCCTTTATAAATAAACTAGAAATCATTTTTCATGGTGTATCTTAGAACAGCGTGTCCTGTATGGCCCTTACTGCTGCAGCGTGACCCCTGGCGAGAGGGAAGAGCTGTTTCTTCTGTGGGACAGTGTAACTTGTCTGAGAAAGTCTGTTCCTGAAGGAGTTCTTGAGGCAGGTTTCCCAGTTTGGCATGCTGTTGACTCAACCAGAACTGAGTGGTCTTTTCTGTGAGGACAGGATACTGTGTTAACCATGGGAGTGGGATCACAGAATCACAGAATGGTAGGGGTTGGAAGGGACCTCTGGAGATCATCTAGTCCAACCCCCCGGCCAGAGCAGGGTCACCCAGAGCAGGTTACACAGGAACACGTCCAGGCGGGTTTGTAATGTCTCCAGAGACGGAGACTCCACCACCTCTCTGGGCAGCCTGTTCCAGTGCTCTGCGACCCTCAAAGTAGAGAAGTTCCTCCTCATGTTTAGGTGGAACTTCCTGTGTTCAAGTTTGTGCCCGTTACCTCTTGTCCTGTCCCCGGGCACCACTGAAAAGAGCCTGGCCCCATCCTCCTGACACCCACCCTTTAAGTATTTATAAGCATTGATAAGATCCCCCCTCAGTTGTCTTTTTTCCAGACTGAAGAGACCCGAATCCTTCAGCCTTTCTTCATAAGAGAGGTGTTCCAAATGATGCACGGGATGTTGGACAGGTAACGGGCTGGTCTGAGCACCATATGCAAGTGGGGAAGTGGATTCATTTGCAGGTTGTGTGACCCAGCACCACTGTGGAACATGATGCTGCAGGTTCCCCATAGACCTTCAGGGAGGCTGGAATCGTTGGGGGCTGTCAAAAACCGTCACCCTCTGCAACTGCTGCTGTATGAACTCCGTCAGTGGCTAGTTTCTAGAAAATGGAGATGCCTACCAAAGAACAACCGCTTTGCCGCAATGCTGTATACTCTGTATACGCACCCTGCTCCTTCTGCTCTCTCTCCTGAAGTGCTCGGGATTGCTCAGTTTTGGAATTAGGATGGCTGAACCTTTGCTCCAACCCAGAGCAGCTCTTCTTATGTTTTAATGTAATGGGATGATGAAATGTCTATTATCAAGCACTAAGCAACAGACTGGAAAAAAGCTGTAATCTAATCAGCCAGCAGACAGGTGCACAGAGAAGATTGGCGATGTCAGATAACTTCTAAAACTCATACACTGATCCTATTACAATTCAGGTGAAAATGAACAAATATGGGTAAGGAAAAAGGACTGTTCAAGGCAGAAACTTTGCTGAACTTATTCAGTGTTACGTGCGCTGCCTCAACGCCTACCAGCTCCCAGTTATCAAGAGAGAGATCATCCCTTTCCCCAAATTTGCAGTCTAAATACATACAGGGACAAGAAAAAAATGTTCCTTATTATGGTCTTTATAAAACTGGGAGAGGGAACAAACCCCAGAATTAACATTCCTCACTGTAAAAAGAGACAATTACAGGGATCATAATTAATCAGATGCCACGAGCTGGAGAGGATGGGAAGATGCCGCAAGCAGCAGTGGTGTCTGGCTGGGGTGACAGCCTTCCGCCCAGGCTGGGAGAGCAGCCAGCACTGCCCGGGATGCTGCCGGCCCCGGCAGCGTGGGGCTTGGTCAGTGGGCCCTGACCAGGGTGAGGTGGGCACCTGACACCATTTTGCTTATTATAAGCTGGAGGGGAGAGAAATATGGGATCAGAAAGGAAGACTAATGTGTTGGGGAGTTATAAGATTTATGTATTGCGTATTTACGCATCCATGTAAACATATATAATGAATATGTGGATTAAAAGAGTAAAGATATGTCTACACTAGCAAATTACTATGAAGAGATAGCATGGATCAGGACTGTTCTACTCAACACATGTGTCTGTATCTCACCCAGCTGATACCACCACCAGGAGACCTAACTCCACATGCGATGTCTGGGCCAGACCTGTGAAGGAAATGTTTCCCTACACCCAGCACCCAGTTTTGGACTCATCCTGATACTCCCCACTGAATCAGCTTCCCTGAGTCCTGTCCACGCTCAGCCAGAGCCCAGCGCGGATTTACTATTTGCTTCACTGGGTTGGGAAAAGAGCCCTTTTACCCTGTCCTCTAGCTCGCTGGTTGACATCTTGGGTTTACTGAAGGCAATGAAACTCCTCAAGCTAGCAAGTAGCGGAGAAGACATTGAAAAGTAAACAGAATCCAGTGTGAATATGGGGAATTGATGGACAATTGTACATGACAATAAGATGAAGTCCTTCGTGTTACTTCAGGCAACAGAAATACAATGACTATTCCACACAACACTGCCAGGTGTGGTCTCCTGCTCACAAACTACCTAATTCTCCTAGAGTCATGGGAAGATTGGGTTGGGGAGCCCCTGGGAGCTCACCTAGTGCAACCTCCTGCTCACAGCAGGGCTAACCTCGGAATTAGGTCAGGTTACTCAGGGATTTGTCCAGTTGAATTTTTGAAATCGTGAAAGGTGGAGATTTACACAATCTCTCTAGACAATCTGCTCCAGTCCTGAACCACCACCAAAAGACTTTTTTCTGTAGGTCCGATAGGAATTTCCTTTGTTGCAACTTGTGAATGCTGCCTCTTGCCCACAGAGGTCTGCTAACTTCCTTCTGCTGCAACTAGTTGCCAACTGTCTGCTCTTCTTCCTATTCTTTAAGTCCGGATGCCCTTATGATCCTTCTCTCTCATTCCTCTCTAACTATTGCATTACTCATTTTCTATTTAGCTGCTCAGCAAACATAATTTCCCTGAGTGCCCTATCACCACAGCTGTCCTTCACATTGGTGTGATATTTAATTGTGAACTAAGGCTTAGTTTAAGACTTGATCGAGTCTGAGTTTGGTTCTGATTTTGTAGGCGAGGTAGCAGACTACATCTGGAAACACCGGTCTTGAAACGTGAACTTGAATTGTGAGCCCCTGACCTAAACTTTTGTTATAGAGGCATAGTGACAAGTTTTACTCATACAGCACTGGAGACACAGAGCAACTTCACAAGTGTCACTGCCACCACTCTATGTATTGTGCCCAGATAGAGAGATACAGCATGTAATTCAATAATGACTTTGGCCCAGTATGCGTGGGTGTGAAGATGTGTGGGATTCTGGCATGGTTTCAGGCCAATCTCTAATTAAAGAGTGAAAGATTAAGATGAAAGCAATTGTACTCTTCCTTCTTTAGTCAGAATGACCTACTAGCGTTAATTAAAACAGTCTTCAGGCAAAAATAAATTTGGCTGCCAAAGTTATGCGCTTCACATTAAATTAAGGTTTAAAGTGTGCTGAGCTTCTAGAGGTTTCCCAGAAGCCACTCATATAGCTTTAGGCACTCTTATTGGAATATTTTAAAACAAATCCTTTGCCTAAACCAGCTCCTTCATGTGCATTTCAGACACCCGCTGGCTTTTTCTTCAAACTACATCCTTTGAGAATGGGTGCCGGCCAGCTTATCTTGGATTGAACATACAGTGTGACCTCTGGAGGATAAAATATCACCGTGAACACTGGACACCTAAGTAGATTATTCATCTATCCTTTCTATAGTCTCTGGTTACAAGAGCCCCATGGCAACAGCAACAAGAAGATACGCAGATCCTGCACTGCTCCACTCTTTCTGGGTCTGAACATTAAAATGCCTTTGATAAAGGAAAATCTGGAACCAGATGCTTCATTTCAGGTTCAGTATCTGCCTCTGATATTTTTAGGTTGCTAGAAATCTTGCCAAAGGAGGATCAGGCCTCTGAAATGCTGGAACATCCTGTTACACCTGTGTGACACACAGATCATCCTTCTTAAAAGCACTCCATCCTTCCCATCTCCCATTTATTTTGCCCCATCTTTACAGACTATAACTAGGCGTCCAGGTACTAGTGCTGTGACGTTGACACAAGCTGGGAGAAACAGGTCCAGTGCTTCAGAAATACTGTTTTCAATGGGAATTTCATGCCATCAGCCATCACACCTCAGAGGATCTAGGTCTGAAAGACCCTTCCCTTTGCGGAGCAGTACACTCAAAAGGGGGAAAGGGCCAGACACAGAGAAACGCTTACAAGCTCATCTCCTTGACACAGACTCTCCTCTCTTTCTTCTTATTTGTCAGGCCCTGTCATGTTGTTTTTCATCTACATCTTTTGTCATTTGATTATAGAATTTTAGGGTAGTTCGGGGAGGAAGGGACCTTCGGCAGTCTCTAGGACAACCTCCTGCTCAAAGCAGGGTGAGCCATGAGATCAGATCAGGTTCCTCTTGGAAACCTCCAAAGATGGAGACCATGCAGCTGTCCTGAGGCCCACATCTGCCTCTGTGGGAACAGCATTTCCCTGCCTGACCGATCCATCTCATGAAGCCCCATCCCTTCCCCAGCTGTGCTCCTGCACCATATCCCAGGAGGTGGTCCCAATGTGGACTGCAAGTCCTTATCTCCTTCGTGGAATAACTTAGGAGGTGACTATGCTGAGAGGGCAACTCACTGACAGGGAAACCACTCCGACCTTCCCCACTGGTAGCAGGATTTTAATCACGCCCTGACTTAAATCATTAATTCACAACACTCAGGTTGTTTAAAGAGCTGTGATAATGGGCTGAGAAGAAATTACCATCCATTTTCTCTTGGCAGGACTGTAACGGCATGACATGGCACCCGTCAAATTGGGGAAAGAACAGGGATAATTTTCAGAACCAGAAAAAGACAGAAAATCTACCCAGAAGAAACAATGACAGAAGATTCCTCCACATAGGCAAACACAAAGAGGTCAATTTAGATTTAGTTTTTTTAACATGCCTTTATTGCTTAAGGACATTTGGCGAGATAGCCATAACATAAACCTCATGTCCAACATTACTTGGCAACACATTTCCCAGCTGGAAAGAAAATAAATTGGATTTTTTTCTTTGTGCTAATGCCACATTTTTTGGATGCTATTTTGGAAACTAATCAAGAGGTGGCTGCTCAGCATGCCTCTTCATTCTTGATGGCTTTTTAGTGCAAAAGAGCCAGCAGCAACTTTCTGAAGTCCCCAGAGGTATCAGACCGGACAGCTTCAGCTAACGACTTCTTGTACATTTGCTGGAACTTCTCCTTTATTGCTGGCAGGTCGCTCTGAGGAGACACCAGGAGTCTCTTTAGAAGAGTGGGATGTGCTTTGAGTAATATGCCCTGCTCCTACCAGGACCCCTGGGGTCTGCTCCAAGCTCCACCGCAGCCGGTGGGAGGAGGAGAGGAGAAAGCAGGAGGCCTAAAAACTTTGGAGGACTTTCAGCTTAATGTTTGGATTTAAGGTAAGCTCACATCAGATGGTGTGGTGAGGGGATGCTAGCTGCAAAGAGGGTCTGAGCGGAGAGCCGTGCCGGGGTGGCCAGGGGCATCTCTGCCCAGTGCTCAGCGGTGCCATGTGGGCGCAGCCTTGGACAAACTCACACCAGTCACTGCCAGCTCCTGAGGCCACTCCGTGGTGGCAAGCAGGGACAGAGGCACCTCAAGGAGTACGGCTAAAAGGGAGTTTTGTTCCACCCACAGAAGTAATTTTCTGGTTACCACAGTGGGGAGAATTAAATGCCTTGTCTCGAGCTTTCCTGTGAAATGGCACCCATGGCACGGCTTGATCTTTATCACTGGGGTTTTAAATGTTACTACGACTGGACCGTGTCTTAACAGAGAGACTACCCTGGAGACTAATTTCTCACATTGCCGATCATTGAGAAATAGGCTCTCCTTGTCCCTGTGAATGACTTCTCCTCTATGTCAAGGCTGAAACAGCCCTGCAGTTACAACCTACACAGCTTACAAGGAAGGAAGACTTAAAGACTGTGTTTAAGATCTCAAATGTTTTGTGCAGTTTTGTGCTTTTTAAAATGACAATTATCTCCTTTGGCTCTTTATTTTTCTTCCCTTCTCCCCATCTGTTTTTCCCAGCTGGAATCAGAGAGAATTGGCAACATATGTTTATAAGCAATTCTCAATTTGGGAACTGCTGCTTTATCATTACTTAACGAGGAATTTACTTTTAACATCCTATTGGGGCCAGACCTCCCCATGGGCTAGTTTTAACCAGGTACAGTTGACTCCACTTGAAATTGCCTGCATGCTTTCTGGTTTAGTTCTTTTGAAAACAGAACTAGATGCAGTATCAAAATTAGAGTCGCCCGGGTACAAAAGCAGAGTGTCACTGAGCTGAAATGGGTTGACTGAGCACATGAGCTACCAGGACTCACTCCATACCCTCTACATTTGTATTTCTCCCAGAGCTGATGTGAGGTATTACAGGTCGCAGGGTACCCTACCTCGGCCCTAGTCACAAGGATGCGAATCAAGGTCTCTTCGTCAGTCCCGGCTCCTTTCATTGACTTGTGCAGAAGTGTAGCGAAGTAACCTGGGCAGTCTTTGGCACAGCTGACTGGAGAAAACAGTAAGAGCCTTCATTATACTTGTATATTTATACTTTGTGATACATCTTCAATGAGAAGGAAATAAATAAGGAAGAAATAAAGGAAACTCCCTAGGGTTTGTGCTCAGACAGACATATGAGCTGGTGGGGCTTTCATTCTGTGACCGGTCCCCCATCGGTATGCAAGGAGAAGTCTTAAAGTCTGAATGGGGACGTACGTTTCTCCACGGGGAAAGCATGTTACACAGGGAAATGATCAGCACTGAGTACTCTGCCATTCCCCAGTGAAAATGAAATGAATGAGAACAAGCATTTGCCCCTCTGGAGTTCCGCTTGCCCATCCATTCTTGGGGTAGCTGCTCACTCCACAGCTCACAGGGGCAAGATTTGGGAGAGCCCGGTTCCAGACTGATAACAGCAATACCAGAAAGCTAGCCAGAGCCAGGGGACAGGCTTAAGTGCTGGTTACAGTCATCCCCAGTGCTAAATTGCTGTCAAGGGCCCTGTACATTTCCGTGGTGGCTGGCTAGCACATTTCCGATGATGCCCAGGCATCCTCTGGAAGTTATCAACAGCCATGGCCTTGGGAGCAGTTTGGAGATGGCCACCCTGTGTTAGAGGGCAAATAATTTAGCTGTGTGGAGAAAAGCTGTGTCTAGCAAGTCCAAATCACTATTGAAAACTGGCTCTTCTTTTCCTGGCAGATATGTCACCTCAGTTTAGGGTTATCTCGATGTCTGTCACCAGGCTGTACACAATCCCCAACAACCAATGTCAGATGATGGCAAGAACTAAAAAAGAAAGCTCTTGACACTTTTTTTTTTTACCAAGGGTGAGATAAGCCTTCTCCAGATCTCCAGATGTTTCACTTTTAATGGATTCTTCTATGTCCTTCCCACACACCTATGAGGACAACAAAAAAGGAGCCATCAGAGCTGTCTGTACATGCCATCCCACTGCCATAAAACCAGCATCAGACTTAGGATCCAATGGCAAAAGGCCAATTCAGATCCTTTAGAGCCTTTCCAAGGGAGTAATTCAAGGGCAAATTAAGTTCTCCTCCGGCGTAAGCACTCACGGATCCACTGGCACCAAGTTAAGAAGGTCTATGTGGCCAGGTAAGGCACAATGCTTAAGAGATGGATAACCTAAATCTAGCAGCCGCATGTATCTGAGGGCTTCTAGGACAAAGAAGCTGTAGCTTCTTCTTGAGTGACCCCTGGGCAGGAGAAACTGTTCGAGCTTCCTCTAACCCCTCTATCAAAGGCTCTGGATGCCTCCCACAGAAATAAGATAATTTTTGGACCTTTACCAGCTCTATGAAGTTTTGTTACTTATTGTCTTTGGCTTCCCAGGGAAAGTTTATAAGCACTGCAGTTGTTCCCAAGTTTTTGTATTATTCTCTAAGAAAGGGGAAAAACAGACTGTCACTTCAAACCAGAGTTTATCCTGACTTTTGTGAACTTCATGAACATCAAAGCTTTTTACTTTGCTCTGTTTTGCCTATCAGGATGGCCCTACATGGTTCAAGACTCTAGTGGACTTTTAGGTCAGAGCTGGGAGACCACGGGTACAAGGCGGGAAGGATTTGGGCTTAAGTTCTGCAAACCCTCAGCCTGGTTTAGATCTGGGCCTATTTATCTTTCCAAATGCAGAGAAGGTCTGATGTTTGCATGGCTCTAATCTTGGCCCACTTCTACTTCAAATACAGCCAGGCAGGATGTGGTAGACCGGTTTGGGCAACCTGATCTGCTTGGCTTTAGGAATCAAAAAGCCAAGGTAGCTTGGCTATTGGAGCATTTAACTGAACCCCCAGGGTTTGGGCCACTCCGAGGGAGAGAGTATCAGTTAGTGACTGGTTTTGTTCTCCTGCCAGCAACAAACCAAAACTTGGATTAAGCTGCAAACATTTTTCCAACTATGGGTTCCTTATTGTGCTGACACTGAAATATGGCCTTGACTGGAGTTTTTTTCCATCTTCAGTGCCTAGGGTTACAGTTTCCTGACAAACTCAGAGGAATCCTTGGGGAGTTCAGGACTATGAGCCAGAGGCTGGAGCGGGGGACCCTCTCCTGAGAATAAGTATCTCTGCTGAGCTTCCACCTTGCTGCCAGGAGAAGGATTTCCCATTGCTTTGACTTTCTCAGGTCATTTCCAGGCAAGAGGTCTCAGTGGAGGTCAGCTCCAGGCCCAGGTGTGAGTAAAATGTCCCTGGTGGGTGACACAGGGCAAAGTACCAGACAGCCGGGATCCTGCTGCCTACCTTGCCTTATATTTGGAGACAGAGGAGAGTGAATCAAAGTACCTGCACAGGCTGTCTGCCCAGCGCGGGCAGAGAGGAAGAGGCTGGAGATGTGCCTCTGCCCAGCCAAAATGAGCATGTGAAGTAGGGGGATCAGGAGGAGACACCTTGACAGGCTCTGCTTTGGAGAAGGAGAGGAAAAGACCAGAAAAAGCAAAACCCTGCTTCAGGGCAGGAGTTTGTGAACTGGTCTTCTTGCAGGAGTGGGGACACCCACCATGGCGCAGCTGTGGGAAGGAAGCAACATCGCGACATTTATTTGGCTGGATGTTGCGTAGGTTATGAAGGGGAATAGGTTCTTCACTGGCAGAAGATACAGCTTTTATTCCCTATTTCCAAAAGATCAGGATCCAGTTGTATGAAAATGTTTTCCAAGATTCTTGAAGCTTTCAAGAACTTTTAAAATGGCAAAGAAAGGATCTCTTGCTCTACATGTCATTTTAGGGTCTGCAAACTACACGTCAGGCCCTACGCAACTCACATTGCAGAAGAGAATAACTCACCTTTTCGTAGGCTTGAAAAGTAGCTCTCAGCTGACTATAGCTTCTCTTTGCTAGGACCACATTGAAAGCCAGCTCCTCTGTGCCCCACCGGCCTTCTCCTGCCTTGAAGATTACATGTTATTTTTTAGAAGCATTTGCTTATTCACAGTAGACACAAAAAGTCAGCCAGAGCCCTTGATCCACCAAGCTCCAGCCTGTGCCCTCCTCGCTTCACGCCGTTACACTGCCATTGCCCCCCTGCTTGGTGTGTTTAGTCACCCCCCAGGCAGCCCTTGCTGCGCAGCACAGGGGAAACAGGGATTTTTCCACAATTGCACTTACTTTATACAGATCTGTGGCGTCTTGCTCAGCGAGATCCGCATTGACCTGTTGGGTCTCATCTCGGCTTGCCTACAGGAAAGGACATGACAGTAAAAAAAACCAGACCAAGCGCTGATTACATTTTGTAGTGGAAGGGAAGATTGTCAGCTCGTGGCCCTCAAATATTTTGGTTATAGTTTTGCTGCCATCTGCTGACAAACGCCTAGTAAAGGGGCACGGTGGGACTTGGTGGTACAGCTTGGAACGGTCTGTTCATGTTAACCGCAGCCCCTGATTTTCCTGACTTTACAGGTGAAGCCTGAATGCTAGGGCTTATCTCCCAGTTTTATTTGCTGCGTGCTGGGACCCTAATGAGATTGCAACTCTGAGATTGCTTCTCTGGAGCAAGAAGGGACTATCGGGGCTCAGTAGCTGCACAGCAGTAGACTGTACTCTGTGGATGCTCCCCTCTAGCTGGTCCCCCTTGTCCCCAGCGTCCTTGCCATCCCGTGCTCCCGCTCCCTCTCCCAGCTAGCACATGTCCAGAGCAGAAAACAAAATCAGCAGAAAACCTGGTCTGGGTTTAGAGTTAGCCTGGCTTTGAGGAGGGCCAGACCAGAAGAGCTGCAGAGGTCCCTGCCCACCTGGGTTGTTCTTGTGTTCTGCTTGCTGCTGGGTTTCGCGGGTATTTTTCCACCGGTGGGAAGCGGCAGCATGCGTGGGCAGGCACTGGGGTGGGAATGGGGCTGAGCTGTGTACACATTGCTGGGGCAGGACCGTCCCACCACGGCCTTTGGTTTCATCCCAGAGGGCTGAGCTGCTGGACACATACAGCAACCCGGGCTCAAACCACAGTGTTTCTTAGGAAAGCAGCTGGTGTATCCACCGTCCAGCTACTGAAAAGATGTTCCTGGTACCTGCAGTGAAGTGCTGCTGGTTTTTGTGGTGCTGGATGTGCCCTGATAACTGCAAGATATTTTCCTGACTAACCCATGTACTCTGAGCATTCACTAACACTGTAATTCCTGTTATTTGAAATTACGAAGGACTAATCTATGACAAAGATCTGAATAATTATGAAAAATTATTTTCACTCCTGAAAATATACCCCAAGTGGTGAAGAGAGCTGTATCAGTGCTCTCCAGAATGGGAATCTAACTGCGGTGTATTTAGTGATGTGACCTTTAAAGATCTTTAAAGCTTATTCTATTTAATGAATCTTTTCATTTCTCAGGGCTGTCTGATCAGACTGGCCATCATGTTGCATTTCTAGGTGTGATCGTATTCTTCTTAGTTAGTTATATTGTGTCTTCATGGAGATATTAATCTTTTTCTTTATTTTGTGTAGGTAGTTTAAAACAAAGTGTGTTCTAATGGAAAATATGCTTTTTTGGTCAATGGAAAATTAACTTAACAGCAATCTCTTTCTTATTTATTCTATATCTATCTGAATTGTAAATTCCTTAGCTGAGATGGAAGTAAGATTTTGCTGGTTTGGGGCAGAACTCAGCATAATGTAGCCATGACCTTGAACAGGTATTCTAGCCATTACCATGGTATAAATAATAATAAAACAATTCTCTTGTCTTCAAAGTATTGGAATTTATAAAATTACCTGTGATTTTACATAGCCCCTTTAGTTATATTAAAAAACTATAGATATAGAAGGGTCTCAACCTGAAGAATGCCTTTTGCTTATTATAATTACCTCATTATTATATTCCATATCATAATTACATTATTGTAAATACCAGCTAATACTTATTATGATTACCCAGCGTAGATAGGATAAAGAGAAGGAGCTGACCCTATCAGGTAGACGCGTAAGAGGAAAGCCCCCAGCCTTACCTCTAGCACAGTGACTAATACCTTCTTCAGGGAGCCACTTGTGTCACTTTTAACATCAGACTCTAGATCCCTATCAAAGACTGTGGAGGAAAAAAAAACATCTGTGAGGTCTGACCCAGTGATAAAGGCGTTAAATGAAAGTGTTTGAACGACAAAACTACTTACGCCGTTTGTATGCCTCCTTTATGTTTACAATTTCCTAGGCAGATAAATCAAATAAATAAATAATCAATTTAATAAATATGGCAAATGAAAATAAACAAATGTAATTAATTAATAAATAAATAAGCGACCAAAACCCCAGCAAGTCAGTACCATGCTTGTGTTGCTTGAGGCATAGGAGGCATGGAGGGGGGAAAAGCCGAATTCCCACTTCTCGCTCAGGGAAGAGACACGGCACAAACCCAGCCTGGCTCAGGACACATCCCGATGGATGCCTGACTCATGCAGGTGTCCCTCTGGTTTCAGCTGCGTCTAGGCATAAGCTGAAGGGCTTTTTGAAGAGGATTGCATTCCTGAACCTGGCAGGAGCCACCTCTGAACGGCAAGAGTATTGCCAACGCTGCCTTTAAACAGGCACCTGGGGCTTTCTCTGTCATCGGTGTTGCTTCTGTGCCGTCCATGGGAGATGGGAGTAGGACCAAGGAAGGAATTTTAATCATACTACAATTAACTCCTCCAAGAGTTTCAGCCTCAGTATGGCAACCTTATGGCTGCAGCCACGACAACAGGCATTTCAGTCATGGAAGCTGGTCTGATCCCTCCTCCTCGTCCCCGGGGGGATGCTCTTGGTGAGCTCTTTGCCCTGCGACCCAGGGAAGGTCATGCATAAAAACTACCTGGGTGTCCCAACCTTATTGTTTCGTGTGCAGAGAATCTCAATCAGCAGCGACTCATCCGTCCCAGCGCCCTTCATTGCCTTCCGAAGCTCTCGGGCCTCATACTCGCAGGGCAGGTCCATCAGAGCCAGCACAGCCTTTTCGAAATTCCCGCTCAGGTCTCCCTTCAGGTCGTCTTCCAAATCCTGCGGGGACAGTCAGAAGGGTTAGTGCAAAAGCTGAGCTGGGGTTTTTTATTTGTTTCAGGGAATTTCATTATTTCAAAGCTTCTTCTGTACCAAAAAGGGACAAAAACATAAAAAAGGCTTTAAATACACGGACTTTTTTTCACAAAATAAAATCCCTAAAAATTTTTGTTTCATATTGAATTAAACGACGGTTCCATCTTCAAATACCAGTCAATATCAGTCCAGTTTTGACTCTTACTTGTTTAAACAACTACTTACTTGTGTAAGTAACTACTAACTCGTTTAAAAACACTAGACTGCATAGTCTAGTATTTTCAAAAGCTTAACAGGAGAGTTTGCTCTGAAACACAATGCAGAAACTTTCTGCTTCAAAAGAGCTGCAACAGAAGGGATCAAACTTACTAAACTTCTCTTCCAGTTTTGGTTAAAATTGATTTATTGGAAAAAGCACCAAATTTGTACAGAGTGCTTCGGTACCAAGCAATCAGCATTTTTTCCACCAAAAAAAAAATCAACCTTCTACTAATGATCTACTTAATTCAAAATTTAATAAGACCCCAGAGAAGAACTCGCTAGTGTATGCATGCTGAGAAGGATGCCTGCTGATGATTTATTTGAAGCTCTATCTGCAGTCAGCATTTCCTGTAGTACGGGAAGTATTTGACAAGTTCAGAACAAAAAACCAGAAGCCCAGCTCAAAGTCTATTGTTCTTAAATACCCTCTTACACAATCACAAGTGAACACTCAATCAGTTCAAGTCAGAGGCTGACGTGGGTGTCGGAGCAGTTTCAACGCGTGCACCATCAACCTCACTTCCTTGAGCAGCAGGAGCGAGAAACGGTACAACTTGTGGCTCCTTAGAATCAGAATCACAGAATTGCCGAGGTTGGAAGGGACATTTCAGATCACCGAGTCCAACCATCAACCTAACTCTGACAAAACCCATCACTAAACCATGTCTCTAGGCACTATGTCTACCTGTCTTTTAAACATCTCCAGGGATGGTGCCTCATTCACTTCCCTGGGCAGCCTGTTCCAATGCTTAATAACCCTTTCAGTATAAAAATTTTTCTTAATATCCAATCTAAACCTCCCCTGGTGCACCTTGAGGCTGTTTCCTCTTGTCTATTGCCTATTACTTGGGAGAAGAGACCAACCCCACCTGGCTACTACCTCTTTTCAGGTAGTTGTAGAGAGCGATAAGGTGTCCCCTCAGCCTCCTTTTCTCCAGGCTGAGCAACCCCAGCTCCCTCAGCTGCTCCTCACAAGACTTGTTCTCCAGACCCCTCACCACCTTCTTTGCCCTTCTCTGGACCCGCTCCAGCACCTCAATGTCTTTTTTGTTGTGAGGGGCTGCCCAAGCCCACGAGAAGGGTTGCTCCATGCTGATGTAACTGGGATGTCCCATGGCATTTTCTCATTTCTAATGCCTATTTTTATTAATCCTCACTATAGAACTCAATCTACAAGATTTATGTAACCAAAATCTTTATCATGCTTGCTGTAACTGTTACATACTGAAGACGGTGACGCACTGGCACAGGCTGCCCAGAGAGGCTGTAGTTGCCCCATCCCTGGAAACATTCAAGGTCAGGTTGGACAAGGCTCTGAGCAACGTGATCTAGTGGGAGATGTCCCTGCTCAATTGCGGGGGGTTGGACTAGATGGCCTTGAAAGGTCCCTTCCAACCCAAACTATTCTATGATTCTTTATAGAAGGCTTTCAGGTTCAGTGCTGCCAGTCCTATTAACATTGACTAATGACTAATGAGCAAGCTGACCTTAAGAAAATACCAATATAATAACAAGCTCTGCAGGATTTAACTGTTTATCTAAATAATATATTGGGAGCTTTATTTGTCTTATTGGAAACTATTTTTCTTGCACACAGAATCATTAAGGCGTTCTACCTTTCCTCCTCCAGAAATCAAGTACCCAATGAGAATTCTCAGGTTTGCAACGTGCATTCTACTTCATCACTGGAAAATATCAATACTACGTCTGTTAAACTCAACAAAAATATAATGGTGTAAGATCAAATAGTCCTTCTGAATTTGCATCTGGTCTGAGAGGGATTCTGACTTAAAATTTCCTTTTTACACTAATTCCTTTTTCTGAA
Source organism: Rissa tridactyla (assembly GCF_028500815.1). NCBI lineage: Eukaryota > Metazoa > Chordata > Aves > Charadriiformes > Laridae > Rissa > Rissa tridactyla. Next base: position 13,416,132 of record NC_071467.1, on the reverse strand, counting down.
TGTGCTGAAGATGAACACAAGCTGAAGTATTTTTTATTTCAGTTATGAATAATTTTCTAGCTCTCCCAACTTTGATTAAAATGCTCTGATCTGGTTAAGGCTGATTTCAAGAAGACTCTGAGGCCTAAGATTAGAAATATAATTGGTATTTTAGGAGATAAAATAAATTGCTGAATCAGAAACTAACTGGTGTCCTCCTTAAATCCACTGTGCCCTTGATATTTTCAAGAGCAGAGGCCTGTAGGCTCTATTTCTAGCAGGCGTGCCGTATGAAACAGGGAGGCCATTTATTTTGAAATACCTTGCTATACAGAGCCTTGTACTTCTGTTTTATTTGCTGTCTCTGCTCCGCTGTTCGACTTGACAACACTTCAATAATTTTCTTTTCATCGGTTCCTGAAAAAGAAGTTGCGCATAGGAATTATTTAATCAGGAATCTAATCCAGAGGAAAGAAAACATGATCTCTGAAGAGAAAAAAACCTGCTCTCTATATATCCCCACCGGTGCCAACTTTAGGATTTGTAGCATCTAAGATTCTTTTGAGGATATACTTAACTGTAGTCAGCTACAATGTTCAGACCATAAAATAAAAGTTCACTATCTCGCGCTGCTCTTATTTTATCAGGGAAATCGAGTCTTCTGTTCGAGAAGGTCAGACATGGCTCCTAAAGTCAGGGTTATGGCAGTGCCCATAGGCTGACATACCCGTCTTTGGTGGCAATGCTTGTTTGAGTAGTCCTGAGGGATCAGCCACAGGATCCAGTTCATTAAGTGTGCGAACGCTTGTGCTGGCACAACAGAACGAACGGCGTGGGGCGAGAGGCCCGGGTGGGTGGGGCTGTGTTTAAATCAGCTTCGTTAACCCATAGCCTGAATGTCCAGCCTGTACAAAATGGGTTGTGCTTTGCATTGAATGGAGTCAGGAAGAGGAGCCGGAACCGGCCGTCGTGGTCTGAGTCTCTGCTGATGCTGTTTTGCTCGGCAAGAGTAAGTGAGAATGAATTGGGAGTATGGGATGCCCCGGTGATGGGCACCAGAGCAGCTGCATCCCCCGGGAACCCGCGGGGAACTCAACACACAGCATCCCCCCAGCAGGAAGCCCTGGGGCAGCTTTGAGCTGTAACTTATGCGATGGATGGAAGCAGCTCCCTGAAGGCAATGACCTTGTTCTTGTACTTTTCTCGCCCTCAGCCATATAAACAGATGTTTGCACTAAACAAAGCTGCTGGAAGGCGTTCGTTACGTGTGCGGTTAAAGGGAAAGGACTGCAGTGATGTTGCTTGGATGCCTGAAAGACACAATAGAGTAGCTATTGCATTAACACATGTGTCCCGGTGCGCTTCCATCTGAGGGCCAGCAGCTTGCCTCAGGCGTTATTTCTTCAAGGTAAGTACTGAAATGGAGAATGGGTATCAGGAGAGACCTATGACCCTGCATGTGATGGGCACTGCCAAACTACCCGTAGCATATAAAGGGTTTAGATGGCAGAGCAAAGGCATCAAGCCATAGGCCAGGTCTGCTGATGCATGCACGTCACGCTGGTGGACACTGCCCCATGCTCTCCTTGCGCTCTTCCATCTGTTGCATCCACCTACTGGGCTCTGGGCCATGCCTCGTCTCAGGCTCTCGGGAGCAGGGACCAACAAGGGTTTCTAAGGAGCTACCAGTACAAAGGATAAAAACACAAATGATATTGGCATTCAGCAGCAACTGATGCATTCTCATCCCTGCATATCATCCACCAGGTACATACAGGACATGTTTAGGGCATCTTGTCCAGTTTCTTCCTGCTTAGAACTGAGGCAGAAGGCATGGTCCTATTTTAGAAGGAAAAGCACTCCTATCTGACAATGTGGGGTTAAACTCTCAGTAGGAGAGCCCTCTGGGGAACTGTCTTGAGGGGCCTCAGTTGATAGGACAGGAAGAGTTCCTGATATTCAGCACTTAACTAGCTGGTTCTGAATGTCGGTGCTATACCAGGAAGAAATGCTTAAATACATGTTTACTGTGCAAATGCCTGGAGTGAATGAATAACTTCTTGCTCTGGTATGCTGCCTGGCAGTTCTTCCTCTGCTGGACGTTGTCATCTCCGGGGACCTGAGGATCCCATGAACGCTGTGCATTCCTCATTCGCATCAGTGCACGCTCAGCCAGCTTACTTCAAACTACCTTAGAAGGTGGTGGGAGCCAGTATTTTTGGTTAAAAATCACTGATGCAGATTGAGAGCACCGTATGTTCCTTTTAGGAGATGGAGGTGCAATGGGCTCTGATGAGCATATAGAAGTGGTGATGTTTTTTGCTGGTCCTTGAAGGTCTGGGAAAGGACATTTAACCATGACCTTAATCCGACCTGAGTAGCTAGACCCCATGACTGTCATATCAGCCTTGACAGCTTGGTGTTCCTGTCACAGGGAGCAAATATCATGTTTATCCCAATCCCCTGGAGCCAAGCAATTAACAAACTAGATCTTACCAGTCTTTGAGGAACAAGCTGGCTTCCCTTCCCATTTACGTTAATCATATAAAACTCCATGGCTATGCATGTTCTTTGAGTCAGTAAGTGACAGAAAGCATAAAGATTACCTGAAACCAGTTGGAACAGTTGTTTTGCCCTAAATTTATTTATATGCTCCTTATAATACCGAATTGCCCTTTGTGTAAAAAAAAAAAAGAGCTTTCTTACCCGCTCCTTTGCAGGCACTATGTATTTTCTTGGCATCTCGGTCTGCATCAAACCCATGATGATGGTGTTTATTGGTTGACTGGGAAAACAGAGGCACAACAGATACATGGGAAACAATTTTGCATTAGTCTCTGAACGACAGCAGTTTGGGCCAGGTTCTTGCTTGATCTTCATTCACATCATCTAATCCATGAAGTTCATGCTGGGCTTTGCTGAAATACTGGATCTATCCCTAGGGCTCCTAGAATGGATCCACAAATAGCTGCCACCACATGACACACGGTGCTGATCCGATATAACTTCGTTCCGCCAGTTCAGGCTTACTCAAATGATTTAAAGGTAATAACTTCATACCAGGCATTTTCATGCCAGATCAAATATTATTTGTTTGTACCACTTTAACAATAGGCCAATATAAACGCCTTATCAGATGTGTACAGAACCAGGCCCGTCTCTGTAGTACGTTCGTAAGTACTAGGAGTTTACAATCCAAATCAGCTGAATAAAACCTGGTCCTGCAAACCTTTCTTGCGTTGATGCATTCATGCAAGTGAGATAATTGGAGATATGTAACATGATAAAGCTGGTGTTTTGTTTTTTTTTTATTTTGGCAAAATAGCACATGTGGTTACCTTGAGCTAAATCTACCAGGGAAAAGTCCACAGCCACAGCGGCAGTTTACAGCCTGACATACCAATGTAAACAGAAAACGATGCCCGTTCCTGCTGTTCTGACAAGCTGTGAATCACAAGGGCTGAAATGCTGGTACACCCTCTATTCTGCTGTTTCTCGGACAGGGGTAGAAGTATCTGAGACCAGGAGGGCAGCAACATTTTCAACCTCTGTGGTATCATGAATCAGTTATTTTAAATGCCTAAACTCTAAAATAATGCTGTAAAATAGGTTCTAGGCTCCTCAATCAAGTAGAACTACATGCAGGCCATCGATTCGGGGGGCGCTGCAAGTGTTTTGGCATTTCCATTCAAATAGCAACACATGGATCAGGCTATTGGCTTTGCTGGGCTGCCAGGGCCTGGCACCACCACTGTTAATTAAGGGTTAAGATACTCCAGGGCATGGCACTCTGCTCTCCACTAAATTAAGGGTTATGACACCCCAGGGCACGGCAGTCTGCTTCTAAGCCCTCCTGAAAATGCCACCATCCTGCTGAAGAGCAGAATAGGCTAAATGGCTGATTGGCCCCCTTGTCTTTGGGGACAGCACAGGGCAGAGACAACTCCTGAAAGACATTAGGCACAAGATCATTCTGCTTGTGGGATAAACAGAATTTAGCCATATGGCTGTGGGCCGTGCTCTGCCATGTACCCACCTGGCCAGAGGACGCCCTGTTTTATTTACAAGTATAGATATAGCCCGGAAGCGTGGTTGTTGGTATTCTTCAAAAGTTTCATGCTGTGATCTACCAGCTCTGGTAGAAGAGCTACAGCTCTGGATAAAGGAGTCTCCTAGCAAAAGATAAAGGGTATTATCTCAAGGAGAAATCCCAAATCCAGTCCCTACCCTGCTTTACCAATGTACCTTTGCGATAGACCAAAGACCACGTAGGTAGCTGGCTTTTCTAATGCAGTTAGCAGCTAGGATACAATTTACTGTTAATAGTAGTGCAGCCATCTCACTCAAATTGAAAGTTATTTTTACAACAATGGCAATTAGTCAGGTACAATAATAATGCAATAATTTCTCTCGATCTCTACAGCACAAGCTAAGACTTTCATTGCCACATCGTTATCGCAAATGTTGCTTGTAAATGTGTATCCTGCTGTATGCTCTGACACACACAGAGGCTTCTCTGAACCTTTCATATCAGGTGGAAACAGATGCATATAAGTAACTAGTATTTTCTAGAGGGAGATTTTATTTAATGGTCTTCAAATTTCTCAGGAATTTTCTCAAAAAGGAAAGGGAAAAGCACAAAGTTAGAGAAGAGATACACTGATCGCTGTTTTTATAGAAAATGAATTGCATTCACATTTTTCTATTACGATAGGGTGTACGTGCTTCTCCTTTGATGGAATCATGTACAAAAGATATCTTTTTGCACAACATGCTTGAAAATTAAGCAGCTCTAACTTCCTTCATCTCTTCTGATTGCTACACCCCCTTTTCCATTCTTGGGAGAATAAAATTCACCTTTGTTCTCTCTAATACCAAAACAAACGACGACAGCTAAACAGGCTCAGTGGCCGAGGAATCTGGGGGAACAGAATAATGGGATCCCACAATACAACCAAAGCCTGTTCTGGATATACAGCCCCAGGATGCAAATGCTGCATGCACAGCCAACCAGAGGCACAATGGGCCTTTTTGCTGAAGAGTCGTAAAGGCAGGGTGTTTATGCAAGGAGTGTGGTCCGGGTGCTCCTCAACACGTGGCAGAGTCAATGGGCATCACGGTCGTAGCCTCCAAGAGGATGCTCTGCTGCCCGTTCCATTGACTGTGCCCCACACACCGCCCTGTGCGGTGCCAGTACAGATTTCCCCTCTCCATAATACCAAGTTTAACAGGCAAAGTGTTTTGAACACTTCAGTTCCTACTTTAGCATATGGTTGTTAGTATTACTGGGTAATGCACTCCTAATTACTTCTTGCACCCACAGGACACTGTAAGCTGGACAGACGGGGTACAATATCTGAATGGACTAATGATGATGACATTAAGATATCATTATTTTGGCTCCATAGCGCTAGCACACTTTTCAGATGACACTCATGCCACTCATATGGTTGACCCTGCTGTCTGTGTCAGCCAGCCAGTACTGAAATTATTCTTAGAGTTGGTTAAAAAGCATTTCTTTGTGAGGGTAAGGACCAGATAAACAGCTGAAAAATCAGCAAAAAAGGGACAATTCTGGAGCACAAAATACAGAAAAAAGTGCTAACATATTAAATGCATAGATCATAGAATCATAGAATGGTTCGGGTTGGAAGGGACCTTAAAGATCATCTAGTTCCAACCCCCCTGCCATGGGCAGGGACACCTCCCACTAGACCAGGCTGCTCAAAGCCCCATCCAGCCTGGCCTTGAACACTTCCAGGGATGGGGCAGCCACAACTTATGCCTTGATGGCTGGTCAATTATGCTCAGGTTTTAGCAAGTCCCTAACTCCTACGTGCAACTTGTCATTGTGGCTGTTGTGTTTGTGTGTAGCACAGTTACAACAGGTAGCAAAATGGTAGCACCAGCAAGTGAAATAACATTGTGGATTTATGGGGACTCATAAAGACTTAAAAAAAGGAAGGCATTTCTTTTCAATGTGGAAGGGAAGGAAGGCCTGTTTCTTAATGATGTTCAGGACATGTTTGTTTTAAAGCACCAGAGGAATCTATTGAGTCAGCTCTGCTAAAGCCTCCGTCTTCAAATATATCACTGTAAAACATTAAATGATGCACCTGGGAGATATCATTCTTATAGTGCTGTGTGCAATACTACTATCAGCTTTATAGAGAGGAAGTCTGATACTCTGGTTAAGTGACTGACTGTTAAGGCCAAGTCCTGAGTCATCTAGAAAGCCCTGGTTAAAATTCACCACCAGCTGCGTCCCAGTCTTGTTCTTGCCCAATGACACAGCCTTCCCAGCAGGAGAGCGAGGGCTGTTTCAGACCTGTACTGCTTCCCACCCTGCAGATTTTGATGGATAGATTTTCCTGCAAGGGACAAATGACAAAAGAAATTGGTGTTTAATACCATTTGTAACTTGTAGGTATTCTTTTAAAAATATGGGCAGAGTCACTTTAATACAGTTCTTGTTTTAGAGTTAAGGTCTTCGATTAGGCTTGAGTAGTTAATGACTTATAAATGTTAAAGCAATTTTGGTGATAGCATGATGTGGAGCCTGAAATATCAGGTGGAGAGAATGCATAAAAATTTTGCAGCTGGACATAGGATGTAAAGGAACTTGCTCTCATAAATTGGTCCAGCTCCATCTACTCTGTTACTTCATTTTCTTCTACAATTCTCTCCAATACTTCCATATTTATTAGTGTAACCAGAGTTCTGCTGGTAAGAAACCCTCTTTTCACTTCCAGCCTAGCTGTCTTCATGGCCTATGTCCACTTGCTTTTTCTGCCAACAGCGTTCCTTAGCTTGAACAGTTTTTGCCTCACTCATACATATTTTTAGACAACAATCATTTGCCCTTGCAGCTTTGGCTAAAATTGCCACAGATTTATTTCTATGAAACTGGATAGATTATAACGGATCTAAAACTAAAACTTATACCTTGTTGTAAGGCACATTACGTAGTTTTTCCTACTGTAAATTACATTTGACTTTAAGGAGAGGTAAGATCAGTTTGTAGTTGAAGATGGTCTGCAATGCTTAGAGAAGCACTTGGAAACTGCTCTTTGATATTTCAGCATGTGGAGCCCTTATGGTGCACAAATAAACAGTTTAACAAAAAGGTCAGCAAAACCAAGAAAGACATGGCGGGGAAAGAAGAGCTCTGATGGATTCAAGGCATCGGTAGTTAGAACTGGTGGGATGCTGCAATACATTGCAGATATTTCTGAAGACAAAATCTAATATCTTCCTTTAGCTAAAGACAACTAAGCTTGTAGTAGATACAAAGTGCTCGTCCATCAGCAGACAAGAACAGAAGAAACACTACCATGAGCACAGAATTATAGAATCATAGAACCATAGCATCGTTAAGTTGGAAAAGACCTTTACGATCATCGAGTCCAACTGTAAACCTAACACTGCCAAGTCCACCCCTAAACCATGTCCCTAAGCTCGAGGTAGCTTCCTGTATTGCAAATACCCTACCTGAAAATAGCTGATAATACAGCTGAGCAATCACAGCTATTTTTCCATTTCTGTCATCTCAAGCAGATGCCACAACCATGCTCGGGAACAGAGGTTTATGGAGCAGTAATGTCAAAATACCAGAAAGGGTAGCTGCTCGGGATGCTGCTGACAGTGCTCACCCGCTGCAGGTCCAACACAGATCCATACGGATAAAGTGCATGGGAAAGTGCAGACACAGATGCTTACAAGCAAATTGCTGAGAAGAGCCAGCAGGAATGTGGCTGCTGACCAGAGCAGTCGAGATGCAGGTCTAATAGTGATGGGCGGAGCCCTAAAAAGGGCTGGATCGATCCAGGAATGTTGAGTGCTTCCTCCAGTCTTCATTTTTGCCAGGCCCATTTTATCTTTATTTTTGCCAGGTCCATTTTATGTGCTTTATTTAGTGGATGTCTAAGTTCAAGCTTCAATTTGATGGATGTTTCCATTTTTCTTTGGCTTAACAGAAATAAAAATTAAATCTCAAAATAGCAGCACATAGAAAGGGCAGACTGAGCCTGCCATGCTCTTTACAGCACTGACTCCTGCTCATGACTGCGGTCTGAAATAAAATTTAGGGCACTATTCAGTTGTCTAAACATAGGTATCTGGTGCCGTCAGAGGTGCCGCAGGGTAAGCTGCTCGCTGCCTGTCAGAAATAAGTGGCCTCCTGTGCAACCTGCATCGGTCAACCCGGTGCGGATGTCTCGCACACAAGAGGGCATCTCCAATGGTTATTGGAGCTGGGCTACCACAGCTATTTCATCAGTTTTCTTATTCTTCAGATAATTTTAATTACGTTCACCAAAATGCATTGGAGAAAAACGAGGTTTTAAAAAGAATGACACAAACCGGTTCCATGTGCAGCAATATGAGCTTTCCTTTCTACCAAGCAGGTGAGCTCAAGCCTCAGTCTTTTGTTCAGGAGATTTGTAATACACTCTCTCTCTCCTCAAGATTTTCAAGACACATAACAGGCACCTAATAATTTTGAGGTTAACACCCTGCTGGTAAATTCATCTAAAAAATGTCCAGTGGGTTCACATATTTCAGCTGAGGTACCAGATCTATACATACTGCAGTGCCATGCCTCCCGTTTCTTTAGGAAGCCAAGCCCCAAACTTTCCATAATGTCCCAAAGGTGAGCACAGGACTGCCAGAAAAACAAACAGACAAGCCAAAACGATTGAAAACCCATCCCAGATCGGAAACTGTGGAACCTGTTGAGATTTCCCAGTTCTCACCTATGAACAGTCACTGAGTCACCAGTTCAAAGGCCTTCAGGTAGCCTTGTCTCCAGCTAATGAACCAGTTCTCTTCCAGCCCAGCAATGCTGGAGCTGTCAGGACTGGTTTGGGCAGAGCTGATCTTGCTGTAGGCAATGGATAAGTGAGCTGACATCTCAAGGTGCCTTCCAGTTCTCTGATTTTCTGTATTCCTCTTCTGTGTGGAGAGGAGAATTTATTTTCCTTGTCTACCAAGAAATGTCCCAAACCATCTTGTCATCTTGTTAGCATAATAAACAACAGGACTGGGGTGCTTATCTCATTAGTTAAATTGTTTCTAATACACTGGGATCACGGAAGACAGCTTTTGGCAAATCAGCGCCTACATGATTAATTTTTTATCAACGCATATATACTCAAGATTAATTATTTATCCTGGCAGAAGCCTTTAATAAGCTATAATGCAACTGGAATCCAAGGGTAACTAGACTAACAGCACTGGATAGAGAGAAAAAAAAGGGCACGTTGTCTTGATCTTGTGGTTTTAGTCTTCTACATCACATGTTGTCAGAATAACATCCTGTTAGCGGAACAAACTCGGAGTTCTTACTCAAAGGGATAGTCTTAGTGACAAACAGACCAAATCTCATCACTCATTTCCAAGCATTTCCGTGTGTTAAGAAAAAAACACCAGAACAAAAACGGGAGTAGGCTGCAGTATTTTGGTTCTGATCTACTTCCAAAGACAGACTGAAAACATGGTGCCATGTCTGTACTTCACCAATAATCTGAGTTACCAGAACAGACATTTCCAGTCATAAATATTTTTTTCACTCTGTCATAATGCTACCTGAGGCCTTCTACCCCTGCATAAGGTATATTATTCTTTTATAATATGGTCACCTTATTTTAAACATATGCATTCCTAATAGAAAATATATCTGCCTGCTTGTGTCTGTTAAAAATGCAGGTGAGGCTGGAATGAACGCCAAAAGAAAGGAGGAAAAGCCATTTCAGCGGTAGCATCCGCCCTGCCTGATGAGCAACATCCCTCCCTCGCCCACAGCAAAGAGTCTGGAGATGGGTATTGCACACCTCGGGGCTGTGGGTGGAAGAGCTCTCAGAGCCAGTGGGCAGAGGATCACCCCTCTGCCGGGAGCCTCTGGCTTTGCTGTGGGATGGATGAGGGCCCTGGGCCAAGCTGGCAATGGGGTCTGGTGATCTGTGGCTGCTTTCTGTGTCAGCAAGGCCCCAGGACACCCAGGACATCTCTATTCCCAACCGTGTCAGCCAGCCTGGCATGGGGCTGCAAATATTCCTGGGGGATAAAAGTGTGACTTGCTCAGAAAGCTCCAGACATCAATCAGAAAGGGCAGAATTGCAGATAAAGCCCATTTAATTTCAGTGTATAGGTGCTTTCATGGGAAAAGCTTCTTAATATTAGAGGTCTTTAATATAGTGGAGAAGCAAAAGAAACAAAGATCAATTACTGGTAGGCAAGGTTGAGTCTCATCTAGCTAGCAAAGGCTGTTCAGGGATGAGTATATCTGGTCATTAGTGGATGGTGGGTTCCCCACCTCCTATCACCCTTGCATCAAAGAAAGATGTTCTTCTGCAAGTTCTTCTTCAGTGAAAATTAAATAATTGGGCTCAATTATTCAGGCAGGAATTTATGTGAAATAAAAAGGCTTTTAGCACATGGGTCAGAATAGATGGACACTAACATTTAAAGACAAACAGAAGCCAACAGCTGCGGCACATTGGCAGTGGGGCAGCGTCAGCAGGCACCAGGGTTTGTGCTACGGCAGTAAAAGGTGGGGTTGAGAAACACCTTTTTGACGTATGTTAATTGGCAAGCGCTACCTTAAGGACTGCCTGTGTCCTTTTGACCACAAGGTTTCTTCCTCTGCTGTTTTGTAAAATGTACCTGTCATTTTTGTTTGTTTGAGTAATTTTCTCAGTCAACCACAATATGTAACTGCAAAACTGCCATCTGCCTCCTTGACTGCTCAGAGAATGGTATCGGCGTCTTCGAATGCCATCCGCCATCTGCCAGGCAGGCTGTCACTCTCCCAAATCCTTACGGCGGTTTTAGGCGGAACAGCTGTATGACAGCAACACGCACTGTCAGGCTAGCTTGTTGCTGGCAGTCTGTTGCTATCAGGAACAAAACAGTTTCTATGTGAAGTATAATAGAATGGATAATACAATGTATGTAAGTCATGTCGACCAGACTTCATTACTCAACAGCCTTCGCAATGATTCAGTGGCTCCTTCCAAACTGAGAGGTGCAAATAACCTTGTCTTCTCCATCTAAGGCTAAAGCTACAGTGACAACAAAATCCTAATAAAATTAGTGGCATTTCCTTTTTCCTATTGCAAACAAGTGGCAACGGTGAAGGTAATTGCTCTAACAGTTATTTAAACTGCAAAATTAAAACCATCAGTCTCCTACGACATCCCTCCTGTTTCTAAATAGCTGTTAAAATATCACCTCATAAGAGCTTATGGATAATGTTTTATCCACTCCATTTATTCACGCTCATCACCATTAAGAGAAAAAAATTTGGGAGGGTTCTCTCATGGCTGGCTTTTCCACTGTCCAGTTTTAATGTGTCCACACCTTCTTGTGGCTGGTGGAACCCCTAACGCAGATCACTTTTAAAATCAGAATTAACTACCAGGGCACCACCCAGTGGGAACGCCAAAGGTGCAAAACTGCAGCTTTTATTTCTAAAGGGCTCAATTCACCGGCTTAAATACAGATACCTTTGAGATGTTGTAGAGCACCCGGCCCCTGCGTGGGGCTGGCAGAGGTGACACAGGGCTGACAGGGACCTGACTCCCTGGTGTGGCAGCTGAACCCAGGGCAGGAAAGGATGCCAGAAATCTCCAGAGGCTTTACGCCTGTGTTTAGACATGAGTCATGCCTCACATCACTTCCTTTTAATACTTATCGTGCAAATGGAAGCCACAAAAAAATGACAAATGGCTTTATTCAGCTGGGACAAATCTGGAATTCCAAGTGTGGAATTATTCTGTTACACCTGGGGTGGATTTGTCTACTTTTATTTTACTGAGCATAATGCCTGGTTGGAAAACACTTCACATGCTAGGCCAGTAGGGATAATGATAACCAAAATGATTGGAATCTGGCATATTCTGCCTCTTTTTCAGCTGAGACAGCCAATCTCTGACTTGCATACCGATGAAGAGATAGCTCGAGTGTTCTTAGGTCTTATTAAAAATTTTACACTCATTACCTCAACTAAGACTTGTGATGAGTTTTGGTAAGTTAACACTGATGGAACCGAAGTAAATTCTTGTGTATGCCAGCGTGAAAGCTAACATGACTTAATAATGCCTATGCAGGGCTGAAATACGTGGACGCAATCTTTGGGAACATCCTGCTGACTCCTTCATGTTTTCTAAAGCTGAATTATTTAAAAGGAGAAGAACTGGAAGGACAATGCACCTCATCAGGGAAGCCCCAAGATTACATACTTCTCCCCTTGATTGGGAGAGGTCTCATTGGTTTTAAAACATTCCTCTGCAAGATGCATTATCTAAACACCATCTATCTATTCATAGACACGTAGAAGGGCCGTTACTATACAGACATGGCATGTTTAGTGTCCGACAAACCAACTGTGTCTACTGAACTTGGAGGTTTCTGTGTCTAACTCCTCTCCACCTCACAGGGTGGAGGAAATCTCAAATAGTCCCAGCTCAGCTGAGTCACCCAGAGCAGCAGTAATCAGTCCGTTGCTTCAGTCAGTAGTCGTAGTTAACAATAAAGGCAGTGTAATTTTTCTGGATAGTAACAACAGAACTTGGCAGAATACACTAAAACTGTTTTATACAAAGAAGAGCATTAGACTTTAGATATTTTTGGAATTTTTTTACGGTTTTGTAAAACATAATTGTTTGACCTGTTTGCATGATGTAACACATAAATATAATGACCCTTTGATACTTCAGATGGGTTCTTTTTCTTGCCACAAACTCATAATAAATTTTTCACGGGTAGATGCTTGTTAACACCTACCACAGCTGCACTCACAGGACAGCCTCAGACCTAAAAGGAACAGCAAATGCCCTGGATAAAAGGGGAACCATGGAAACGAAAAGAATCCACCGCAGCTCTTCCCCAGTGTTGGGTGGCTGAACAAGAAGGTATATTTATTTTCTGCTGACTGTGGGCTTGTGGCCAGGAACTGAACAAGAATCAACTGTCACCGAATATTGGTCTGCCAGGGGAAGCAACAAATAGCAATTGTTGAGCTTTGTGATGAGATCATAAAAATCACCCTGTGGTAAGTAATACTTGCACTAAGGAAACATTTCTACAAGGATAGAAATGTCCATAGGCAACACAGAAGCCCTTGTGATGTCTGTGAGCTTATCCCCAAGAGGACCCCCAAGGCAGATGTGCTCTCCTGGTTATACTTACTTTTTAACCTTCAAGTTCTCAAACCACCTGTCTCACAACAACCTGCCACCCCCTTCTTACGTTACAGTCCTCCCTGGCAGAAGGTCTGGGCTGCTTTACAGTGAGAAGATGGAAATCAAGGGAGTCACAGAGAATCTCAAAAAGTGGTTTAAATTAAAAACAAAGAACTCGCACCCCCCCGAGATTGATCCAAGTCACAAACGTCACAGAGAACAGAATAATGCGTAAAGAGTCATCTTGGATTCTTGAGAGAAGGCTAAAAAAACAATTACACAATTTCACAAACGTCAAAATCCATCAAACTTTTCAAACCATCATATCATCAAAACTATTGGTGCTGTTCCCAAAATGTCCCCAGAGCACCTTGCTGACAGCAGAGCAGCTACCCAGATTTTCAGGTGGATTGATTCTATTTGTGGCAATTTTGAAGACAGCAGAGGTACAGATAAGCTTGACGGAAGACTGCAAACAGAGTAAATAATTAGAGACTTTAAATCTCTAAGGATGTACAGTCAAAAACTTTGTTTGATTGTAGAAAAAGGGACCGGATTGGGTTCAGAGAGCAAAAAGCATGTGGAAATATGCAAATCTGTAGCTGTAATGTTGCACCAGGTGCAGATCTTAATCGAGAGCTCAGTTTGTACGTGAAAGGTAAACTTTAGAGCCGGTTGGAAATTTTTGTTGAAAGTATTTTTTTTCAGTAAAATTTGTTACTTTTTTTCAAATTTCTATGTTTAGGAAGATAGTAATTTTGATGAAAGCTCCATTTTAAAATGAGACATTTTGATAGAGCTGAAAAGTTCCATTTTAACATCCACATAATGGAACCTTTTCTTTGAACAATGCTTAGCTTTCAGTGAAAACTTCATTTAATCATGACGTTTTTAAAAAAAGTTTTAAAACCTGAATCCATTTAACCAAATAAAAAAAACCCTCATTTGACATAGATCATTAATTTGACATTTATCCCAGCAGAATTTGGGCTATTAAAAAGATTTCACTCCTGAAATTTCAAAGCAGACAAAATTTTGGAAAGATGCAGCACTCAACAGAATGAAACAACAGAGTTTTACCCAGCTTTCCAGTGTCAGTCTTGACCATGAAAGAGGAGTTGCCTTTGTGCACTGCAGTGCCTCCCAAAGCCACCATAAACCACAGCAACACGTGCTGCAACACCACGGTGCCCCTTTCATCCTTCATTAAAAAATGTGCTTACTGGCTCCTCTGCTGACAAACTGGTAGTCCCTACGGTTGGTTTCCGTATATCCGCTGCGAGTTTGTAAGACTTGCTCTGGAGGTTTAAAAAACACAATACATAAGACACTCATGAACCTATGGTTGCAAAACATGAGATTAGGAGAAAGAACAAACTGCAGCTGAAAAGCTCTGTTAAGAATTTCATATTTTCAGGCTGTTCCAGAAGTGGTTCGCTGATGCAGATGCAGGCATTTCTCCAAGGTTACCTAAAATTTTCTAGGGACAAACACAGAATGATGCAATTCCCAGATGAGTCATGGGCTGAATCATGGGATTCTATTCCAACATGGGCTCACACCTCTTCCCACCGGAGCCTACAGCACAACTCCAGTTGCACCTACATCCAGGCTACCTAGTCCAGCATGGAGCCCAGACAACTACTAAACCTGCCTGAGATGCATGTGCTGAGCTCTCTCTTGACACAGATAGACCTCAACTGGCTAGTTTAAATCTAAACTGGATATGCTTGCTCTACACCGCATTCAGTGCGTTGTCCAGTGAAAGGCTCTCCAGGGTCAGCACCCTCAGGAGACGCCCGCCAACAACCCTACAATGTGTGCTTATGTGGACACGGGGGGCAGGAGCTTTCTCGGCCTTGTTTCCTATGCAAAGATAGGTTGCTGAGCTGCTCGCTTCTCTCCCCTCACACAAGCAGCCAGGCTACAAAAGGATGGCGTGGAGATGGGACCATGTACCCTTTCACAGGGGGACAAAAAGCTGGAGCTTTGCACAAATGGTATGGGCTCTCTTGCTCAGCCTGGCAAAGACAATGTCCTGGAGAGCTGGGCTGAAAGCAGCAGATGCTCAGCATCTTTCAAGACCTTGCTGAATTTGAATTAAAAAAATAATCACGTAATAAAATAATACAAATCTTAAAGAAACAAATGTAACATTAGCCTGTATCAGCAAACAGGCTGTTGTCTATTGATACGTACTGTAAAACTGCAGGTTTTCAGACAGCACGCAAGGATAAAACGTGCTGCTGAATAAATATTGCCTTTTATCCATTAGTTTTAAAATTGGAGCTAAAAAACCCCAGTTTCTTCAGCATAAGCTACTTAACTTCCAGAAGCACCAATGATTCACAGCTATCACACAAGCTTTTGACGATCAGGCTGTTTTGAGGTTAAATATCCTTATGCAGATTTAGCTATTTATTATTAAACACCCAAATGTTAGCCAAAATTGTCTCGGTCAAAACTCATACAGTAATTTGATGTAGTAAATCCTGAAATCTGGATTTTAATCAGGCCCTTCTGTGAGCACCGCATTGTGAGGCTACTCCTCTCCCTACTATTCAGTGATAAAGTTAGCCAGATGTTGAAAGTGTTGGCCTCTGGGACAGGAAGTTTTTCATACATCTTTAGGGAATTATTTTACTGTTCAGAATGTCCCAACACAAATTTGCTAAACTAACTAAAATGAGTTTTCCCATGACATCCTATGCATCATTTCTTTTTCTCAAAATTAAAGCGCTGCCCTTTTTAACCAAGCCACAATGGGTATTAAAACACCTAGAATCTGTGTTATAGTAATTTTCATTATTCATGTACTGCAATTAAGGATGTTACCACCTATATACAAGTTTCCCACCCACACTTAAAAGTAGATTTTGAGGTTAAATCTTCATTTGCAGCTGTATTAATGTCATTTAAAGTGAAAATGGACAAAAATAAAAATAGGAAATTGCTGCATTCTTGACAATCCAAATTAAATAACTACTTACGTGTGAACCGCCCATTTTTGCTTAGCTTGAGTAAGGAAGATGCAACTCTTCTGCTCTTCACTAAAACAAGCATTCAGATGGAACAGTCAACTTCTACTAGAGCAGCTATATCCTACCCAACCCTGGGTTAATCAATAACTTCTGTCATTATTTAAATTCTAGTCATTACAAGGTGGGGCATATTCATCATTACATGGTGGCTTTATTATCCCTACTATCTAATATCATATCCTGTTTGGTCATGGAGCTGGCTGCTTTCTCCAAAAAAAAATCAGGATTTCACAGTATAAGCCTCGAGATTATACATACTCAATTATCTAATTGTTATTACAATGATTTAAAACATATAGTTATGGTAGTGCCCAACACAAGCTTTCCAAACATTTCAGAAGAAAAGACGCCTCCTCTGAATGATTTATATTGGATCTTCTGGGATTTAATGGTACTTAACATGTCATTGAGAACCTTAACGTCTTACAAAATATTTCAAACAGAATCTCACTGCTTTTATTGGGTTTACGTGGCAAGGTCTTGGTGGCAGGGGTGGAGGGGGGCATTGCAGGGGTGGCATCTGTGAGAAGAGACCAGAGGTTGCCCCCATGCCAGACAGAGCCAGAGCCAGCTGACTCCAAAACGGACCCACCACTTGACAAAGCTGAGCCCCATCAGCGATGCTGGTGGTGTCTCTGTGATAACACATTAAGAAAGGGTAAAAAACACTGCACAGCAGCTGCGAGAGAGGAATGAGAAAAATGTGAGATAAACACCCCTGCAGACACCAAGGTCAGTGAGGAAAGAAGGGGAGGAGGTGCTCCAGGCGCTGCAGCAGAGATTCTCTTGCAGCCTGTGGAGAAGACCATGGGGAAGCAGGTTGTCCCCCAGCAGCCCATGGAGGCCCACAGTGGAGCAGATACTCACCTACAGCCCATGGAGGGTCCCATGCTGGAGCAAGTGGATGTTCCCTGAGGGAAGCTGCAGGCCATGGAGAGGAGCCCATGCAGGAGCTGGTTTTCTGGCAGGACCCGTGACACTGTCGGGGGCCCACGCTGGAGCAGGGGAAGAACATGAGAAGGAAGGAGCAACAGAGACAAAGTATTATGGACTGATTGCAACCCCCATTCCCCATCCCCCTCTGCTGCTCCGGGGGACGAGGTAGAAAAGTTGGGAATGAAGGAGTGAAGCTGAGCCTGGGAAGAGGGAGGAGGAGGAAGGCTGTTTCAGTTTTGTCTTTGTTTATCACTATCCTAATCTATTTTTAATTGGCAATAAAGTAAATTAATTTCCTTAAGTCAAGCCTGTTTTGCCCATGACAGTAACTAGTAAAGAATCTCCCTGTCTTTATCTCAACCCATGAGATTTTTCATCTTATTTTCTCCCCCTGTCCTTTTGAGGGAGGGGTGTGAGCGAGCAGCGTGGTGGGTACTTGGCAGCCAGCCAAGGTCCTGGTTTAGACCTCAGGTAGGACACCCAGACAAAAAGAAGACAAGAAAACAAGTACACTGGAATCTATAGCAGTGCAGGGCAAAACAAAAATATCTATGTATTTAGACAGTAAGCAAAAGAAAATCACTGTGTAACCGAAAGGATAGTAGTAATTCTAGGTTTTAAACGGTTTGATGGACCGTATTTTCCTGCAAAGACCTTGCTACCATTTGAACACAGTTAAAAAGAAATGATCAGCTTCAATTACGGTGTTCAAACACATTCAATGTAAAAATCAAATGTGAGTATGAAGAATTTTATGCAGAATTCCATACTTTGTGGTAACATACTGTCTCAAAAGCATCTTCAAAGCCTTTACTGAGCTGGGAACTACCCACTTCTTTCATAATATTTTTGGGGATAAAAGCATCCCAACTCACATCAAAGGAAATACTAAAGTTGGAGAGAGCAATTGCAGGGTTTCCCTGGAACCTGTCAGGTCGGAGGGCACTCATAAACTGAAATACAGACTGGTAATCCTACTGCTTTTACTGGTTGTGAGTGAAATACAGCAGCCTAGAAGTTGCAACTCATTACAGATTTAACACGAACAGCAGACTGAGTCATACTGTATCGTGCTGTGCACGCAAATGGTCTATCTAAACATGCAAATAGGGTATCAGTAGGAAAACTATGTTCTAGTCCCACTGATCAATTTGGTTGACTTAGCTTATGTACTGTGAGTTTAAAAGTTTGTATAATTAACAAAAATTAATGATTGTATGGTACTTTTCAGCTTTGTAAATAACAGAGCTGTCTCTCTGCAGAAGACTGAGGACCCTAGTCCTGTAAGTGACGTACCCCATGCAATGAGAAAGGGGTGTCTCTTGGTATCCAGTGAGTGGAGTCTGCCTCCACCTATTCCTTCTTTTGCCAGCAGGATGGAAAGCTGAGGGATGGGTATTATGCCATGGCAAGGTCAAGCAGGCTGAATGCAGAGGACAAGGTGGCACTAGGGGCTTATCAAAAGGGTACCTATAAGCATTCTCCTCTGACAGGTGGAGTGGGGGGAATTCTAAAAGGTGAAAAGGATCACACTACAGTGCGTAACTGTTGACTGACAACGCTGCTACTCGAGATTATTGCTGGCAACCACCAAGCGAGTGTTTGCTTTAAAGGTAACCACAAAATTGGTTAAAGACAAGGGGCCTTAACTGAGGCTAAATGGAAGAGGTAATGAAAATCTTCAGTCTAGTGCAGTGAAGTAATGAAGGACCAGGTGGTAACAGGTGAAAACTAAGTGAAGCTGAGCTTTGCGCTTTTTGCAGAGGGCTTTTTTGCGCTTTTTGCAGGGCGATGGTGCTTTGTCTGTCTGCAAGAGGAGGCAGAACTTGTGCCGGAGAGACAGGCACCTGGATTTCTGTGACAGAGAAACACAGTTTGTGGATTAAAGCACAGTCAACAGAATTAATGTCTTCACCAACCTTGACTGCAGTATTGGTACCACTCTTAGAGTGGTAGTGGTGCCTGGCATTCCTGTTCAACTCTCCTGACCCCTGGTGAACCTGTGTGAGACACAGAATTTGCAGAAAGTAAAGGCAATCACAAGAATTCGGAACAGTATTTGGAGATTTATCCAGACCAGACAAAAAGGGCAGTGGGTTGACTACAGACTGATCAGGCACTATCAGGGACGAAAAGATTTTCAGACAGGTTTACCAAGACATTCACTAACAGGGATAAGCTGCAGAAAGGACTTAAGCTTTCAAATGTCCACTTTGGACAGGAATTTAAGCAGTTGAAAACTGGAATAGAAGTCCTAAACAAACAATTCAGCCAGCCAACAAACTCAGCTAACCGAGGCATTTACAATGAATTTGTCCCCAGTTGGAAGTCAGTGTCCTTGAAGGAAGTCACTGTCCCATTCCTGGATATGCAAAAAACATTATTTGTAAGGAAAGAATTCCCTTGGAACTATTTGGTCTTGAGATCTGATCAACAGCTGTCAATTTGAATAAGCAGCTCGAGGGTACTGCACAAATCACTTCTGAAAACGAGACAAGAGTCATCTTGGGGAGTAGATATTCTTCACACGTTGGTGAAGGTGGCATGCAGATGATCAGGCCAGCCAGGACTAGAAGGAATGCAAATAAGAGATCTCATTGCAACTTCTCAATGTGGGTGCTCAGTTCAGAGGAGAGCTGCACTGATGCAGCTTAGCTTGCTCTTTCAGAGCACTATATTTTACTGTGTAGATATGCCTCAGCTACCTGGTGGTGGGAAAAACAGGCCTCCACCAGTCCATCAAGCTTGTTGAGCACACTGTTATCAACTTATATCTCAGGAAATAGAGGAAGTCACTAGAGGAAGCCAAGCTGCTACTTCTGATTTTCATAGAATCATAGAATGGTTAGACTTGGAAGGGACCTTAGAGATCATCTAGTTCCAACCCCCCTGCCATGGGCAGGGACACCTCCCACTAGACCAGGCTGCTAAAAGTCCCATCCAGCCTGGCCTTGAACACTTGGGGTTGGAACTAGATGATTTTTAGGGTCCCTTCCAACCCAAATCATTCCATGATTCTGTGATTCGCTGATCCTGAGGAGCAGAGCTGCGGGGGAGTGGATGTGGTTTTAATGGTATCCTAAGGTTTGGAAAAAAAGGATCATCAGTAGCCTGATCCTCAGTGCTCACTGTATTTTACACACATGATTTACACCAATGGGATTATAACTTCAGAGTCCAATGACCTCAATTGAAGGTGCAGGAGTTTAGTGTGTTTTATCTATGACTCATTGAGAAAGTGAATTTCAATCACCCATCTGCAAATTCTCAAAGTGACTGATAAACACAGAACGATTTTGTTGTATGGTGTCCTTTCTGGTAATGTATTAAAATTGTATTAAAAAACAAGTACATGCACTGTTGCCTTCTAATCACAGCTCTGATGAGTTATTCTGCCTCTCGGAAGATCTACCCTACATCAATAGTTTCTAATTGTCTTATTTCCTTTTTGCCAGTGCTATCACTGGAAAGTCTGAGGCAGATGAAAGAAATACAATAGAAGCCTCCAAGCTATCAAATAAAGTTTTTTTACTGCATACATTACTGTTATTCTGATCACCCGACTTTTTACCTTGTGGATTCTCATATCTGTGTCTTACTTATTCAGCTGCTGGTACCACTAACAAGATAATTTACCTCAGAACCATGCAAGAAAAAAATTTTCCTGCCCTACTGAGAGGTGTGTCAAATTTCTGATATTAAAAGCAAACAGACAGTACCAGACAAAGACCTGTACCATCTGGTTTATGTGGCAATGGGCAAGGCAAAAAGGGTTTCTTATTAATGTCTTTTCATAGTTTATTTATAAACCAATGTAGGGCGTGACACAGAAACATCATAAGAAACCTGACAACTAGGGTTAAAAGAAGGTTGGCAGACTGTGACTGTGTTCCTGGACTGAATCCTGCTGGTGACTTGAGCTGGCAGGCCTTATCTGAGACTCTGGAGATTGTGGGAGCTGCTCACCATCTCCTCAGCTGCAGGGATCTCTGTGCGTTGGCACCACGGGGCACATCCGCTGGCTGAGGCTTTATGTCTCTGCAGTTACGCAGAACTGGGATCCTGGACACCCGTGATGCCAAAGCAGAACTGGGTCTGCAGTTCCCTGGGGACCTACTCGAAGATAACAGATCACCGAGTTTCTTTCTATTGCAGTTTGTTCCCCTTCAGCTCCGTCACCACTGCTCCAAGGTTATTACCGAGCATGCAGGATAACAGCCTTAAAAAATAAATGGCACAAGCGATCCCGGACTCATTTGCTTTGTTTATTCTACTTATGTATCAATCATTCATTAAAGCGTTGCGTAGCGTTAAGTACACAGAGCCCTTTTCCCCATCTGCAATTCCCTGACACTTAAATGGTAACAAATTGCTTCTGCGTGGAAAGTTGGCACAGATTTTGACACAGGTAAGACTTTCAATGACTCACAAGAACGCAGATCCTAAGATAAGGAGGGGCACCTGCTGCTTTTTTATTTGAAGCAGCTTCCTCGATGATACTAATCCACTTGTCCAGGACCCGGTATGAACGGGATGGGCTGCTGTTGGTATTCAGGTCTCCAAGCTTTCAGCCCCCACGCTACACAGACCACACGCTGGGGGCACGCTCAGTTGGCACAGCCCAGGGCCACTGCTAAATGAAACGATCTTGCTTGTTCCTTGCCGTGAAATCCTTATTTGTGCTCCTGCACCTGCAAGGGCAGCTGCAAGTGACTACTTGGAGCAGTCACAGTTGTCTGGGTGTACTGTGAACTAAAGTAGGAAACTAAAGCGAGAACCGACCAAGCAGGTAACAGAAGCATTTTACGCTTGAATCCGTTCCCAACCACTGTGAGCCCGCAGACGGCTGCGCTGGTGTGTGCGGGAAGCAGCCGAGGTGAGGGATCAGCCCCTCACAGCACACGCGGGTGGCGGTACACTGCGCGTACGGCCTCGCCACTCCTCCCGCCCGCTGCAGCGACCGAGGCCTCCCCTCCGCCTACAGCAGCTGATTAACATCGACTGAAACAACCTCGCGGCGCTCCCCTGACGAAGCCGGGGGACGACGCGTCCGACCGGGGCTCTCCGGGCCGGGAAGCCGGACTCCGCCTCCGCAAAGGCCGCGGAAGGGCCACCCCCCGCCGCCGTCCCGCGCATGCGCAGCCCCAACCCCGGCACCGGGCCTATCCCCGCACCGCCGGAACTGACGTATGCAGGCGCTTCCGGGGGCGTAACGCGGAAGTGGCGGCGGGCGGGAGGTGGCTGCAGTGGCGGCGGGCCGAGGGCAGGGCGGCCCCTGGGCTGGAGCGCCTCCCGGCGACGGGGCCCCGCGGCGCGGTCTGGTCTCCTCGCCATGAACATCGACGTGGAGTTCCACATCCGCCACAACTACCCCTGGGGCCGGCTGCCGGCCAGCGTCAAGCAGGTGCGGGCGGGCAAGGTCTGGGCTGCCGAGCTCCCGGCCCGGGGAGGGCGCCTGGCTGTGTGCGGGGAGGTGTGGGGACTCATCTCTGCCTGCCCCAGGGCCACGGGTTGCCTGTGTCGGGGCGGGGGGGACGGGACGGGAAGATGGGGGCGGTGTGGGGCTTTCTGTGGGGAGAGGGGGGAGTATGATGAGGGTGTGGGGTCTGCACGTGAAAGACGGAGGGATAGGAGGGGTGTGTGGCCCCTCTGTGGGGAGAGGGTGTGTGTAGGGAGCGTGTGGGTGTCTGTGGGATATGAGGATGGTGTGGGGTTTGGATGTGAGGAGTGGGGCATATACATGCTTGTTTAGCGGGAGGTCTGTGAGGAGAGAAGGATGTAGAGGTGGTTTTGGCTCTCTGTGGGCAGAGGGAGTTGTGGGGGTCCTCTCTCACCTTGTACAGATGCAAGACCAGCTGAGGTGGGTATCCACCATGCAACCCCTCAATAGTGTGAGATAAACCAGGACAGGTGTCATCGGAGACTTGTGCAGCCCTGCATTTGGGTAGCCAGGGAACTGTTGCAGTGAGTGACTTGTGGAAAAGGAAACCTCATGAAATTTTGATTTGCTGTGTTTAATGGGCCTCTGACAGCAGAGGGGGGGAGGTATTGTGTCAAGTCGAGGGTACGCTCTCATCTCCAAAGTGCTGCTTGAAAGCAGATGCTGATAAACAATTTCTGCTCTTGCACAAAGGAAGGATGGAGAGGATGAGTAGTGTCTGCAGGCCCTGAGTAACTGAATTCCTTGAGTTTGAGATTTCAGAAGCTGAATGATGATTTCTCTTTACCTGTCCAGCTGAGTGCTATATTGTTGGCTATGTGATTCAGGGTAGAAAACATGCTAATATTTAATGCATTAGTTGCTTTAATGTAACTTCTGGAATACTGCCTTGTTTACTTTAGTGTTAGGATAGTCCTTAATATTTTTGTACTTGGAGCAAATACTTGGATCCCTCTTTGGGATATGAGGTGTTTCTTTTCTAATACCTGATTCTGTAGTATGCGGGCAGCTTACTTGTTTATCCCATATATGCAGTAAAGTACCTTTTTATCTAAGGATCTTTTAAAATACGAACATGAATGAGGGAGCCAGGAGAGGGGAAAAAAAAGCAAGAAACCAAACAAGTTGCTTGTTGCAGATGCAGAACAGAAGAGTAATATGAAGAACTTTGAAGGCAACAGCTTTTGAAATAATGCGTTTAAAGCATCAACCAAAGTTCTCTTTTTATCTTCTTTCATGATAGTCCAATAATGTGCTGTGCTTACGCCTTAATCTTGTGACCTGAGATCACTTGATTGCCTTATTTGTGTGAAGCTACAACTTGAGCTGTTTCATTATTTATTTTTTCCATTGTAAGTTTCTTAGGTGCAGAAATTGAACCTTCACATGTCATTCACCACGCTTGGTTTATGCTACACTAATTCTGGGCAATTCTTTAAGGCTGCGAGACACTGAATGCTTGGTAAAATGCTTGATGCTTCATGCCATCTAAAAGATGGTTTAAAGCCTCTGATTTAAGGATTAGATGCTCCCTTTTTTTATCAGAATGGTACTAGGAAAAAAATCTAAAGATTATTGCTTAAATCTGCATCCCATATACAGAGACTTATTTAATGAAAGATACTTTTGACCTTGTACAGAGACTGGAGATACTATTGCTGTATTGAACTGCGGGACTTCCTGAGTGATGACAACCGCTTGCATATGTTGTCTCATGAGATGCTTTGCAGTGGTTTAACTAAAAGGGGTTCTGTGCATGTCAGCTAAAAGGCCTTTGTGTTTTCAAGGGTCTTGGAAACTCTCAGAGGGAATATGAAAGGCAGGTCGTACTCTACAGCATCCGCAATCAGTTACGATACCGGAATAACTTAGGTGAGTAAAGAAGCTGAGTAACTTCGAATTGCTACCTGATTGTTCTGTGTGGAAGTTTGTCTTTACTGTAAAATTACAAGATCTAGCCCTGTTCAAAGGTCCCTTCTTACCTCAAAATGGATATTTTAAAATGATGAAACATCAAGAAAAGTCTTGACTTTTGAGTCCATTTGGCAGCTTTTCTAGTGAAGCGTTCTTTAAGGTTACTGAGTTGGTAGGTGGAATTGAATTCCTGCTGTGGTTATGCCGCCCTTTTCCTAGAAGTTAAGAGGTGTTAAGAGAGGATTTGACTAATAAAATGAAGCCTGGCACTAGGTGAGATGCAGACAGCGGCCCTGACTGACTTGAGCTATTGGCTATGACTTGTTTGCAGACTTTCAATTTATTTTGCATTGACTGCGTCCATTTTTCTTCTCAAAGTAGATAATAGTTTCGCTAATTAAAAGATAATTTTCTGCAGCCTGCATGAGTTCTGTCTCAGTGGGCCGCTTCCTGGTAACGAGTAAAGTAAATCTGCGCTGTTCTAACGCCATCTCTGAAGGCTCTGAGAGTACTGGTATCATATGTAGAAATCCTTGGATGCTGAGTGCCCTGTATCTCTCTCTTATTTTGTTTTTAATTTTCTGCCAGTTGCCATTATGCTTTTTTAAATCCTTTTGTTATAACACTTTTTTTTTAATTGAACTTCATAGAACTATGTAACTTTTTTTTTCTCCCCTTGTAGTTAAGCATGTCAAGAAAGATGAACGTAAATATTATGAGGATCTGCTAAAATACAGTCGAGATCATCTCATGTTGTACCCTTACCATTTGTCTGACATCATGGTAAAAGGTCTAAGGGTAACACCGTTTTCATACTACACTGGCATAATGGAGGTGAGTACAAAACTATGGCGAGAATACGTTGTTTTCTGTCCTAGAGATGTTGGTGATGGCCATTTAGTGCATGTGAGGCAGTGTCTTGTAGTTTATTCACTTTTGGGTAGGTTATGCTGACGAATAAGAAAACATAAAGGAAGCTTTCTAGACAACTGCTTGTACCTGCAGTTTTTTCACTTCTGCCCCTGTAACCTGTTCGAGAGCTGAACTTTGTGATGTGGAGCAGGGGTGGGACTCACTCTGAGGCCAGTCTCTCTCTTTTGATACTTGAGATTGTGACTCTTCCCTTCAAACTGTACAAGAAATAGCTCATTCTGTTAGATTAATAAAACAAAAAGCATTTCCATTTTTAAAACACAGCACATTTGAGTGGTTATTTTCTTTTTGTATTCCCTTTCAAAAAGGACACTTAACGAAGTTAGAAACTCTTTCAAAAGCTTGAAGCAGATCCTTTTTTATGAGAACAAAGATGGTTCTGTTTTCTCTCAGCACTCTGGCAGCCTTTTATTTTCATCGGTTATCAGAAGTGCTTTGTTTATTTTGTGTATACTGATAGCAGACGTAATGGATTAGTTGTTAGGTTATTCTGTTATTACCATTAGCAATTCCTTCTGCTGTTTTCTTTTTTTTTGTGAGGACAGATACAGGATTTTATCTTTATTATTCTGTCAGTCAGTATTTTTCTTTGTAAAGCTCATGTTAAACGAGGTCTTTTTTTTTTACGTATTTAACTTGTTGTGTAATGATTAATCAAGTAATTGGTAAGTTTGATAAGGTAACTGACTCTAATGTGTTTGTTTTAATTTCATTTTGTTGTTAAAAAAAAAAAAGGCAGGTAGAATTTTGGACCTGCTTCTCTGAAACAATGACTTTCTTGTTGCAACTAAGTTTTCTTGTCTTTTTAAGGACATAATGAACAGCGAAAAAAGCTATGATTCGTTACCGAACTTCACTGCCGCTGACTGTAAGTATTACCTAGCTGCATTACCGCTTTCAGTGAGTTGGAAATAAGGAGCTTCTGAAAACGGATTTGTGGGCATCTGTTTGCTTGAACATAAGCACGTGAATGAAGGTGTAGAAGCATTTAAATAGTGACATTAAGGAGCATGTGCTCTCCGTACGCAGTTCTGTCCATATGGTCGGCACTGGAATTGGGCTAGTTTGAGTACAAATAGGAGCGGTGCAAAACCTTGTGCAGCTTCTGTCCTTGCTTGTATTGCATTCTGGTTTGCTTGGACTTCTGGCTGGAAAGTCTTACTGGCCATTGTGCATCAGCAAGCTGAGCTATTGGTCCTCTCCTAGTGCATTTTTTGGCATGTGTTTTTGGCAGAAAGCTTTGGGAAGACACTGAAAGGCTGTTAACACTCTTGTGAATTAACATCAGCGTGGATCGAGAAATGATGTACCAGAAAAGAGACAGAAAAGAATCTCATATTTTATGACACTCCTGGATGCGCCAGGTTTTTTATCTTGCTTTCTGTTAGACTGTTGTGGGTGTGAGGTGGGAAGATTAGGAAAGCAAAAATGTTGAACCTGGTGGATGAGAACAATGTTAAGAGCAACAACCTGCTGATAAGTCTTATAGAGCAAAATACAAACTGCTGGCTTAGGGAGGGTGTTAATCAAACCTGCCACTGAGAAGTTATTTATAGCTAAAGACTTAATTTCTCACCTTCGGTATAAATTTATGTAGATTTCTCTTTAAGGATAGTGTGTAGTCAGGTGAGGAGTAGCCTGCAGCTTTTGAAAACGGTTTTGGTGGTTACTAATTTGCCTCTATTTCACATTTGGGAAACAGATCAGGAAAAATTCTTTATTCAGGGTCATGTAGCTTGTTGGAAGTCTAGGGTTACTCAGGAGTAAGAAGTGAGGAAAGGCTTCCCTGTTGTTGGTGTTTTGTTTATTTTTTTCACTAGCAATTCTGTTATTTTAGCAGCAGCTGCAGGTCAGTTGCTGAGGTATAATTAAGTTAAACGTCTTTATTAACATCTTATAATAAAAAACAGTGTCAAACAAGAACTTAACCCATATTCTGTCTCCGTTTTAAAACTAACAAGTAGTTTTCCAGGATCTGTTCATAGTTGCTTAGTGGTTGAAAGCTAGAGATTATAGAAATAAATTCTGGTTCAGTTTAACTCAACTAGATCTTAATCATCTTCCTTAGAGGTTTATGTGGCCTTTTGTGCTCTAATTCTTAGTTTACAGTTCCAATCCAGTGCTTGGTGTGGGATTTATTAGGGGAGAAGAAAAACTATTGACCAAAGTCTTTACGTACAGCTTTAGTTCTGTTAATTTGAAACATAGTTATTACCTGTTGTTGTGAGTGTAGGGGAGAAACGGGTTGGATTATTCCCTGCTACCCTGTGACTTGAGAGATACAGGGTATAGGATTTTTTTAACCTGTACAGAATAAATGAGTGGGGATGGATTCTAGTTTTAGATAACACGGTTCTCTGTCAAATTGGCTTAAAACTGAATTTAGCTCCTATAACTGTCCTTTTATTTTGGGAAGAAAGAGTAATTAAAGATATTATTATAGAAGTAGGTCTCATTCTTTGAAGAATGTTTTATGTATCATCAGTTTAAACCTGTTTTAAGAGAAATAAAACCTTACTTATTTTTCAGGTCTAAGACTTCTTGGTATAGGAAGAAACCAGTATATAGATCTAATGAACCAATGTAGGTCTTCAAAAGTAAGTTTATCTTTAATTTCCTCTCCCTTTTCTTCTCCACTTACCACCCCCCTGCTATTATTTCGTAGGAAGCGAAGAATAGAATAATTTCATACATCTTGTTACTTTAATAGTATGGCTAATTGAATGTGACATAATGTATTTCTAATTATGTTGTGTTTCCTGAAGGTGATAAAGAGCTTTTTAATTTAAAATCATACTAAAGAAAAAGATATTAAATGTTACATCTTTTTTTTTTTCTTTTTTTCTGCAAACATATATTTTCAGAGCTGTGTATATTCTATGGCACAGATAACTCATGTCTCGTGGCCAGTATAAACATGGAGTAATGCTACTGGTTCTGGAAGAATTATTCCATGTTGCTATGGGTGTAGTTGAGATTAGAGTTTATTCTGGGAGAGTCCTTCATCTCGGTGTAAGTTTTTGTAGTATGTATGTTTTTTCTGAGACAACAATAATGAGTCTGAACAGACGTCCTTGCTTGTGAACAGCACCTGGGGAAAACACTGTAACAATTGTTGATAAAAGTAGGCCCTTTAATTTGCAACAGTTCCTTTCTTACTTCAGGAGACTCATAAGTGCTTGTGCAGTAGCTTTACAGTGCTCCTTCAGGCAAAAGTGTGCTTACCAAAACATGAAGTTGATAGTGTGAACCCAAAAGTAATGGCTGTACAACGGTGCAGAAGCTGTTCAGGTCTATAAATAAACAGTACCCTCCAGGTTTACTTTTTTGCACTGACATTCATTGTAGTTTTTCTAGCACTGTGCTTATTGAGAATGTGGGATACTTTTATAATGTTCCTAAAATGTTTTTTTGTTTAAGATCGTTGAACTTCTTTAAAATGCCCCATTTGTATACTTTGTTTGCTGTGCTCTTACCTGTTAACATTAGAAAATGTCGTAAATAGTTTAAATTTGGACTTGATCCTAATGTGTTTGAACAGTGTGGTTTTTAATTAGTGACACATACAATATGGATGAAAATATGGTTTTATGGGAAGACTTAACAGTATCAGATGCAAATAATTTTTCTTTCCCATTTTCACATGATTTGAGAAAGGAGGGAAGCTTTTACTCAGTGACGAGTATTTGTGTGTGTCCAGTCTGTGAATATAATGTACTTAAAAATGGATGTTTATCTAAAAATCAGTTTATATAAAGGTAAATGGTTGTCTGCACGTGTGAAGTGCTCTTTATTACCATCTCAAATGGACTGTACCACTGCAGAAATTTTTCAGAAGGAAAACTGCTCATGATCTGTTACCTGTGAAACCTGTGGAGATTGCTATAGAAGCTTGGTGGGTCGTACAGTCTGGCTACATCACTGAGGATGACATCAAGGTATTTTAGTATGGATTGCATCTCTAATTTTGGTTGAATACTGATAGTCCCTGAAAAAAGGGGCTTCCCTTTATGTAGGATACACAAAGATTATGTTGCAGGTTTATAACAACTCTTTAATGGAAACAGAGATTGGAACTAATGGAAAAAGTGACGTTTTATTTGTTTACGTATTCTGCTCTCTCCCTCCTTTGTACTTTCTGCGCTATGTACAGTGAGGTGGTTTTGCATCAACCAGTCTGTGGTAACTAATATGCTTTGTAGGGAGCAAGCAACAAAATATGTTTTCTTAAATTCATATTTAAGCCCTGACGGCTCAGTTTTGACTGAATCTTCACCTTCAATAT
Source organism: Rissa tridactyla (assembly GCF_028500815.1). NCBI lineage: Eukaryota > Metazoa > Chordata > Aves > Charadriiformes > Laridae > Rissa > Rissa tridactyla. The sequence goes on along the minus strand of NC_071467.1, from coordinate 13,386,423 downwards.
AATTAGAGTCAGAATGTTACTGGACTTTAGTTGATAGATATTTTCATTGTTTCTGCTCCTCGTGTCTCCTTTATCTTTTTCATTGTTTGCACGGGAAAAATTTGTGAGTTGTTTTAATACTTTCTTTCTCACAGTTTCTATTTACAGTCATCTAGTCATTTGATCTGGATTTAATTCCTTCTTTGTAAGTCTCTTGTTTAGATTGGAACAAATTTAAAGCAGTGATGGGATCTTTTTTTGGCTACTATTTGGAATATCTTAGGCAGTGGCTATTTATATTCTGACATCCCATCAACCCAGAGCGGTTAACCTGAAGCGTGTTACTTTGATATTGTAATGGACCTCTTTTTAGAACGGTTCCAGTTGTGTGGCTTAACGCTCACTTTGGAAGTTTTAAAGAGCAAACCTGTTACGCTGTGGACTTCACTTCCCAAATACCCGTGAACTAAGTACTGTTCCTAAAGCATGCATAATTTTGTGTGGGGGCAAGAGTAAAAAAGTTTAAGACTTTAACAGGAATTGGAGTGAATTCTTCAGTGCCAGTATTTTGATTAAGAACATGGGTTACTTCCTATATTCTCACATTACTTATGACTGATTTGAGGCTGAAATGTGAGGTTGAGTGGTATTAAGTAAACTGCATAGATTCATTTCTACAAAAGACTTAACATGATTTCTTTTACCTAGATTTGTACTATATCGGAGAAGTCTGCTATTGATAAGATAATTGATTCAGGTCCTCAGCTTGCTGGTTCATTAGACTTCAATGTAGTTCACAGTAAGTTTTTAACAAACATTCCTTTTCTGTTTGTAGATCTTGCTCAACAAATTCTGACAGTAGTGTCTGAAAACTAGGAATAAAAGGGGATGTAGAGAGCCGAAGCATAACAGGTGGTGGAGGAAAATACGGAAAAGCTTGTACAGACTGCAAGCTAGATCTTGTAAATTGTTTAACAGTGACTCATTAGCAGCTGTTGCTTTGTTATTGTTTGATTCAACAAATTATTTCATTAGAAACTGTCAGTTATTGTTGTGGGGAGGGGGGATGTAGATGAGGACAAGCAAAACTAAAATTAATGTCAGACTTGGTAATCCTGGGTGGTAAAACTTCGCTCCTTGATTTTCAAAGGAGGAGAGGTTTTGTAACTTTGTACTGTTTGAACACCATAAAAATGGGCTTTAAATCTAAGGGGCTGCCTTGTTTCTCAAAGGTCTGCAAATGTTACAGAAAAATGGTATGCATGTGTCTCCCTATTTCCATGTAATAAGTATTAGATACAGACAAATCATATTAGGCAAGGGATTGCAAAAGGACTGACAAACACCTTCTTGAGAAGTCTGTCTGTAAATGCTTGTCTTACTACAAGCAATTGGAGCTGTGCACTGTAGTTTTCCTAAGAAATTGAAGCAGAATTCCACTGGCTGTTACTGAAGCAGAATAAAACAATAAAAGACATAGTGAGGTAGGTGAAATTGAAGCTCTGGAGTGGATCTGAAACAGTATAGGGCTTAAAAAAATTTAAATTCCAAAAGCACTTCATGATCTTTCTCTATACATAGCTTGGTGTTGGTTGCGGAGACGGTTTACAGCTCAGGTTTAGTAGGTTTAGAAGGATCTAGCGTACCTTTCAACTCCAACTGATGGGTAAAAAAAGAATGTACAGACGATTAGTGTAATAGTCTGCCAATAGGATGGGATTTTTATGGGGAAAGAGGACTGTTTAGTCCAAACTACGATGCCATCAACACATTTCAGGTCCAATAAGGAAGGATGTAGCAGCTATGAGAGCTGAATCTGAAGGGAAGACAGTGAAAAGCACTCTTAGCATGTTGATGGCTTGTAATGTCCATTAAAGCTGGTTTGTATAGCTGAGTTTGTGTCACTGCCTGTGCTGTACAGCAGTTGTATCAGCATGAATTCAGGTTACATTTTGGTTTAATGCAGGCATTTTATTTAAGAACTGATTTGGTGTAGTAATTTTACTAGATGTACTATAGATATAGACACACACACTACAGCTGGGCTGGGCTCTGTATGTGTGAAACATCCTGACAATTCTACTTCAGGTGTTCAATAACACTTCACCTGAGGGTGGTTGGTACACTTCCTCCCTACTGTAATGAATATGTAGATGGAGTGACTTTGGTTAACACACAAGGAACCACTGACTATAAATTTGGCTTATTTTATACTGTGTAATTTAGCTTTGTGCTTTACTGTTAGAGTGTAGCTGTTACAAATTTTAGACTATAAAGATAACCATGCTGAAATGTTTTGCCCTTCCTTAAAAATTTCCCCCTGGCTCATCTACTCTGCAGAACTCAGTCGAGATGCTTAGCACTCAAATCAATCTTACGTGGGGAAAGTGTCCTTTAAAATCTACCACATTATTATCCTCATTGTATGCAGTGTCCCTCTGTATCTGCTGCAGCTTAGCTGATGTCTTGTGGTGAAATGCCCCAGAATTTATTTTTGCAGTTGTGTAAAAAAAGACTTTCTGTGAAGGAGTGTGGGAAGGACATGTGAGGACCATCAGAACTGATGTGGTTTAGTTTTGTATCCTTGCTTCAAAGTGTGCAAGTTCCAGCCTGAGTTAGGGCAGAACCAAAATGTAGCCAACGTCCTCAGCTGACAAAACTAATTCAGTAGAAAAAACCCCACTTCTTGACAGTACAGTGATGATGGTGAAAACTAAGTTACATTTAGGCGGGCACACATCCATCTTTGTCAAATGTAGCTGCTTCAATCTGTGGTTGTTCTACTGTCCTCAGTTGTCCTGAAAGTACTTGTAGAACTCCAAGTGTACTGCATCAGATTACGAGTAAAGAACTTTGATTTAGGGAGACACCTGTTTCATATTAGATGTGGTTTATTGATCCATGCATTGCGAAGTAGTATGCTATTGTGGAGGCTATTAGGAAAAATTACTTTAAATTCTGAATCGGCTGCTGGGGAAGTCTACTTTGTATCATTAGTACTCTGGAAAATGCTTTTTTTCTAAAATGATGTGCTTTTATTTATAAAGGTTTGTATAACAAAGGATTTATTTACCTTGATGTACCAATATCTGATGACAGCTGTATAGCAGGTAAGTACATATTTAATGGTATTATACCTATGTTTTCTTGGTTTCATTTCAGTTAACCTGTAGTTGTCTGTCTTGGAAGCTGCTTATCTCTGTGCATGTGTTTGCTTAAACAGAACATTTGAGCTATGAAATTTTTTCCCGACTAAATGTTTTCAACCCTATTAAAACATTGTTTTTTATTGTATATAGGATTTATTTCAACTTGAATTCTTATATTTGCTTATTTTGTATACATATTTAGGTAAGGTGAGATTCTTTTAAAGTTTTGTGGCATGAATTAATAAGTTACAGCTTTAGAGAATAGCTTTGGGAGTCTCAGCTGTGGAGTGTGGGGTGGGTTTTTTGTGTCCTGCTCCAATCAGAGCCATGATTTACTCTCCATACATGTTACAAAATCACATAATGGCTGGGTGACTGGAAATTATCTGTAGTGAATGAGCTGGAGACTGTAAGATTATGATGCAGGGTAAAGTGGCTTTAGTTTCTATAAGAAAACACAATGACAACCATTACTTTCTTAAGGAGTGGGAGAATTTTAAATACCAGGTATACTGTCTTTAGTCTTTTATTTTGTGACTAGAAAATCCTCAAAATTACAGGTACCATGAAAACTAAAAAAAGTGTAAATTTATGTTTCTGTTTTATGCAGTTTCAGTTTAATAAAGTTGTTATTGAATTGTAATTTTGCTAGTAATTTTTCTTTTTAGTGCCACCACTTGAAGGTTTTGTGATGAACAGAGTGCAAGGTGATTACTTTGAAACACTCCTGTACAAGATATTTGTTTCAATAGATGAACACACTAATGTGGCAGAGGTAAGTAAAACTTACCCTGTGTCAGGGAGTAACCTGATCTAGTGGGAGATGTCTCTGCCAAGCCAGGGGAGTTGGGACTAGATGATCTCGAAGGTCCCTTCCAACCCAAACCATTCTATGAGATAGGAAAACATGAAAGGGCCCAAAGCACGCTGCTGAAAATATTTAAGGCAGAGATATGGATCCACATCAAGTGTTTTTATTTAGAGGTATTGCCAGCCTTAAGATCCAGCCTGTTTTTTGTCTTCAATGTAACTTTTCTAGTTCTTCAGGCTTGAAGGAGTACCTTCAATTCAGTGAAACAATTCCTTCAGATGGAAAGAAAATCAACAAAAATCAACAAAGTGGTGAATTAATTACCCTGCATTGTTAATTCTGTACTGTTGATTTTTCTTTTTTTTTTTTTTTAGCTTGCAAACGTCCTAGAGATTGACTTATCTTTAGTAAAGGTATGTGCATATAATACATCTGTTGAACTTGATGTGGAAAGTTCACTGTCTTGCAACCTGGTTTCATATAGCAGTTCCTTATTACATGTATGTGTGTTTCTTCAGAATGCTGTGTCCATGTATTGTCGGTTAGGCTTTGCTCATAAAAAAGGCCAAGTAATAAACCTGGATAATCTTCATCCGTCGTGGAAGAATGTTCCTTCGGTAAACAGACTGAAGTAAGTGTCTTCATTCTTTCACAAGGCTTATTTTTGTCATTGAAGGGAAAGCTAGAACCAAAATCCAATTGTAAAGCTGTGGGTTGGTTGCTTCGACTTCCGCAACAGCAACTCTCAGTTGGCTTTCTAATGTGTATAATTGTAAGAATACTTGATCCTCTTTTTAATCGGAAGATATGGAGTAGTAGTTTAGCCTGTAAATTCAATGTATGACTTTTGTTTGCGGTTACTTAGTACTGGCTTTTTGACCTTTAAATGCCTAATTGCTCGCTTTTGAAACAGGCAAGTGTACATTTGCTTTAAACTGCCAGGGACAGAAATAACAGCTGTTACTGTGCTAGTACAGAGACGGTATCTCTTGGCACTGCTGTCAGTGGATATGTACATAAAGTTTGCTTGCTTGCTGTCCGGTACCGTTGCAGTTCTGTCATTGACACTCTTGCGTATATGTATATCTATGTCAAATCCTGGGAGAGTGATGTTAATACCAGTCAACAAAGAGTTCTCCAAATTGGAGTGCCAAGTTGCGTTAATTAAGAATTGTCAGGCACTTCTGTTCAATATCTATTAAGCCATTTAAAACGACTGCTATGCCTGAGTTTTCTTTAATGCTAATTCAGACTGTGAGAACAAAGTGAATTAGATTTTTTTCCATTGCATTCTTCTTCAACGATGGTGGTTAGCGTTTTTCAGATCTCTCTTTCAAAATCTAGTATTTTCAAATCCCCAAATAAACTTTTCTGCTGAAGCCAAAACAGGACTCTGAGGGACATCAAGCTTGACTGGTTTAGGGCTTAGAAGTATCAAAAGGTATTAATGGGTTATTCCTGTGCATGGACTACTAGCAGTGGAAGGCAGAGATACTTCTCTGGTACTACCGTGACCGATAGATGTGGATTTTAATTCACATTAATAGGAGTACTTTGGACCCTCAAAAGATGCTGCTTTCATGGGACAGTGGGGAAAACAGAAGTCCTATACAGGAAGCTGGGTCATCAGCCACAGATACAGATACCAACAGTCAAGATGATCCAGGTTAGCACTAACAGTAAATTCTAATACCTTAGGATCAAGTATTTTTATATTTCTAGAGTGTAATAGGCTGAAAAGGGGTCTAGAAACAAGTAAAACTCAGATTGTGCAGATCCTTTTTTCATCTGGAATATGCTGTGGGGGAGGTGGTGTCTACTTTGGTTTAAAATTCTTCAGCCAAATAGCTGCTTTTCTTGAAGATGAGTCTGATCGGTATTATGGGTATCAATTGACGCAAAGATACCAACTTCTGAATTAGGTCAATCAGTAGTTTAGTAGTGATAAGGGAATTCTGTTCTACTCAGTATGACACAATAACTAACGGGTTTTTTCTTCTTTTTTAAAATAGATTTGACTTAAACATGATGATTTTATTTTTAAATAAAACAAATGTGATCATATGTTTTCTTTTTGTTTTTTATTAGCTGAAACAGCCAGTGTGAGCAGCCTGAATCTGTCTAGTGGACACACAAAGCGTATTGCCTTCCTGTTTGATTCTACTCTCACTGCCTTTTTAATGATGGGAAATCTTTCACCAGTATGTCAAAATTGTTCAATGTATTATGCCAAGAAAAAATATGTAGAGCTTTAAAATACTTTGACTTCAATATAATACAGTTTTAATTATTTTTAAAAACTTCTGTATTGCTTGTTTTTAAGAAATGTTTTTGCTTACTAAAACTTTTACTTGCTCGTTCCATTCTCAAAGAATTAAGACAGTTTTGTTTTTCCAGAACTTGAAAAGTCATGCAGTCACTATGTTTGAAGTTGGCAAATTGTCAGATGAGAGTCTTGACAGCTTCTTGGTGGAGTTGGAAAAGGTAATCTGTTACGTGTTTGACCAAATGCTTTTTCAGCACTTGAAGTGTTAAAAGGGTCAAAACCCCCCAATATTTTCATTGTGTAAAATCGCTTATTTAGCAATAGAGTGATAAGATCAAGCACCTTATCATACTGAACCAAAGTGCTTCAGTTAAAATGTTTCTTATTGACAGCATTCATACCTCTAGTGACTTTCAGGGACACACCGTGCATGTATATGAGTGTGGTGAGTCTGGTGAGCAAACTGAGTTAATGAACAGAATGGTAGGGGTTGGACGGGACCTTCAGAGATCATCTAGTCCAACCCCCCTGCCAGAGCAGAGTCACCTAGAGCAGGCTGGACAGGAACGCATCCAGGCAAGTTTTGAATATCTCCAGAGACGGAGACTCCACCACCTCTCTGGGCAGCCTGTTCCAGTGCTCTGCCACCCTCAAAGTAAAGAAGTTTTTTCCTCATGTTGAGATGGAATTTCCTGTGTTCCAGTTTGTGCCCGTTGCCCCTTGTCCTGTCAGTGGGCACACTGAGAAGAGTCTGGCCCCATCCTCTTGACACCCACCCTCTAGATATTTATAAGCATTGATGAGATCCCCTCTGAGGCTTCTCTTCTCCAGGCTAAACAGACCCAGGTCTCTCAGCCTTTCCTCTCGAGAGAGATGCTCCGGTCCATCGATCATCTTCATACACTCCTGGCTCGAGTCTATGTGTACACACACCTGCATTAGGGCTTGTTCACTGGAAATCACTTTCTTTTTAGTAAGGTGTTAATGTTTCTGAAAGTCTGCATACCATTTCTGTAGAAAACTTTGACCGTTATTTGGTATGTTTAAGCTATCCGCCTTTTAAAGATAGTTCTAGACAGACAATTGTTAACTGCTGTATCATTTTATACCAGTCAGAATGACCGAACATTTAAATACTTTTACCTAAAGACTGTGTCTTAGTTCTGATTTATAGGTGTTATCTTTGTGTTCTTTTTGATTGTTTGACTAGCGTGGCCAAGACTCGCTCCTCATTCAATAGTTGCTGTAAACCACCTTTGCATATAAGCTGCAGGGTTGTTACTCAATTACAAAGCTTTAAAATGCTGATTTGTTAATCTTTCCTTCTGTGCAATTGATGCTTGTGGAAACAGCCTGCCACTTGTATGCATTTATTGTGTTTGTTTCTTAGGTCCAAAGCACAGGTGAAGGGGAAGCACAGCGGTACTTCGATCATGCACTTACACTGAGAAACACAATACTGTTTTTGCGGCACAATAAAGACCTGGGGGCACAAGCTGTACAGCCTGATCAACCAAATAATGGTACTGTGATCACTTCTGAGGAAATCCATCTAAGTTTGTTTACTTAGCTGCCATGGATTCAGCTTTCTTATTAAGCTGCTATTTCAGAAAGCAATCCTTATCCTACTTGTTTAAAATATTTTGAAGCCAAAACATCACTTTTTCATTGTCCTTTGAACCTGCGTTACTGGGTTTGCCTGTTGAATGACAGATTTGGTTGCCAAAACTTGGACTTAACATCGAAAGCAACAGATTAAAGCGTAATCGTGGCAAGAAAAGCTGAACTTGAGGAAGAGATTGGTTTCAAATCATGTGCTTCTGAAGGCCGTAATAAAGGAGTCATTGCTTATTCAGAGTTGTTCCATCAAAGAAACATTTTTCAAGTCATGAAAGGGAGTGCATTCTTCTAATGGGGTAGATTTTTTTATTTTTTTTTTTCAAAAAACCTTAATTAACTTCTGTGGTATCTCTGTGCTAATTTCCTGGGATCAGGTAGTTGGTGAGGAGCAAGCTGTAGCTCTGTGCCACACAACCCTGTATGACTGGCTTTGCTAAAATTATGTACAGATTTATTAAAATTCACCCCAATAATTTAAAACTGAGTTGTGGAAAATACTGTATTTGTGGCTTAGCATGGGAGGATAGAAATACTGAAATCATATTTTGGTTTGTGTGTTCCGTCTTAAGTGATAATTTAAGAATCTTACATTTTCAATATAGGGTTTCCCTTGGACCTCTTACGGTGTGAGAGTTTGCTCGGCTTGGATCCAGCTACCTGCAGCAGAGTTCTCAACAAAAATTATACTCTACTGGTTTCCATGGCACCACTCACCAATGAAATTCGGCCTATTAGCAGCTGTACACCCCAGGTGAAAAAATACTGTTGTTTTTTTCTTTTTTTCACCCAGTATCTACTAATGTAATATCTTTCTTAATAGCTTTGTTTTGGATACATCTTTTAGATGTCACTTTAAGTGACTCAATTATTGGCATGTAGAATAGTAAAATAGTTTTTCATCTTAAAAAAAAAAGTCTAGTGAGGAAAAATGTGAATACTTAGTAAATTTAAGTTTGTTTAATTTATTAATGATTGACCTGTTCAAGTAGAGTCAATGACAGATATTCATTGTTCTTGAATTTGTATTCATAGAAAATACCTTAATATCGCCTTTCTGTCAAGAGTCTTGCAATACTGGACTGAGTAGAATATCATCAGTAGCAGAGTAACACATTTGAACAGGATTTGTAATTCTTTGAAACTGTTGATTCTTAAATGATACCTGTGCATATAACAGTTGCAACAGTTAAATTGTTGCTGATTTCTTGAATAATCTGTCTTCAGCATATTGGACCTGCAATACCAGAAGTCAGTTCAGTTTGGTTCAAACTCTATATTTACCATATAACTGGACAAGGACCACCCTCTCTGTTGCTCTCTAAAGGAACACGTCTTCGAAAACTTCCAGACATTTTTCAGGTAGTGTATGCATGGATTTATTCTCCCCCCTTCTCCAGATGTTTCAAAGATACGCTGTATGCAGTTCAAGTCAGAAGTACCTTTTCTAGAAGCAAGTTTTACGTAGTGTGGCATCTTGGTTTGTTTTCTTTCTAGGTTCTGAAAAAGGAATGCTACTTACGTCTCTTTTTGTTACAATGCGACTCAGGTGTATTTGATGCCACCCCTTTTGATTTTAGTGTAAAATGTGGTACTGCAGTCATGAATTTAAGTTTGTAAGCCCATCCCTAGAGTGTGTTACAAAGATGTAGAAGAGCTGTATGAAAAGATAGACACTTAATATATTGTGCTTTTTCTAGTATCATGTAAGATAGGATACCTCTACATATAACTTTGCCTGGTTTAGAAGATGGCTAAAGATGGTCACTTCCAGTTTGGCCACTGTAGAAATCTGTGAAGGAGACTTTGAAGTTCTAGGCTGTAATTTTCCCTGCAGTTTAAATAATTGCACTAGGTTGGACAGAAGGTCTCCTAGCCCAGGAGCCTGGCTCTAGCAGTGCCAGAATAAGCACAATATGTAATATTTCCTTTTAAGACCTTTCCAGCCTTCCCCATGTTCTGGTCTGGAGCTTCCTGAGCTGTATGTGATTTTGTGTATGTGGAGGTTGTGACTGGAATTCTTGCCTCTGCAGTAATCAGTTCCTCTCCCAAATTCCTTCCAGCCTTGAATTCGCCTAACTTTTTAGCATCCATACAGTGCTTTGGCAAGGAGTCCCACAAAACAGTGGAGGTGATCAACTCATGCCTGAAAGACTCGTGTTCCCTTCTCCCATTCTGTCTCTGAGATTCTAATAAGGACAAGTGTGCCACACAGGAGTACTGTTAGGTATTCTGTATTGTAGGCAAACCCAGGTGGAAGTGGTCATGGCAACTTCTAAACTTGCCTGAACCAAAAATCCTTGTATCTATTGACTTTGATTTGAAATGCAGCAGATGCTTATCAGCATTTGGGTCTTGCTGCTTACAATGGAATTTGTAAAATAATATTGTTCAAATTTATAATTGCAGAAAGGCCTCTACAGTTTTCATCTCATAATTTGGAATAGATACTTGAGGAGCTAAATATATTACAATGGTATGGAGACATCCCGAGAGGGATGTGTATTCTTAGGTGTACCTACATCAGCAGTCATCTCTGGCTCTAAGATTTGTAGATTTATGTTCCATTCCTTAAACCTCTTTCACATGTCCCTTCCCTTTATGATTTCAAAAAATTTTGTAGATACTTCTAAGACTTACTTTAAGATAACATAGGATTAAGCGAATCAAGGCTTCCAGCGTGGAAGGTATTTTGCAGTCTTCATTTGGTGATGAGCTTGATTCAAACCTTAGCCTGTCGTTAGCTTAAACTACCAGTAAATGTATGGATTGTGTACTTGTTATTAGTAAAAAGCATTCAGTGTGGTATCCTTGGAAAACTTCAATCCCACTTGAATCTCAGTGTGCTGATAAGTCAGGTTTTCTTGTACTAAATGATCTCCCATTCTACACTGTCACAAACTTATTGCAGCTTTTTTTTTCTCCTCTGTGTGCATGTGTGAATGCTTCTCTCCTGCTACTGTTTGGCAGTGTAATTTTCTTGGGGGAACTCTCTAGACGTTTCCAGAAATCTTATAGAGGTGCAGGGTAATTCGACCTTGAAAACTGAGAAACTAGGAAATTACTTCCTAGTCGGTGTTCTTCCTGTCCCTCCCCCGTGGATAGGTATTTTGGGGGTTGATATACCTTTGTTCTCTGTTGACAGTGTTAGTTTATCTAGCCTATATTTTACTTTTAAGTTTGTGTGATGATTTTCATCTATTTGCTAGGAGGCTGCTGTGATGGCCACATAGTTCTACAGGAATTGGTGACAGACGCCTCCTGTTCAAAATAGCATATTAACTTTGAGGTTTGCAAACTTCTACCTTTACCAGGAATATGACCATGGGTGATCCTTGGTACAAAGTGTAATGCTATAGAGTTGTAGGTACCTGTGGTAACTTCCTAACTGTAACAATATGCAAATGCCTAACTCTAGTACTTCACTTTATGTGCCTGGGTAGTCCGTTACTACTGTAAATACTCTTTAATTTCTCTCTTCTAGGGTTATGATCGCTTACTAATAACGTCTTGGGGTCACGACCCAGGAGTAGTTCCTACTTCAAATGTGCTCACGATGTTGAATGATGCTTTAACGCATTCTGCTGTTCTAATTCAGGTACAGAATACTTTGTATAAATGATGAAAACATGCATATTTTTTTTGAGTTAAGCTGCTACATGGTACAGGAGATCAACAACGTAGGAGAGCTAAACTTTTGCTGAGAGATGAAAAATATGTTTAACGTCTGTAGCCAGTGCTGCTATGGTTCGGTGGTGGTTAAGACATGGGTTTTGAACTGACTGCATATTACATATGAATTAATGTACTATGGGCAGACACAATAGAGTTTTGCCAGCTAAAATGAGATGTGGATTTATAAGAGTGTTGGGGATATAGGAAACTGGAATGAAAGTGAAGAGCCCACAAGATTTTTAGATAGTAGTGCTATAAGGTATCTGAGTGTATGAACTGTTATTCAAGAAATGCACCCTTTCAGAGTGCTTGGTATTCAGCTCTTACAGTAAATCATAGCAAAACATGCTCTTTATCACAAACAGGAAAAATAGAATGAGTTTTTCTATTTGGAAGAAGTAAAATAGCTTCTTCTTCTGTTTCATCACTTCACTTGAACTCTCAGAATTAATCGTTCAAATAAATAGATGTTTAATATTGTAACAAACATAAAATTACATAGGCCCACTTATGACAGGCTTGACTGCTCAAAAATGTTCTGTACTTAAGGATGTAAACTCCATTTTGCACCAAAAGTGCTCAGTGATTATGAAATCTGTTTATAACTAGTAATTGGAGAGAAAAATTGCTCATCTTCACTAACGTTTAACTACATTGTGTTTACTCATGTGCATTTTAGGGGGAAGGGTGGGGTATTTTTTTTACTTACTATTTTCAGCTAAGCAAAACTTTAATGATCTGCATATTTGTTTCATCAGCTTGACTGGTGCTCCTGAAAAAGGGAGCACAAGTATCACAGAATCACAGGGGTTGGAAGGGACCTCTGGAGATCATCTAGTCCAACCCCCCTGCCAGAGCAGGGTCACCCAGAGCAGGTTGCACAAGAACGCGTCCAGGCAGGTTTGGAATGTCTCCAGAGACGGAGACTCCACCACCTCTCTGGGCAGCCTGTTCCAGTGCTCTGCCACCCTCAAAGGAAAGAAGTTCCTCCTCATGTTTAGGGGGAACTTCCTATGCTGAAGTTTGTGCCCATTACCTCTTGTGCTGTCCCTGGGCACCACTGGAAAGAGCCTGGCCCCATCCTCCTGACACCCACCCTTTAAGTATTTATAAGTGTTGATGAGATCCCCCCTCAGCCGTCTTTTTTCCAGACTGAAGCGACCCAAATCCCTCAGCCTTTCTTCATAAGAGAGGTGTTCCAGTCCCCTAATCACCTTGGTAGCCCTTTGCTGCACCCTCTCCAGCAGTTCCCTGTCCTTCTTGAACCAGGGAGCCCAGAACTGGACACAGTACTCCAGGTGCGGCCTCACCAGGGCAGAGTAGAGGGGGAGGATGACCTCCCTCCACCTGCTGGCCCCACTCTTCTTGATGCACCCCAGGATGCCATTGGCCTTCTTGGCCACAAGGGCACATTGCTGGCTCATGGTCATCCTGTTGTCCTCCGGGACTCCCAGGTCTCTTTCAGCTGAGCTGCTCTCCAGCAGGTCAGCCCCCAACCTGTACTGGTGCAGGGGGTTATTCCTCCCCAGGTGCAGCACCCTACACTTGCCCTTGTTGAATTTCATAAGGTTCCTCTTTGCCCAGATCTCCAGCCTGTCCAGGTCTCTCTGTATGGTGGCACAGCCTTCCGGTGTGTCAGCCACCCCCCCAGCTTTGTGTCATCGGCAAACTTGCTGACTAAGTAGGACTAAGCTAAGATGAGTATATTTTTCTGTTCCTAATCTAATTTCTTGATGTTTAGGGACATGGCATGCACGGAATGGGAGAAACAATGCACATACCTTTCCCATTTGATGAAGCTGAGCAGCAGGGAGGTAACTGACTGTCTTTAACGTAATCTCTGCACTACCCTATTTAATTTTCTTGCATGTTATCTTCTGCAGTAAGATGCAATAATCCTTTGAATACAAATTTTCTTGTGCTTATGAGTCAAGTTAGATGAGAAAATTGAAAGAATATTTAAATGGTTGACAAGTCTGTTCTGAGCTTAGAGATATGGTCTTCTCCTTTCTATCTTCTCTGTCCTAATTAGAATGTGTTTTCTGGCCTCTCTTCTCTCCTAGAACAGAGGTAAAGAAGTAACTTCCACAAATACTTCCAAATCTTTCTTTATGCATACTTTCTTATTAACTAGCGTATTTACTAACTGCATAAATAAATCTGTGTATTCTATTCATCATCTCTTAACTGTAAGACGGGTGAGACCAAAACTGAACAAACCGTCTTAACTTAAATTTAAATTTCTATCTTAATGAGTACCTCTAGGAGCTATTATGGAGATTTTTCCCCCAGGAAGAGCTTTGCTAGCAAAATTTCCTATTCCTCCAAAGTCTGCCTAGTTCAGCTGATTTCAAAAGGGGGAAATTAACATGTTCTGAAATACTTCTTGAAGAGCAGGACACAAGCTTTGGGGAGTTGAGGCCATGGAATTCCCAACTGAGGGCTGTCGTGAAAGAATGAATTTCCGGATATGAAATCTAAAATTATTTAAGCTACCACTTAGAAAAATCTGGGCCAACTAGAAGTAAAGCTATATTCCTAATTTAATTTTTACTGGATTCAAAATGAGTTACTTCACTCTCTCTGGGTTGTCTGTGTTCTTCTGACTTGATGCTAGGTGAAAAATCTTGAAGACAGAATTTTTTAAGTTCTAGCATGAACTCCTCAATGTTGAAACTACTTTTAACCTCTAATGCTGTATTCGAAGTCTTCAGAACTTCAAGTATATGGAGCATGTATTGAATTTGCCAAAAGACTCTGGCACTGAAAGAGCTGGATGTCTGATTCCTAGCTGAACCTTTCCATCTCTACTGTCTGTATGTGTCTCTGAGAGCATGATCCTCCTGTGTTTGTATTTTTGTTTGGCTCTTTTACTGTAGTATAAAATACCAAGTAGTGCTTGGTGTGGGAAGACTGTGGTCACTTATACGTTATCCCAGATCTACCAACCTGATCACTAAGCTGGAGCATTACAGGAGAGAAAAATCCGGATAAAAAATTTAGCATGGACTAGAAGTGAACTCTATGGTTATGGAGGAGGCTTCTTGTGAATTAAGCTGGAATATGTGTTGTTTTCTACTAGATTTCTCCCGTGTGAACATGGGTATTCATACAGCTTTAAAAATACTGAGAAACAAAGTAGACTTGCAGCATTTTTGTGGCTATGTCACGATGTTGAATCCTTCAAGTCGGAACGCTAACAGAAAGCTGAGCGATGCTTCTGATGGAAGAGGTTAGTTGCCAATAATTGTCTTTTTTGGCTGTGTTCATGTAATTTCACATACAATTGCTTTAGCAAAGGTGAACAAAGGATTACAATTCTTTGATTTGTAACTCTACAAAATACTATCCGACACAGATAGGAACCCATTTTGAGTGTAAATCTATTGGTGGTAGGCTTACTTCCTAATTCTTCTTTATTACTAGCTCAGAAATAGCAAATACAGACTGAAGAATCAGTGGACTAGATCAGTCAACAGAAGAAAAAGAATAATTTCAAAATATTAAAAGTAAATTTTGTCATTTTTATATGCCAGAACCTAATCTTTCATAAATGTGTTGAGGATCCCTAAGTGACTCTTCAGTCCTAAAATGAATCGGGCCCTGTGTTTCTGCATATCCCTTCCTCCAGTTTTATAGCTATATGGTCTTTGGGCAAAGTTTGTGTCATCTTCCTTACATCAGGTGGTTACTAAACTTATATTCAGCTGCATGTTTATATAAGAATTGCTTTACCTTTAGGAGAGGCTGATCTAGTATCGGGATCTGATGTAAATGGGAGCACAGAATCATTTGAGATGGTGATAGAAGAAACTCCGATGGATTCTGCAGCCAAGCAAAGCCTTGAAGGTAAAAACATGACGAATATCTTGTACTAACCGTTTTCAGTCCAATGAGGTATCTTGATTTTAAGGATCTGAACACATTGTTGTCTGCATTTACTATCCCAGACAATAATCAACACTAACTGTTCTTCCTTCTTAAAATTCAGATTCCCTTAAATCTTTGAGCAACTCAGTAGATGAGCTATCTTAAAAAGTATGAACTGTCCAATGGAGCCTGATCTGAGATAACTGGTTCTGGGATCAACATTCTTGCTTTGTCTTTTCTTAAAATTTGGTTGTCTTTTTCTGTAGTACCCACAACAGAACTCGAGTGGGTTCCCCTGGAATTATGCTTTGGCATTCCGCTCTTCAGCTCTGAGTTGAATCAGAAAGTCTGCAGAAAAATCGCCACTCATGGATTATGTAGAAAAGAAAGGTGAGCTGTAATTTATCAGCTACAGGTTTAACAGGGTGTATGTGTTATGTCCAGAGCTTCTGCAAAAATGATACCTACAACTTGATGACTATAGGAGCAGAACTGAGCTAAGTTTCATAGGGTATCTAATTCTAGCGTGTAAAGTGGTCTCTTCTTGGCTCATAAATACCAGCTATAATGTATAATCTAGTAGTCCTTGGTTGTGCTAAGATTAAGATTAGTCTCTTTTTGTAGTTTCTGCAAGGTGAAAATTAATTCTTTGTAGTAAACTGTCTATGAACAGATCAGAAAAGAAAGTAAACTTGTGTGACTTGCTACTCATTTCCCCTTCCTAGCTTAGCACAGGCTCCTCCTCCTAACCCCACTGCCCCTGTGCTGGGGGAAGCTTACTGCTAATGCTTTGATGTAAAATGCATTTAGCTTATTTACTAAGTTTAGTCATCGCTTATGATCAAGATCTGATTTTTACTGTAGCTTTTCTTTATGAGAGGTTAATTTTTCAACGGTGGGAGTTTTAGGTTTGCTTTTTTGTTTGTGTGGTTGTTTTTCTTTTTTCTAGGGCATTGCTCTGGAGACCAAAAATAAGACTGCTTGAAAACACGGCTTAAGGATTTTATTATAGTAGTTGACCTGCTTTTTCACAGTGTGTCACTAATCTGCTTCTCAAAAGTCATGTTACCAGCCTGTCCTAGATAAGAACGAGACATGATAAAGTCTAATATATTAATATACCTCATGTAAAATAGCGTTTTTCAATTGCAGTACTTTCACTTCAGCACAGCGTAAATGATAGGGAAAATACCGTTTAGCTGACTAGACTCAAGAGCAGATGAGTTGAGTCGAGCATCTCTTCAGCGATGACGCTATTACCAAACTTTCTGTGTGAAAGCTTTGAACTTTGTCAGATGGTGTTAAATATTACTAGAGTTACTTGTGAGCAAGTTACTATGGTGGTACTTTACTGGTAAAAAATTGCGGACATGGGACATAGCTTCTTCTCTTTTGTTTTTGACAGCCTTCAAAAACTCTTACATTCCAGTAGAAAGCTGTCTCTTCAGGTCCTTAATTTTGTTCATTCATTCCAGGTAAGGAGCAATAATCCAGATGTAAATAATTCTTTATGGTCTGTCATCCTTTTTTGCCCTCCTACTTGCTATTCTTGTCTGTATGGAAACATACATGGTTTGTTTTATTTGCTTTTTCTTTAAATGGTAGCTGTATTAAGAGCAGTATCAATCTCACTCTACTGGTAGGAAAGAGTACTTCCTGGTCCCTTTTCTAGCCTTATTTAATATTTGCCTCTTGACTTCTGTGGTTGCGTCTTGTGTGTAGTTTCATGTATTTTATGGGACTTGCACAGAAAAATTGTTCTTCACTCCTCTGTTATAGCACAGCCTACTCCGCTGGTTATTTGGATGCTTCTTAGATATATTAGGGAGATTTACTTCAAACCACGGTTATGCTAGTCTTTCTGAGATTTTATCTGCATCACAAGTCAACTGTGTTCCCTTAGGAAAAAATAAAACACATTGACATGTATTTCATACCAGTTACTTTTTGCGCTTGTCCTAAGATTCTCTATAACTTGGTGTTGAATGAGTATAAATACGTAAAACTGCATACTCGGGGAGGATTATTTTTTTTTTAAGACCATAGATAGAGAATAGGCACCTTGCGTAGCAAGCAAGGAGGAATGCCGGGTCTGCAGCCTGCTCTAATTCTGCATGGAAATGTATGCCAGCAAGGCATGTCCACATGTAACTTGGAATCTGCTTAGTTGCTTATAGATACTTTTCTATAAAAATCTATCTTTTTAATAAGGTAAGGAACTTACAGGTTACTTAATGAGTTAGTGTTATGGATGGTGTGACTCTGAAACCACTTCCTCCTGAGAACACTGAAAATTCCCAGTAGGTTAGAAGCCTCGAAAGCTCTTGAAACAGTCTCAAGTGACTCCTGTCCTAATCTCTTAGATGTTATCTCTGAGATACGCTTTTCTTGATGATGATCTGTATAGAGAGGAAAAAAGAAGGTGCTGAAGTGATTTTTTTTTTTTTTTTAAGCTGAGAAAATCAAACTTCTGGGAAACAAAACTACTCAAAAGATGGTCAAATCAGTGCATCTAAATATATGCATAGCTCTTAGCACAGTATGGGATAAATAGCAGTATGATAGCTGTTCCGAAGATTTTTATAGCTCTACATACATTTTGCTAGGTCTTTCCTTTAATTTTAAGCCTCAGGCTTCCCTGAAGGTTTCTTGGAAGCCAAATAATGCATACAAGGGTGCATCTGAGGCAGCTGTATGTTTATTTCATGCTTCCCCCTGTTTATTCTGTTTTTACTTCCATAGCGATTTGGTATTTATTGGATTAAAGTAACACACTTCAGAAACGCTAAGTGTATGTGCAGATTGGATTAGCCTGTCATATTCTACCTGTTAAATCCTTTATTGTTTGTCTATTTTAAGACACTATGTTTTCTTCCTTTTGCTTTTAGGAAGGTATTTCAACACTGGATCAGCTCCATGATGCTGGTTCTTCAAGTTCGCTTTTGCAGCCTATTTCTGCAGATATGGGTGTTCCGCTTCCTGCCAAGAATCTCATGTTCAAAGAAGGTGTACTCTCTGAATGGAACGGCTGGTCTCCTTGCTCAGTTTTTTTCAGCCACAGCTAAGGAACAGGTCAAATAGGGATTCTCATGCATCGATCACTAATTGCCTTTCTTCTATTATGGTTAATTCCTAGTGCCAACCACTAAGAAGTGTACCGCTGCTGCAGCATAACCCATGTAAAAGTAGTGCTACAAAAACGTGTTGTGTTGCAGTATTGGGGAAGTGCTTAATCCGTCTAGAACTTGTTACTCATTACTGCATATCTTGCTGCAACAGAGAGCTTTTTAGCTGTCAGCACTATTTTTATCTTGAGACAATCTTTCTTTTATAACTAAACACGCCCTTTCTAGGCTTTCTGATGATTGTTAAATTTCTATGTTGTCACCACGAAATGGCAATAGTAGTTTTCTATGTTCGTTACTCAAACATAAATTCTGTTTAGTTTTGTACTGTATTACTGAAAATCTTTCTGTATAAAGGTAAGAGATTTGGCTCTTCCTCTGAAAGCTCAGTGATACCTACTGTTTAAAAAAAAAAAAAAAGTATCACAGTGATATGGGGCATTTAAGGCTTGTTGAATTCTGTCGTTCAGCCTAACACTGAGGCCTTGACAAATCGGTACAATGGGAAGAGATTTGATGCTTACAGGAGGCTGAGATAGTGCAGACTTGAAGGCCTGCTGATGACTTAAGGCTGCTTTGAAGATGAGTGGTACACTTTCATCTCTGGCAGAGTTCGATGGCGGTGTGGAATTATGGAAGGGCTGACGTGGGCAGCTCCGTTCATGGGGTACTTCGTGGTAATGGATACATCTTGCTCTTTGTATGAAACCAGAAGTGTCTCAGACTGGATCGCACCGGGAGTTAGTCCCTCATTGTTATTTGAAGCTGGTGATGATTGCTGTGGGAAAACTCCTAATGTTGTAAGTTGAGTATAAGGTACATAACTAGATCTGTCCTGTTGATTAATGTTTGAAAGAACAGAGCTTTTGATTTTTCACATGACAGTCATTAGCAAAGGAAGATAACAGCAGAGAATGTGTAGGCAGAGGCTTCTGAATCTGTTTTCCTTGAACAGCTGTTGATTATGATAAACATCAACAGTAAGCTGTTTCATCTAAAATCGTGTTCTGGCTCTATTTGTAGGGGATGATGTTATGTAGCATGATTTCACTTTGTTTATATTGGGCATTAAGTTTTTGCCAGCTTAAAAGAAGTCTGTCCCATTTAGGACACGAGGAGAACAAGAGATGTAAAATGTTAAGACTTCTAATGCAGCTGTCTAAAGCACTCTGCCAACTCTCTTCTTTACTGGAACTGCCTTGTTTTAAACAGTCATAATTAAAAATGAGACTTAACCATCCTGTCATTAGTAGCCTACAACACATAATGAACTAAGAATTTGTGGCGTACGTGATGCTGGACAACAGCAAGGAGAAAAAGGGCAACGTGTGGGTTTGTATCCTGTTCTGTATGGCTGTAAGAAAAAACGTGGCAGACCTTTGAAAAGGACAAACATACCATGATGGGATAATGCAGTGGCTTCAGTTACAACTGTGAAAATTCCATTCTTCTTCTTTCCTTTGCTTTATATACATTCCTAAAGTGTAAGTGTGGGACTTGCGCTCGAAGAAACTGGAAGTCTGTAGTACTTCAGTTTGCTCAGTGCTGCTTTCTTACATCTGTTTTGGTTTTGTATTTTACCAACAGCAGCTGAACTTCGTATTTTGGATATATTATAGAGCTAGAGTATCTATATAAAGTTGATCATTTACACTACAGTGACTTTTATACTGGACATGCATACTCTCCATAGTGTTTTAAGTTGCCTTATTTCCTTCGAAAGAAATTAAAGAGGAATCTGCTAGAAATGGCAGAGGAAACATTTACTGTGAGAATTGTTATGTGGAGGTTAAGCCGATACCTAGCTCTGTAGAGGAACTAAGCAGTAGGTGATGGCTTAACACTTTCAGTACTCTAGGTGTTACTTTACGTGCTACAGTGAGCTGTAGTAGATGAGCTAGTTTGGCGTATTGTATCGAATTTTGCCATGCGCTGTCTATACTAGTATGTAAAGTGATGGTAGCACAAGTTGTATGGAAGTTTGGAAATGGATGCAAATTTCTTGTTCTCACTGCGTATTCTTCAGTGTTACTAAGTGAAGGATACCCTTTGTTATTAGGTTGTCTAAAGTAAAGTTTCCAAATAAAAGTAGCCTGCTCTTCAGAGTTGTTTAATACCCATAAATCTTATAGTTAATGGTGAGAATTCCAGATATGTTGCAGTTTTTTAGAACTCAGGCCAGTCTAATTTAGGTGCTTCAACACTAGTTTAGGAGTTTAAATGTTCAAGTCTGCATATCTGAAGTTTATTGAAGAGATTGCAACCAAAGAAGTCCGTAAAATACCTGAAACTCAACTGCGGCTCCAGTGCTTGGGATGGTCCAGAGGCTTTACTCAAATTATGTGACTTTTGTTTTAAATATGGTGTAAAAAATAAGATCTCAAAGATCTTCATACCAAAAAAAAAATCTTATTTTATATTGTATTGCAAATAAAGACGAATTAAATCAATTTCTTTTCTTCAGGTAGTTTTATTGACAGTGGGGAAAAATCACATGCGTTGCACATGGTAAAGCTGGTTTAAGTTTCTGTCTTCAGCAAGACTTTTAACTTGCAGAAGAGAGATGGTTTTGTGCTCTGGCACAGCCCAAGTAGTAGTCAGTCTAGATGGATGTACCTGAAGACGTTCAGGAGCCAACTAGAAAGCGTGTTATGTTTGTTTTCAGGTTTTTTGATTCATGACTTATAATTTCACAGTTTTCTTTTTCTTTTCCCTCATTGTTCTCAAATTTTCCTTTGTTTTCTTGTTCGGTGTTCCAAATGGTTTGTATTTTGAAGGTTTTAAAGTACGACTGTAACTGAATACAGTTGCGCTCTTCAAGTGTGACATTGTTAATATTATACATGGAATTGTACAAAGTCTGTGTTCAGTTAAATTATTGGCACATGTAACAAATGTTTACAAATAAACTGTGGTGTAGGTCAAACCATGTGCAGAATCCTTCACACGCAGTAGTTTTCTTCTTGGGCACAGGACTAAAATGTCACTCTGTCACTCTAGTGCTTGAGACTACCAAATGTCATCAAAGTATCTTTTTCCTGTCTGCGTGCAATTCCGCAGAAATGCAGTTTTATCAATGGAAACTCCTTATTGTAGTGTAGTCTTTCCCATGCCATATGCTTAACCCCTAAGGAGAAGGGAAAGTACAAGAGGATGGCGTATGTGCTGTCTCCTTCAGCCATGGTCTAAACCTGTAGTTTTGATAATGGATATTTGAAGGGACTTGCGCATGTGGTGTCTTATCCATTTTCTTTGACTAAAGACATTTTTGACTGGGAACTTGGAAGAAATGAGACCAAAATTGTTATTTATTTGTTTCTTTAAAGTAATCCCGGCTGAGGATTCATCTTAGCAGTATAAGTGCAGAGAGTCTCACTTTGATTATAATAGAAAAAAGAAATACAGTCCTAGATGGTGAAAGAAGCCTAATAACCACCTCCTTGGGTTTCATGGAATCACTACAATAGTTTGGGTTGGAAGGGACCTTAAAAGGTGATCTGGTCTAACCCCCTCTGAAGTGAGCAGGGACATCTTCAACTAGATCAGGTTGAGTGGGTTTAAACCTTCCTTTATTCTGTCTCAGATTTTCTTGAGAACGTGTATGTAAACATATATATATTATCTTTTTTTACCCCAGGGCCTTTTGTTCCACTTAAATACCCCAAATGCATGCCTCTGGCTTTACCATTGTGATAGACCTTAAGGCTCCTTTTGGACCATAGTTGAAATGTATCTGGTTTTATTGTTCAGCATTTAAAGGTGATATTAATCCTCCCTCATCCCCTGGAACAAACCCAAGCATTTTTAATGCTCCTTGTAGAAGGCGTTGGGTGACTTTGAGATCACGATCACTTGGTTAGGAACTACTTGGTACAAGATGCCTTCTAGAAAGGGGCCTTCTGGTGAGCTGGAACTGGGCAGGCTTTAGGAATTGAGCTGGGCTTGGAGACTTGACGTACTTCTTGAGCTGCAATGAGGTACGTAGCTCAGGGTTCCATCTTGCACAGGCGGAGCTGATGTGCGCACGTGATGCAAATTTGAATCACTGTCTTCAGTAACCCAGGCTTTAGGGGTGCAGGTAACTCCTTGTGTCCTTGATTCTGTTGTTAGGCGGATTCTGCACAGTTTCACGGAAGTGTGACTATGCGAGTAGGATGGTGGAGGTATTAGTTCATGATGGCTTTAATGAATACTGATGTTGGATTCCTGCAAATTAATGGAGACCTGACTTGTTTAATTGTTGTCTCTTTACATTATGAGTCTGTCCTGCATCTCTAGGCTCCCCCCTCCATCCTTTGCTTTCTCTTCCACCCTCACAGCCACTCCAAGAAAACTATTGTTCCATGTCCAAGCAGAACCGTGAGAAAAACCTCAAAATAGGTGCACAGGTGACCTGTGTTTTCTCCTAATATCTTTCTGTACTACAGCAATATAATTTCTTACAATTGCTTATTTGGTGGATTTTTTTTCCCCTGCAGAGGATATAAGGAAAAGCATTTGTTTTTTGGTGGTTTTTTTTTTTTGGCAATTAAGACAGTCGAGGACCGGAGCAGGCTACCCAGAGGTGTTGTGCAGCCTCCACCCATGGAGGTGTTCAAAACCAGACTGGATAAAGCCCTGAGCAACTTTAATCTCACGGCTGACCTTGCTCTGAGCAGGAGGTTGGACTACAGACCACCTGAGGTCTTTTTCAACCTCAACTATTCTATGCTTCTGCTTATAAAGTGTATGAAGTGATTTTTATGTACTTGTTTTTAAGTAGGGTTGAATGCTAGACAAAATTCAAATTGTGGGTTTGGAGAACACTAGTTTAGCAGAACATAGAGGCAGTAATACAGCACAACGCGCTTCTGTAAACCTGTATAGATCATTACTACTGAACTACCGGCATTAGATCAGTTCATGAATGTTGTGGTTGTGTGGTCCCAGCTGCTTTCTGGGAGCAAAGGAATGAATTGAGTGATGAGAAAACCTGATGGTAATAAGATGACTGGGGTTAGAGACCACGGAGACAGAGGAGTGCTGAGGACTGAGACCTCCTCGGAGGAGAGGGTGGATGGAGATAGGGATGATCAAACACTACAGAGCAGGAGAGTGATGCTACTGGAACAGTAGCAAGGAGGCATGTGGCCACAGCAGCTTGGAAGTTGATGTGCTTCCAGGTTCTGTTTTACCTGCTGGTGTCCGGTATGGGGGAATTTGGTGGTCTTTTTCCCTTATGAAAAAGGAAATACTAATGAATTTGCTGCATCCTTTATTTCTAGATGTAATGTGCCTATAGGAAACATCCTAGCTGAAAAAAAAAAAAGCACTGTGAGAAACTGTTCGGGGATCTGTTGCAAGGCTTTTATAGGCTGTTTTATGGTGTCTTCTGAATTTTGTCTGCATTGTATGAATCAATGTTAAGATCACTTGATAACAGTGGTTCTGTGTTTGTCTTGCTTCAACCTATTTGCCATTTTGTTTGTAAGTGATAAGGGTTTAGTTCTTCTATGGTTTTACCATTGTAGGGCTTGAATTTGTTTTTCCTGGGCTGTAGCTTTTGCTTGCTTTCCTTCTATAGACAGAAAATCTTATCATGTTTTCTGCGATATCCATTTTCATCTTGGTGTTTTGTTTCCTGCGGGTTTTTGTGCTGCAGCCTCAGCTTTTTGCCTGCGGCTGGGCTGCGCATCCCTCTCGGGTGGTTTCTGCTGCTCTTGTCGCGCATGTGCAGAATCTAACCTTGAATCTCTGCTTATGTCTTTCCTGTCATTAATAATGTTCACGTGGGATTTTCTTTTCTAAAGCCTTTGTCAAGCTGATAGCTTTCTTTCATTGCAAGTGACTGCATAAAATCCTATATGGGGGCGAGAGGACCTCTGTTACTCTGTTTTCCCTCAGAGTACACATGGGCTTTTACCCTGGCCATGAGTCTGGCACTTATGCCGTCTGTCTGGAGGGTAGCACTGCACACATTGGTAGCTCTAAATGTCTGTGAGTTATCTCGGAAGAAGCTATCACTCGGATTCCGAGTGAGCGATTTGGCTTGGCAAGACGCTGTTTTGTTGTTTCATCAATTTGTAAGTGTGTTTCTTCAAAGGCTGCAGGACGGTGGGGTCCCCAGTCCTGGGAAGAGGGATATTGAGAAACAACAGGAAGAATTAAGTCAGTCATCAGGAATAAAATGTTCCATGTGACATCAGTGCTAAAGTTGCAGTGATTTGTAAGCTGTTCTGTAGCGTGTACAGCCTGTGATGTGTATAGTGTGGATACGAGCCACGAGGCTTAGTGAATAGAGTCTTGGCCTGGCGTTGACTGAAAATAGTCATTGCAATAGAAGGAATATATTCAACTGGGGAACAGAAATAGACATGAAAAGAAGATAATGATAAGAAGGAGGAGGGAACAATAGTTTAGGAAAAAGTGCTGGGAGAAGGGGGGAAGTGTCTGTCTGACCTGTTATATCCTAGAGCTCACTCTTACAGAATAGGGAAATGGAAACGCACCTCTTAGTTACAAATCCTCGGGGACCATTCCTACCCCCAAAAAAATGAGAAAGAAGTTAGACACAGAACTGCAAGGTGCCAAGAGTGTGAGCAGACTGGGAAGCAGGGAGTAGAAATAGAATTGGAAGGTGTTTTCCTGGCTTATATTTCCAGCTCTCCGAACTCCTTCAAACAATCAACATGAATTGGCCCAGATTGTATTTTCACCTGATGTATAAAAACAAAATGCATTTTGAAAATGAGTGATGAGGTATTACTCTGATCATACTCTGAAATCATATGCTTGTTTAACTGGACTGTACAGCGTGCGTGATGCAGTCGGACTTACCAGGCAGAGGTTTCTAGACACACAAATCATAGAATCATTTAGGTTGGAAAAGGCGCTTGGGATCATCGAGTCCAACCATCAACCCCACTCTACAAAGTTCTCCCTTACACCATATCCACCATATCCCACATCTGAACGAGTCTTAAACACATCCAGGGATGGTGACTCCACCACCTCCCTGGGCAGCCCATCCCAGTGTCTGACCACTCTTTCTGGGAAGAATTTTTTCCTAATGTCCAGCCTAAACCTACCCTGCTGCAGCTTGAAATGTCTTGCCCTGTAGGTTTCAGCACTTCTCTTGTTACTGTCTTGACTTCCAGCAACAGGTAGCGTCAGGAAAAAACAGTGGATGTGTTTTTGTTTTATGGTGGTTTTTTTTTTAATTTTATTTTATTAAAAGTATTATTCAAGTGGATGTTCTTTGCTAAGGAACGCTACTGAAGTAAGGCAGTTTTATAGAATTAACAGGCAGAGCTCTCCGTACTGGATAAAGAGGCTTCAGAAAACAGACTTGGTTAAAAAGTTACTTGCAGAATACCACATATCTGTTTATAAAACTATCTAAATAACAGGACTAAGTCTTTGTCAAATATTGATATGACAAATGACATTCATAAGCTTTAATGAACTTGTTGATTCCATAA
Organism: Rissa tridactyla; assembly: GCF_028500815.1. Lineage (NCBI taxonomy): Eukaryota > Metazoa > Chordata > Aves > Charadriiformes > Laridae > Rissa > Rissa tridactyla. The sequence goes on along the minus strand of NC_071467.1, from coordinate 13,360,471 downwards.
GCATTGCTATATACAACGTCTTTTAGGTTAAGCATTAGCTCCAGGTTGGCCAAGTTCTGGCTTTTGAAGCAGAGCGAGGAACCTCCGAGAAAAGGATGGGGTGTAGGACTCTGTTACTCCTTACGTGCAACTGGTTTGCCTTCATGTCGGTTTGTTTGCTGTAAACCCAACAAGAGCAGACTTACTTTAACTTAGCTTTCCTGGAGGACTGGAGTCCAGCTCTGGAGAGGTGGTTCAGCGCTGAGTAACTGTGTGGGACTCGAGTGTCTGAGCAACATGAGGCTCAAACCTGGGCCTAAGACACCTTGGAAACAAGAGGAGGAACGTGTCTTAGCCCAAGTCTGTTTACATAAGGTTTTTTTATAGTTGTGATTGGGAGGGTTGAAGAGTGGGTTTGAAATGTCTTTTTAATGCGCATAGATAGAAGGTCAGCATGGAGCATCCTCTCTTTTGGACCTGGTACTCCCTCAGATGCCTGGCAAGTCTGACAGTGCTAGCATAGTCATTTGTTTTGGAAATAAATTGGGATTTGGATTCAGAAGGCAGATGAAGCTTAGTTTGTGTAGCGTTCCTTGCACTTCTCGCTCTGCATTGATCCTGACTGGCAGTTTGTCTAGGCTGTCTCTGTATTTCTGACCCTGTGAATTACCGGAGACAGCTCTTTTCCTTGGCACTTGCTTCCAAGGCAGTCCGATAAAGTATTATTAGCTGAATTTCCATACATCAGTTTCTAAAGTATTAGTTGCTTTGGCTAACAAATCTGATTATGTTGGCCCATATTCTTCATTGGACCAACATTTCTTGCCCTCTTCCTAGAGAGCTGATTTTACAGCTATGCAGAATATGTCCCGAGGGGACCGAATAGATGGCAGTGACGAAACTGAAGGTTCATCCATGGTAACACACATGTGATAATGTTTCGGAAGGGGGAAGGAGATAATTGTGTTTTCATTTCTATTCTTCAGAGCGGATGTGTCTCAAACCCATTATTAAACAGATGGCGAGATCTATGATTGCAGTGTTCTGTGTGCTTGTCTTCAGGCTAGCTGTGCAGGAGGCGAGGGTGCTGTGGGGGATGAGCGAAGCAAGGTAAAATAAAACAGAGTCAGTTCCTCCAGACAGGATGGTCCGGAGATTATTTTTTTGACTTGAGTTCATGCATTGAAATAATGAATTTATCTATGTCAAGTCTGTGGACTGAATTGATGGAGCCAACAGCTTGAAGTGAGGTGAGTTGGGCAAAGGCAGCCGGCCCCGCGCAAAGCCCAACAGCAGCGGAGAGCTTGGATTTGGCTACAAAATGTACCCAGGAGGCTGCATAAATACAGGGGGGGGCCCTGAGTCGACCTCTGCTTATGGAAACTGATGGAGGGCAGTGAGTGAGAGAGACTGGGGTCCATCAGCTTGTGCCGAAGGAGACACCTGTGTGAAGCTGCGCATGGCCCCCTTCTCCGCACGCTTTGTGTAAACTTGCGCTGTAGACCAGCAGAATTGGAACTGGTTGGGAAATTTTTACAAGCAGCCCTGAACAGAAAGGGAACTTCATGGAAGAAAACTTGCTGAAAGGGAACTTTGTGGGCCTGAGATGCCTGCATGTGTGCGATGGGCCCTTTCTCCCTGCAGCAGAGAGATGTCTGCCGGGCACCCAGTCCCTGCTCTGAACCAGGTGTGCCATTGCTGCAAAGTATGGTATGCTCTTCTTTGCTGTAACTAGTGTAATTATAGATAACCTTTAAAGGTTCCTTCCAACCCAAACTTATTCTTTGATTCTGTGATTCTATAATTCATATAAGTAGCTGCATGTTACAGAAAGAAACTCCGTAGCCTGCAATTACAAAAAAAAAAAATCAAAAAATCATCAGCATCCCATGTAGAAGAGTTGTTTATAGTCCTTGCTCTGAGCTGGGCAGAACAGCTGCTTTATTAAGGGAAAAATCTAGATTATGCTTTCTTAGGATGCAGAACACACCGTTACTTTTTCATAAACAGATTTTTCACTCCCAGCCAGTGATATCACTGTCCTGCTGATACTGGAAAAGTACCAATTGCTGCCTGACAGGGTTTTAATAGGATGCAAACAGCAGGCAGGGCTTCTCCGACAGAGAGCAGTCTTGCATTTAGAAAACGAGAGACCAGTCTATGGCAGAGAAGTGCTGTTGTGTCTGCTCCTCCTAGGTTAGGAGTGAGAGCAGCTACCCAGAAGCTCTTGATTTTAGAAAAACGTACTTTTGTTTTTCTAAACAGGCCTTCTCCTCTCCTATTCCTGGGTGAATGTCCATCTGCAGAGAGCGGATGAGCTTGATGTGAAGGTGTTCAAGTTTCTGGTTGCAGCTCGGCTTCTCGCTTTCACTTCATCTTTGCAAGTGCTTACAGGGCAGCAGTGACTTCTCGCTGTGTGTCGGTGCGGTGCCTGCAGCAGTGGTCCCCAGCTGTCCACCGAGGACCCCGGGAGGCATCAGCATGGTGTGCCTGGCAGCCTGTAAGCCGTATCCCCACCTGGCCGATTTGCCTTTTCTCAAAGATGATGAGTTTGTACGTCTCAGACAGCCCAGTTGCTGTCCTCTGTGTGTGCCTGCTGGCGTCCGCGTGCATATGTCCACGGGGCAAATGCCATCACTCCCTTTGCACTTAAAAGGGACCCCAGGACCACTTCAGCAGCAAAGCCCAAGCAGGTGTCCCCAAAAGCAGACCTTTATCCCTGTGTCCCACCCCTTTGGACCACCTGGTGCTGGATTCCCTGCTGCGCTTGCAGTGGCCACCCAGCTGGTGGCACGGTGTGATGGGTTATCTTATGTCGTTTGTAGACAAGTGTCGCCTGGGCTCTGGGTTGTGCCTTGGTTTCTTTTTTTTTTTTCTGGGCTAACAGACATACAAACAGGTAATATTTTGTGCGAAGAGGGAAGGGGAGAGAGGAAGAAATGATTCTTAGCATTTAGAGCTTATTAGACCTTAAGAAAAAAAACGTTAAGAATTTTTAATGCTCTTAATAGACTTCCATTTGCTTGAGTAGAGATGATCTCAGGTGGATTTATTAAAATATTTAAATGATCAGTTTAGTCTGATTAAATGCTATATGGTCTGCCAGTGAAGAAAGTTGCCATGATGGAAAAAAAATCTCCCCTTTGATGAAGAGATCAATTAGTCTGTGCTGAGATCAATTAGCAGTGCTGGTGAGATGATTCAAGGGAAGGAGTCTGACACTGGGCTACCTCTGGGCTTTTAGCAGGGCTCTGTGTGTGTGTGAAGACTAGAAATAGATGGTATCACGCAACTCAGGGGACTGGCAGGAATTTTACTGCTATTGCTGCTGCATTGCCATGCTGGGACTGCTGGGCCAGGATTGCTTTTGCAGATCTTTCCCCTCCATTTGCTCCAACACAGCTGTCAAACCCATGACTTGCCCCCTGTTGCTATTCCAGCACATAACAGCTCTTTGGGAAGCGTTTTTCCCCATGCCAGAGCTGCGCTGTGTGTGTCGGCCGAAGTTCCTGCCTGTACCTTGCTGCACACCTCCCGTCCCCACCCACAGGTGGCTTCAGAAAGGTCTGTGCAGGGACCCAGGGCTGGAAGGGACAGCTGGGCCACTGGGCAGCCGTGGCCACTGAGTGTTTAACAACCAGCAGAAAGGGCTCTGATGGAGATGTGCTGTCTCTGTAAGAAGAAACTGTGTCTCCTGAAGGTGTGCACTGATAACCGAGTCTTTCAGAGCTGCAAAGCTGTGCGTAGCTGTTACGTTTGGAAGGATTGCTCCGTGCATGAGAAAAACTAAACGGCTGATGTTGGCAGAAGCATTAGCTGCGTGTTTGCTCTCCTGGGGATGCTTCAGCACGGCCGGTGCCTGCCGGGTCCTTGGGCCAGCCGTGCTGAGCTGCCTTCTGCCAGGCTTAAGCCACGAGAAAGCCACTAGCTTAAATCAGGCTTATTTTAGGTCTTTGTGATTTCCCCAGCAGGTTTCAGTTTCCTTCCTTCAGAGGACTTTTCAGCAAGGCAGCACGTATGGAGGCTGGAAGGCTTAGCAGCATGCCTGAGCACCCTGACCTATTTAATAAACCAATCTAATACAATTAGCACGCAGCTCCTCAGGACTAGCTGGGATTAGGTATGTTTCCAGCCTGAGAAGAACCGGCAGGTGACTGGAGCGATCTTGCACCCTGTTGTTCAGCTGGTCTTGTATTTGCCTGACTCCAATAACCCCTCACGGCATCCTGGAAGTAGCAAATGCTGCCCTTTGCGGGTGCTTTCTCATTTTGCCACCTCCGAGGTACATTGCCATTTAATGTAGCTGTGCACTTCCCAGTCATGATGGCGGAAGGCAATGCCGCGGTCTGGGTGCTTGAGATACAGGTCGTTACCCTGATCTTTCTCCATCTCTGTCCTGTTAACCGTGAGCTACAGTGGGGTGAAAGAAAAGAAGCGTAGAATGGTTGGCTTTGGATATTTAGAAATTGAAGGGTTTTGGTGGCGCTGAAGGGGACAGAGTTGGTGACTGTCCCTGGGATGTCCCCAGTCCGTGTGTACAAACCTGCGAGAGAAACCACCTACAGCTGTCTGTGTCCAACCCTGATCCTAGACGCTGACATTTCTTTAGGTAATGAATGCAGTTACTAGGATCAGTAGAGATCTGAGAGAGATGGGGTTGTTCAGCCTGGAGAAGAGAAGGCTCCGGGGAGACCTTACAGCCCCTTCCAGTACCTAAAGGGGGCCTACAGGAGAGATGGGGAGTGGCTCTTTATCGGGGAGTGGAGTGACAGAATGAGGGGTAACGGTTCCAAACTGAAAGAGGGGAGATTTAGATTGGAGATTAGGAAGAAATTCTTTACTGTGGGGGTGGTGAGACACTGGAACAGCTTGCCCAGAGAAGCTGTGGATGCCCCATCCCTGGAAGTGTTCAAGGCCAGGCTGGATGGGGCTTTGAGCAGCCTGGTCTAGTGGGAGGTGTCCCTGCCCATGGCAGGGGGTTGGAACTAGATGATCTTTAAGGTCCCTTCCAACTTGAATCATTCTGTGATTCTATGATCGTGGTAGACTTTTTCTCTCCTTCTCCTAAAAAATCTAAATTTCCATGTAGTGATGAATCTGTTGTACTACTTACAGCTGTGGGGAAGGGTTAGCCCTGTCTGCGAACAGCTCATCTGAGGCAGAGGTCAGACTCGGAAAGAATTTCTTTCTGCTGCAGATCTGTATTTATTCGTGGTAGCAGTTCTAGGCTTTATTATTATGACAACACAGCCACCCTCCATTAGCTCATATTGCATTGCTGTGCCCGTCACGCGTGGGCTGGAAGCTTCAGTGCTCAGCGGCTTCTCAGGCTGCCTCGGATGGGTGACGTGGGGAGGAGGCTCAGGGCAGAGATTGCTGTTTTGGGGGGAGGAAAGAATACTTAAACCAAGTGAAAATGGATGAAGGTCTTCTGAGGTTTGAGACATCATATTGATATTTAGAAATAGAGCTCGTAGCTCTGAAAGCTACAGAATCATGCTGTGTATCAAGTAATTTTGCTGCAGGCTTATCTTTGCTCTGAGTGGGATAGAAGAAAATGCCATTGTATTTGTAAATAAAAATAGATAGGCTACCAGTGACTTTACTATATGCAATGTAGATACCTCCTTATTAATAATTTAAAAAAAAAATAAAAGAGGGGGAAAAAAAAACCCCAACAAAATAAAACCCTGAAGGCTGCATTTCTAGGGAATTACAACAAGGTCAGAAAGGTCTAGCAGCTGGTGTCATGATGTTTGTGTAGTACCTGCAGCATACAGTGTCGATGCTCTAGAAGTGATGAAGACCATTTTCTCCTCGGCTTACCCCATCCCTGGGTTGCTGCCAGGGCTCGAGTCAGCAGGAGGTCAAATGCGGGTGAATGGAGGGAGATGCTCCAGGAGATGTTCCAGCTTTGCGCTACCTCTGTATTGGGCCGTGTCTAAAAAGCACGGAGCCCTGGAGGAAGGAATTTGCTGTAGACTTGCAAACTTGACTGAACTTACAACTTCTAATTGCCCAGAAAGAGACTGGAAGGTGGTTCTGCGTCCCGCGTGGCAGGGACGGCCCCGTCTCTGTTGTGAAGAGCCCTACGCAATGCGGCCTCCTGCTGCGGAAACCCAGGGGTCTGACGGATAATTTTGTGTGAAGCTGGTAGGGAAGTTGTGTACGCATCTGTGTAACATGCATATATAGTGTCACATATGTGCTCCTTTCTTCTATACTGTCTTTCCCTGCTCCGAAATGTGTCTCCTGGCAAATGCCTCTGGAGGAAATGCTCTCAGACTGGTGAGTCACTACGTGGGAAATGCAGAAAAGCCTCCTGCCTTGTCACCCTCTCAGAGGTCCTCCCAGGGGGATCCACATCATCCCTTTCTGGCAGATACTTTTAAGAGACAGATCTTAAATATATAAATTCCTAGCAAAAATTCATCTTTTTCCCACTGGTAAGTTCATTAAAACTCCTGTACTGAAATACTGAAGAGCAAAGAAGGAACCAGAGGTGTTAATTAATAGCTTGGAGCTAATTAAAATCTAAATCTGGTAATCCTGTGAAAACAGTTCAACTTGCTGTGCTAGGTGTTGCCTCATTTCAAGGCAAATGATAGCAAATTCTCGTGAAGTGACTAAAACTGGTCAAAGCGGCTATTGAGAGATGCAGCATTAAAGTGTCCAGCCAGCACGAGTCTTCCTAAGCTAAAAAAAATAATATCATAAAATATGAGAAAACTATGTTGGGGTTTTTTTTGCCTTTGATTGTGGAATTGGTGATTTATGCTCAGATCACGGGCCAGGACTAGGTTTTCTGAAACACGAATGTGATAACCGAGCGCAGTCACACGGCTCCAGGAGGGAGCCCTGCAGTTCTTGTTGTCTGTGGCACCAGTTATGTGTCAAGACAGCTTTCTGAGTCTGTGTCACTTTCAGCAATTAAAAAAAATGGTTACTTGTATCACAAACAGCGAAGACAATAAACCATCAGTTCACAGTCCAGATCCTTCTTCTCTTAATTTCAAAGGATGCAAATTATTTGAAGGAAATGGAGAACTGGCTTCTGCAGGAGATGCTAACCTTTTCTTCCCCACATCCCCCAGAACTTTCTCTTGCAACTTCTTTTAATACTTTGCACAGTCAATTGAAATTATTCTTACAACTATTTATCATGGCTCAGCCTGGCGCAGCAAAACACGCAAGTGGGCATTTTGCTAAGTGACTGTGATGGCATGAAACGTGGGGTTATGCTTGGTTTGAAGGTCAGGTATGCAATGGCACGTCTTGCTGGATTTAACTTTGTGATGGCATCTCTGGACACAGGTGACAATTTCCATGTGTTATGCTGGCTGCCCGCAGTCTGTGTAAACCTTGTGAGCAAAAGGCTGCTGGTCTGAGTTCTGCTTGATTTAGGGTCTTGCTCCTTTATCAAAAGCCATTTTGGGCCAAGAGTTCTTGGCTGAAGGAGAGTTAGGGTGCTGCTGGGCATGGCAGTGTGCGCTCCTGCGCTCCGGTGACTTTCTGCACAGCAGAGCCCCAAGAGCTGTGGATTGCAGTTAGTGAAGTTACAGTCCATGGTACGTTCTGCTCTTGGCCACGCTGATGGTGTAAAGCAAACACCTCGGGCAAATACAGGTGTCTCTGGCAAGTGCAAGCAGAAGATCCAGCATCGGTGGTGCTGTGAACACCATGTGGTACTCACCGCTCTGATACAGCGTAGGTGACTACAGAGGTAGCAGTAATATTGTCAGAAATGCACTGGGGTTTTGTGGTCATCCAAGACTCATGCATGGTGTTGTCTCTGGAGATCATGTGGAAAACTTACCCCCATCCAAGTTGTAGTGCTAAAGAAGGGCAAACCCGTGAAGTTCCCGAACGATGGGACTTGAGATGTCTAAATTTCCTGAGGATGGAGAAAGAAACAAACGAAAAGGTGCAAAGAAGTCTGGGTGACATTCTTAAAATGGCAGTTCAGGGAGACGCCCTTGGAGCTTTTGAGCGGATTTGGCTGAGAGCCCTCAGGAAGGCAGCGAGGAGGTTACCCAAACTGAGCTGAGGTTCTCCAGGCTGAACGGCAGTGGGTGTGCTCAAAGCGTGAAGCTGGTTTGAAACGCTCTGAATACGGGACGGAGGATGCCAGATTGACACTTTGCCATTGTAATTTGAAAGTTTACCATAGTCTCTGCAGGCTTCAGCTGGCCTTCATGGCATTTTGCTGTCCTATTTAATATTTGCTTTTTTTTTTACTGTAAATATTTAACTTCCCAGGTGATTTTGTGAACTGACTGCCCTGGACTCAAGTTGATATTTTCATCAGACTATTCTGATAGCAAACTAATGGGAATTAAACCCCAAAACAAATATAGGATTCATAGTCATACTATAATAATTTATATCTTTAAAAGCTATTAGGCAGTTGTAGACAGAGGGATTTAGTATGGTTTCTGTGTTGGTGCACAGGAACATTCACTGGTATTACCTGCGTTAGCAGCTTCTGGATGGAGTTGCACTTCTGCGGATGTAATGGAGAAAGAATTTGCCTGTCAAAAGAATAATATTTAAGTGACTGTCTTCCCCATGGTGTTTAATCCCTGCCTAACACCTGCTGCCCACAAAGCTTTGCCTCTGATGCTGGTGCCGCAGTTCTCTACAAAGTATTCAAGAGCTGTTCAGGGTGCAGGTATTTCCGTAAATGGATTTTAGTTATCTGCTGTGAAGAGGTTGAAAAGTCACTGAATTAGACTCTGGAAAAGCCGTTCCTCGTTTTACAGTTCATTTGAGCGTGACACTGGCTTTTTCCAAGAAGGCAGCTACCTGAGGTGAAAATAAAATTTTAAGAATAATGCAGTTTTTGTATCTTGAACAACAACAAAAAAACCCTCCAAATAAGTTAGACACAAAACTTTTCAACTTTTAGAGATGTATTGAGTTGCAATCGCCAGTCGTGCCGGCGGCTTTGTTACGGGGTTGAAGCAGATACTCGGTGCTGAAAGCCTTGAAGTGTGTCTGGGAACTTGGCTTGCAGTCAGAGGTCTGTTGGCAATAGCGATACTATTATATTCACTTCCACCCAGTGCTGAGGTGAGAGAGGCTGTTTTCAGAAAGGAGGTTTTCTGAAGTATATTTACCTACCGAGTGTCACATCGTGAGCGATGATGGGGGAAAGAAGAGCAGCGTGACAGCTCTGTTAAGCGCAGCTCAGAGCGTGGGCTGAGCTGTGGAGGTGCCGGGCTCTCGCCCTCCGGGACGTCAGCCCTGGGAAATGATAATTAGAACATCCCCACGCAGGGCCGTCTGTGTGACTTGTTAGGGTATTTCAGGTGCAATGTGGTGGCCAGAGAGGACAGCAGGCAGGTTTCTGGACTGCAGGTGCGGTTGGAAGTGAGGTGTGGGGGACGATGGGGTGTCTGGCAGGGGATGGGGCAGGCGGCTGGCAGGGTTTCCTACGGGGATGGGGCTGTTCTTTCTCTTGCCTGGTACAGGCAGGGACTGAGGCTTCTCCTCTGTAAAAATATTCTGTGTTTTGTGTTCCTCCCAGGGGCATCATAGAATCACAGAATGGCAGGGGTTGGAAGGGACCTCTGGAGATCATCTAGTCCAGCCCCCTGCCAGAGCAGGGTCACCCAGAGCAGGTTGCACAGGAACGTGGCCAGGTGGGTTTGGAATGTCTCCAGAGACGGAGACTCCACCACCTCTCTGGGCAGCCTGTTCCAGTGCTCTGCCACCCTCAAAGGAAAGAAGTTCCTCCTCATGTTGAGGTGGAACATGACGAGGGTGTTGGGATGCTGCGGGCTGTTCCCCGGCTCGTGCCTTGAGCTCAGTCCCAGCCCACAGGTGCCGCACACCGCAGGGGGATGCGCAGTGAGCCTGGGCTGCTGCCTGCCTTGGGCAAAGCCACGGGGAAACCAACCTCTCTGGTGGGTTCTGGAGCAAAACACGTTTTATTGGTCCAGATGTGCATGGTCTCTTGCTGGTGTTAGATGCCCTTCGGATGTTTTTAGTGTCCTCACATGAGAAAGAAGCTGTGGATGAGGCAGCATCACGCATGTGCATTCTCTAGTCTGTGTTTTAATTGTGCTTCCTCCCTTCATAATTCCTTGCTGTGGGAATTACGGCTTAAAGGTGTTGTAGGAGAAATACGGACGAGACAGTTTGTGCCTAGGTGTATCAGATGTTTCATTTCAGGGTGCCGTGGGCCCTTCTTCGGAAACAGAAATCACTTGAAGGTCTGTCTTTGTTCATATTTAATCTGCTCTGAAATAGGTAGAATTTCACTTCCGCAGCCTGTTATCTCCAACTCTGACAACTGGGATGGTTTTTACTTCTGCATGGCCAGCTACGGAGGAGAAGATTCAGCTGCCTGGCCGTGCACGTCTCACAGAATCACAGAATGGCAGGGGTTGGAAGGGACCTCTGGAGATCATCTAGTCCAACCCCCTGCCAGAGCCTGTGCCGTGTGCCTCTCGCAGGTGTGCTCCGCAGGCCCTGCCTTTGTCGGCTTTTCCTTGGGATGAACACAAACAGCAGGAACAAATGAATAGCCTGTGTTCTGCTGCTCAGATTTATCTGGAGATTTCGCCCTCCCTTGATTAAAAAGTTTGCAAACCAATCTGCAGGCCTGCGCAAGGAGTAGGTGGCAAAAAGATTCATGCCTGCACCAAGCTCTAATTTGTTTTTATCATTCGCTTCAAAGAATACAGGTAAGTGGTATTTTTCTAGAGAAATGGAGTTAATCTGGCAAACAAGCCAGTTAAAGCTGAAGACTGGAGCTGAGACACTCTATTTGAATGACGTATTTTGGACAAAGCATTTACCTGTTGAAAAAATGTAAGTGAAACAGGCTTTTTTTTTTTTTTTTGCTGAACTGTTTGCTGATTTCATCTAAATATGTGATGAAATATTTTGCCTACATTTAGATTTGTAAGGTAAATAAATAAATAAATAAATAAATAAAAAGCATGCTAAAAGAGGCATTTCATTCCATCCCTCCATCCCAAACCTATGGAATCCATCTCCTCACTTCACCAGGAGAACTGAACTGGCCCTCTCCTTTCGGTCGGTGACAGAACGCGAGAGAGAGACGTGAAGCTGCCGCGTGTTCCCTGGAGATTGGGGTTTAGAGGTGCAAACACACGTTCCTGCGTGGATCTGTGGAAGTCGCTGCTTTTTAAGGGAAGAGGAACGGCATTAACTTTGTGGAGCCCGTTTCCTCTTCTCCAGACCCTTTGGGTTCAGACTCCACTGTGGGAGCATCCTTGCAGGGAGGGATGCCTGGCGGGGGCTGCTGCCGTGCCCCATCCCAGCCCGTGGTGCCCGCGCCTGATGGAGCAGCCGCCGCAGGCCCCGATCAGCCGGTGGGAGCTGGTCAGGGAGGGAAAGCGCTGAAGTGGGATTGTAACCGTCTGCCTCAATTGGTTTTTCTGTTGGAGAGATGTAAAGGGCAAAAAGGTTTTAACTCTAGGTAATCCCTCGATTTTCTTGGCTGGCTGAGCAGCAGTGCCCTGTCTGCGTGTCACCTGGCTAGTACCTGGAACAGCAATACTTTGGAATAAGGAGTAAAGACCTCGATGAAAATCTAAGGCACAGAAATGAAGGGGTTTCCTAATTACAGTGTTCCCCAGCAGCCTCTTAGGACTGACTCATTCATCAGCTTCACCATCACATCAGTTTTATATATGGCATTGTGGTGGCCAAATAATTCCTTCTATTTTAGAGGAAAAGAGCAGAGATTCGTAACATCACACTGGAATGAAGAAATGTTAATTTCCTAATTGTGCTGAATGCAAGATTGCTGAAAAACTCCAAAGCTGATATGAACTCACAATAGTGAGTTCACCAGGAATGACCCAGGTAATATGATCTGTAACAACAAAAGAGGCAAAATGTCTTGTTCCAAAAATAGCGTGTTAAATTCCTGTGTCTGGTAGTTTCAAATACAGCTGTGTTTGCAAAGCATGGTTTGAAATGGCTCTTTGGCAGAGAGTAAGTGTATTTCTTAAATAGACACGCAAAATGCACAGCGGCCTGCCTTTCCGGAAAATATTTGGTTAAACGGATGTTGCTGGGAATGTGCCCTGCTCTGCTGTTGTTGACACTAAGGATTTGGCATTGCAAGTTAGAGGACAAAATAGTTTGATGTTTCCAAATGCCGTGGGGAGGGCAGAAAATCCACATGCCTGTCCCTAGTGCTGGTTGCAGGGGAGTTTTATCCCACTGTCAGCCAAAATGGGGATTTTATTCCTGCCGTGTACTTGAACCAAGGGTAAAAACACCATGAGTGTTACTTAACTTAATGCTGCGGTCGTTGCTGAATGAGGGGACACATACATATAGCCAAGGGCTAGCTTCAGCCGTGCCAACCTCCGTCTATAGGGACCCTTCCATGCCTGATTTATTCAGCACAAGGAGGACATGGACCTGTTGGAGCGGGTCCAGAGGAGGCCACGAAGATGATCCGAGGGCTGGAGCACCTCTGCTGTGAGGACAGGCTGAGAGAGTTGGGGTTGTTCAGCCTGGAGAAGAGAAGGCTCCAGGGAGACCTTATAGCCCCTTCCAGTACCCAAAGGGGCCTACAGGAAAGATGGGGAGGGACTCTTTATCAGGGAGTGGAGTGAGAGAACAAGGGGTAACGGTTTCAAACTGAAAGAGGGGAGATTTAGATTAGATATTAGGAAAAAAACTTTACTGTGAGGGTGGTGAGACACTGGCACAGGTTGCCCAGAGAAGCTGTGGATGCCCCATCCCTGGAAGTGTTCAAGGCCAGGCTGGATGGGGCTTTGAGCAGCCTGGTCTAGTGGGAGGTGTCCCTGCCCATGGCAGGGGGTTGGAACTAGGTGATCTTTAAGGTCCCTTCCAACCCAAACCATTCTGTGATTCTCTTTTCATTTTTTCCTAAATTCGTAGTATCATGATTAGCACATCCAGGCAGGATGCAGAAGGCTCACCTCCTGGTCGGGTTTCTGTCAGATGACAGCTTGACCTGGTGCTTCCCACGTTTTTATGGAAATACCTTAGCAGGTGTTGAGCATCATGATTTTATCATGGAAAGCTTCAATTGCTGTACAGGCACTTTAGGAAAGTGAGAAATGCCTAGAGTTTTTGGAGATAAGTGTAATTTCAGATTAGGGGACCGGAACATCTCTCTTATGAAGAAAGGCTGAGGGATTTGGGTCTCTTCAGTCTGGAAAAAAGACGGCTGAGGGGAGACCTTATCAATGCTTATAAATACTTAAAGGGTGGGTGTCAGGAGGACGGGGCCAGGCTCTTTTCAGTGGTGCCCCGGGGACAGGACAAGAGGTAATGGGCACAAACTTGAGCATAGGAAGTTCCACCTGAACATGAGGAGGAACTTCTTTCCTTTGAGGGTGGCAGAGCACTGGAACAGGCTGCCCAGAGAGGTGGTGGAGTCTCCATCTCTGGAGACATTCAAAACCCGCCTGGACGCGTTCCTGTGCAACCTGCTCTGGGTGACCCTGCTCTGGCAGGGGGATTGGACTAGATGATCTCCAGAGGTCCCTTCCAACCCCTACCATTCTGTGATTAGTAACTGGCTTTATCCAGCCTCCGATAAGAGGATATTTGGCTCCTGAACATATATATTATGCACCAAGATATGGCGTTATTTGCAGCGTGTGGTCAGAGCTGTGTGTGTGTTCCTGATGCTGCACTGAGTTTCCCTGGCTGCGATGGAAATGGATCTCTAAGAAACGGGACGGGGACTCTGCCTCTGCGGCTGCTGGGGGGGAAAGGGAGAGAGCAGGTAGGCTCTGGGCTCTGCTCCGTTCTTTACTCAGAAAGAAAGCAATTAAGTGACAAAGGATTTTGGTTATTCTTTGCAAAAAAGAATCAAGCTTTCTTCCCTCCAATCCTGTGCGGTGTTTGTGTGAAAACATAATGACAGTTAAATGAGCTTTGTTAAATCCTTCAGAAAACACGCGAGCTGTGGAGAAGGCAGAGGAGTTAAAATAAAGTCTAGCGTTTCCCCTGCAGAGACTCCTACAAATACCGAGGTCTGCAGAGTGATGATTCCTACATGCAGTTGCTCATTTTTGCACAGATATTCCTGCAAGTGGCTGTTCTGAGAGTGAAAACTCGAAGATCCTGAATTTTCTTCTGTTCTATCTGAAGTAATTTTTCTCTAGTCCAATTCCATCTGAAGTCCATTTTCTCAATTTTTCTCCATTTTTCCAAATGGGGGAATTTTTTTTTGGGTACATGTGACATCATTGTTTTAAAATCCGCTGTTTTTTCATGAAGGATCAGGCAATTATTTCAAAAAGATCTGTACAGAGAAGAGACAGGGTTTTGGGGACAGCTATACATTTCTTAGATAATCCCATTTCCTGGGTATAAGTGGTTTCATAAACTACCCCCGGCTTTGAAACCCTATGTGAGAGCAATCCAGGTCTGCGTTTTAACAGAGATTTTGGAAAAAGCAAAGTCTGTACGTGATCAAATGCTGATGTAAGGAAGTTATACCACAGCTGACTGACAGATGCATTTCCAGTTTCAATGATCATCACAGTGCTGCTTGCGTTTGTCTTGTATTAATTCAGTTTTAACGTGCCTCAACTTTGTGTTAGTATCTTTTTATTATATTACTGTCTAAATTCAAACTGAAAAGCATGGCTAGCAGCCCACACAGTACCTTTCACAAAACTTATCTAAACATCTTGAAAAAAAGAATTGAATTCCTGTTTATTGAGATAAAAGACACAAAACTTCTGTCCTCTCTCTCTTTTTTATCTTATTTATATTCCTGGACACCTATTTTATCTGGTTTTTGAGACCTCAATGCGGTGGATTTTTGCTGATTAAAATCAAGCAGTTCCTTTGCAGGCCAACAAATGTGCTTCCACATCAGGAAGACAAGTATTTGGCTTCTGTGCCGCACTAAAAGACCTCTGCTGATGCTCTGAGGAGGTGGGTTGTTTCTGTTGATCCTGGCAGTGTCGGTGCCTTCAATAACGAGACATCTCTGCTGTGACTTGTGGCGATTCAGAATAGCAAATATTATCGCTGACGTCATTTTGTGCAGAATAACTGACGTGAAGCAGCACAGCTTTTTATGTGCCTCCTTGTTTAACAGCAGCTGTAATTTGTGCAGCGCGTGTTTGGTGCGGAAAGACA